>NC_090443.1:291789549-292100540 GCF_031143425.1 Pleurodeles waltl | reverse complement strand
ATATAATTGAACTGAAGGGTCTATCACTAAATAGAGTAAGAATTCCCAAAAACTTTAGAAAGAGAAATTTTATTGTTACATAAATCTCCAAAGGTAATGCCATTGGACTTTTAACATACAAAAATGACTTCACTCTTCAAACCCATACTCTTTTCCATCCCACCCCGGGTTCAATAGGCCACCTCAGCCTGTAGGTAAGCGCATTATCAAAGCCTATTAACACCTGAATATTACTCCAGCGCCACATTCAACACTGATAATGTTTTGAAAAAATTAATGCAAGTTTGTGGAAAGAGACTATAGGTCTAGGTCTTTAAACTTTTCCAGAAGATAGTTACTTAATTGTAACCTACATTAGCCTTTAATGTTGACTCCTGTGGTTTACATTCCATAAGCAGATAGTTCATGTGAAGAATTGCTTTATACTGAATATTGCAAAATAATGAAGGAAATTTTGCTTTCTTTTAGAAAGATAATCCATGGGCGTAAGCTGTGATATAACAGATTTGATGTAGATATGTTTACCAGCTTTTTTGAACTTCAGGGCAAGCAATGGAGCCTTTGGGATGACTGAAAGGGGCCAGAATTGTTTTTGGCATATACCTCACTACACTCTGTTAAAACATCTTACTTATGCTTGATCACTCATTACAACACTTAATAAAATAATTCAGGCTGAGCAATCTGCACTGGGGAGACCCTCTTTCTTGGCTGTTGCTTGAAGGTTTTGAATATTAATTTGTAATAGGTTCCACTTTTGCCACTGAAATACTGGCTATAATGTGTTTGCTGCACATGTATGCCTCCGCATGCCCCTCTTTGTCCATCTACTCATGCATTTTATTGCCTTGCACATCTGTACTCAGTGCCTTTTTTTTTTTGTTTACTACCATTTGTATCACTGCATCCATGCACGGGGGTCCTTGACTTCTCCTACTCCTCCCTCTTCTCTTAGCTCTCTGCATATCAGTAGTATGAAAAGTGATACGTAACTACCAATGACGTATAATCCCATTCCTTGATTTGTGTATGTGTCTTCATCTGTACCTGGCTTCCAGTGCCTTTTCTCCATTTCTTTTATGCCCTTTTTTTCTTCCTTATAGCTCCCAATGCCTCCTTTCTCTGTTCGTAGCTGTCCCTTTTTTTTGTTTTTTTTCCTGATCTGCCTTACCTTGTTTCTTTTTTGTTGCTCCAGTTGGCTCACTCCTTTTGTTTGTGTGTGCGCACCTTGTCTCGGGCTTTTCCCACATCCACTGTTTCTCACTTGTCTTTTCCCTTCTGGTACTTCACCTTACTCTCTCTCTCTCTCTCTTTCCTTTTTTCCTTTCTCTTCCCCTGCAGACCCAGACAGTTATGGGTGTGGCGGCAGAGCAATCGGAAGAGGGGTGAGGGGGGAGTCGGGTCAACGGATGTTTCATGCGAGCACAGGTGAGTGACATGGGCGGTTCTTTCAGACCTTTTTTTTTCCAGTGGAAATGCGGTCTGCTCGCAGAGAGTTATGGAGTTTTTGGGCTCCAGTCCTTCTTCGTTAAATGGAATTAACAGGTTGGATCCACATCTGACGTGCAACAGGACCATTTTAATCAAATCATAGGATATTCAGCTGCTGTAGATTCACATGTTTTACATTATCCTGCCATTTTGTGGTTGGACCTAGCATTGTTTTATTTTATTTTTTACTAGAAAAAATAGTGGTAACATCTCTTTTATCAGCACCCTGCTATATGACTGCTGTGGAGGCTTGTTACACTAGGTAGCCTAGAGGCGTGTTCTCCTGTAAGCAGAGCACAAGCAATGAGAGTAAAAATGCTAAGGCCAGACTTAACAAGACTGTCAAAAATGCAGGCATCAGCAGGAAGAATGAGTCAACATGGTCGCACGGTCTGGGAACCTCACAAGATGGGGGGGGGGAAGTACTAGAAGGGTTGAGCTGATTTCAAGCAGTGGCTCCACAGTCTTGAGTATAGTTGTGACCTAATTAATTTTATAAGTTCCATCCAACATCACAGAGAGTATCTGATGATTGACTCCCATTCAATAGTTAACAAACACAAATTTAATTTTTGAAAATATTTTAATAGTTGTCCAGACCAACCACTTGATAAGAGAAATACGTATCATGTGCCCCCTTTAAGCTCTAAAGCTGCAAAAGTTCTGCATATATGCAAACATTTATGAGCAGCCATTGCATTGGAGCTGTTACCTGGTGCCATTTTAGGTAAAAAATCTTTTAAAGGCGATTACTGATGGCCACAAACTTGACACAACACGTGACCACAGAGAACTAGACACAAATGCATACTTTTTCACTCTCTTTCTCACCCAGTAAAGGAAATTAGGAATAACTGTAAATTTCAGCATGCACGTCATTCTAGTAGAATCCACGGATTCCTTCCACTCTCTTCCAGCTGGCTGGTATCCTAGAGATTTGTCACATTTCAGATGAGATGCACCAGCTAGAATTTAAAGCAGATTGACATATTGACTCTACAGGCAGGCTTCAAACAAGGTTTTGTTTGCTTCATCAGACACATTGGAAACAAGGTGTTTAATAGATCTGTACCTACATTAAGTGTTTACAGATTAACACCCAGTGGCAGGTCTGGCCTCCAAAATGGGCTGATTGAAGCATCTTACCATTGAACAATTATCTGCCTGATATATAGTGACGAAGCGCATATGGGTAATTATGCTGACTCAGCTATCGCCAGAGCTCCAAAGTATGAGGTTGCCAGCTTCTCCACATGCACGAGAAAGAGGTGCTTATGTCAACTTTAGCCAGGAAATTCATTGTGAGTTCCCAGCAGACCTTTCCACCCATTTATTCACTGGCAAGGGGCAGAGCAGCCCACTGTTCCAAAGCTCGCTGTCTGCATTTCTGTCAGTGCCTATTGAAGGGCAGAAAAGCTGTTGAGTACACCCAAAGTAACACAAAAGATTTATTTCATTCCAAGTTGACCAGCCACACAAGAAGAATATGTTTCAAGATTAGAGGATGGTTCTTCACTGTCCGTTAGTCTGGTCGCTGTCTGTTCACTGCCTGTGTGCCTATGTAGGAAAAGGGGCCGGGGCAATGCTAAAGTATCTGTTTGCAGCACGTTTGGCAGTAGAATATGTTTACTGTCTTCTGCTGTCTAGTGTACAGCTTGAAGCATTATCATTGTTTCTTTTCAAAGGAGTTGTTTCCGTTTCAAGGTGACTATTGGTATCTCTTCTTGCGCACTCATGTCTCTATGGACTCCACAGTGGTCCACAAAGCCTGTAAAAGATAACTCATATAGGACACCCACCCACTAGAAAAGAAAGCAAGAAAATTGATGGCACTGGGAAAATATTTCAATGATGGTAGTAACTTAATGGTGCATTGTGATTTCCCTGGCCCTTATTGCACATTACGAAAGGCATCAATGGGAACATAAAGCAACATCTTCCTGAGGTGTACATGAAGAGGGCAAAGAAGATGGTTGAAGAAGGCAGGGTTATCTTCAGCACCAGCACAAGGTATGGCTTAGATGCGGTGCATACAGCCACAAGACAAATCAACACAAGTATCTTGTGCAATAGCACGTTTGGCCTACGATTTTAGGCTTCTGATCACAAGTTAAGCAACACCTCACAGGTCTACCTTTTGATGGTCAGTACCTTTTTGGACCGCAGATAGATGAGATGCTAGAAGAGATTAAAAAAGACAGACATTTCTAAACCCATGCAAATCCTCCAGTAACAACAACAAAAGACAGGTTTTCAAAATCTGCAAATGCGTCCAACGTTAAAGCTTTTACTTTGTTATTCAGTTCAACCCTGCCAGTAGCAACGGTCATTTCCAAAAGGATAACAGTAAGGCGAGCATGCACATTAGTCCTGAGAAGTTTTTGATGGTAACAGCAGCATCACGGCCAGAGGTGCCCACGGTAGAGATACCTCTCTGACCAAGCAGTCGCCTTTCTCTTATTCTGCCAGCCACCCAATGCCTATCAGGGAAAGTTTGGGGTTATACCTTCCGCATTAGGATGCCATAACGTCAGATCAGTGGGTGCTATCCACCATTGCATGTAGTTACTGCCTGCAGTTTCACACCAACCCTCAATCATTCACCTCACCTCACATCACATAATCCAGGATCACCACAAGCTATTGCTGGTGAGGTTCAGGTGCTCCTTCTAAAATGTATAATGGACGTAGTGCCCGCGCATCAGATGGTATAAGGAGGATAGTCACTGTACTGTTTGATCCCTAAAAAGGACAAAACCATGCAACCAGTCCTGGATTTCAGAGCACTCAACTGATACATTGTATCCAACACTTCAAGATGACAGCCTGCAATATTTCATCCAGCTTCTTAAATCACAGGACTATGTACAGGAGCACAGCTGTCACTAGTGTAGTAACATTAGGGCCCATACATTTTAGGGACCCAGTGCACCCAAATTATGACTGTAATTTACTGTCAAACCTCAAATATTCCTGGTTTGAACCATGGCCCTTTGCACCATTACTTCACCATTGACTACATGACTGCGCCTGATTTCAGGAAAGCCTACTTCCACATACCCCTACCCAAGGCCCATCACCCGTATCTGATATTTGTAATAAGTGGAACACATTGCCAATTGAAGGTTTTATTATTTGGAGTTATGGAAGTCTCAAGAGCCTTTACCAAATATCTGGCTGCAGTGGTTGTGCACTTATTTGGATGACTAGCTGGTAAACGATACCAGTCATGCCCATTGTTTGTACACAGTCAACAAGTCATACTACTACTCCGCAAATTATAGGTCCTAAATAGTGTCGGTGCAGGTTTTTTTTTCTGGAAGTCACACTCGAGGCAGTCACAGGGAAAGCATACCCCAACGAGAGAATGATGGCATTTCAGAGGCTGCTTCCCTTTTACCAGATGTCACATCCTGTGAGAATGATAATGAAACCGGTAGGAATTAAGTCCTCATGCATTGTGGTACTCCTGAATGCCAGGTTACACTTGTGTCCTTACAGTTAGGTCTTGTTATACAATGGTCAAGATTAACTGGGGACTGAAAGGATATAGGGGGTCATTCTGACCCGACCACAGAAGCACCGCCAACAGGCTGGCAGTGCTTCCCAGCCCATTGCCGCGGTCAGAAAAGGGAATCCGGCGGTTTCCCGCCGGATTTCCCCTGCATGGGCTGAATCTCCATGGCGGCGCTGCATGGAGATTCCGACCCCCTTCCCGCCATCCTGTTCCTGGCGGTTTTTACCGCCAGGAACAGGATGGCGGGAACGGGTGTCGTGGGGCCCCTGGGGGCCCCTGCACTGTCCATGCCACTGGCATGGGCAGTGCAGGGGCCCCCTAACAGGGCCCCATAATGATTTTCACTGTCTGCATTGCAGACAGTGAAAATCGCGACGGGTGCAACTGCACCCGTCGCACCCCTGCAACTCCGCCGGCTCCATTCGGAGCCGGCTTCATTGTTGCAGGGCCTTTCCCGCTGGGCCGGCGGGCGCTTCTTTGGCGGGCGCCCGCCGGCCCAGCGGGAAAGCCAGAATGGCCTCTGCGGTCTTTTGACCGCGGAGCGGCCAAATGGCGGTCTCCGCCGCCCGCCTAAGTCGGAATGAGGGCCATAGTGTTGGTGGTGCCTTGTGTTCAGCACAAACAACAGTGGTGGAACAAGAAACACTTGTCGATGGGCAGATGTTGGTTAGCCTCCAGATTGCACCCAGTTGTGTTTCTTTAAAATAGTGGTGAAGGTATAGGAAGCGACATTGAATGTGGCCCTGGCCAGCTATTATGTAAATCATTCAACGTATACAGGTTGGAAAGCTTATGTGGGCGACCTCATCATTCAGAGTCATTGGTCGCTGCAACATCCTCTGTTTCACTTACAGTACAACTAGTTCTTTATTTCAAAGACTGATTTGAAAATCTCAAAAGTGATCCTGATTTCACCAGAACATATGACCGCTTTTTATTACATGCCGGAATAACAAAGCACATTCAAAGCACACATTGTCCAAGATAGCCTAAGCAATTTGAGATTGAGTGCTACATCATCCTATAAACGTGCTGGCGGAGCATACCTCAGGAGTTAACAGTGATTTTGTCAATCAAATGCAAGTACAAATGCTTCTTCTTCAGGTATCCTTCACCTATGGCCTCGAAGCTATGTCCTATGGATGATCTGGTCAGGTAAATTAGACTATGCTTTCCCTCTAGGCCAGTGATTCCCTTTGTAGTGTGAAAAATGCACCAGGCACCTGATAAACTAATCGTCATACCGATACCGTTGGCCCGTAAAACCACAGTACCAACTGCTTTTAAAGATATCCATTCATCCACATGAAAACCTGCACCCTTGTACCAATCTGTTGAATATGCATCTAGTCCGTTACTGCATCCTAAACTCGAGTCCCTTAATTTTGTGATTTGGCACCTGAGATCTTAGAATTTGGTTATCTGTAGCAATCAAAAGAATGCATGCAAATCTCATCAAAATCAAGAAAACCTACTTCGCGTGAATGCTTTTCTGCTAATTGGAAACACTTTGTTGTTTACTATACTATGCCAGTAGAAAGCAGATCTAGCCTGTGTATGTGTGTGTATGTATGTATATATATATATATATGTTCGATGGCATGTGTAGCTGCAGATACACATGCTGTGCACAGTCCGCCGTCTGGTGTTGGGCTCGGAGTGTTACAAGTTGTTTTTCTTTGAAGAAGTCTTTTCGAGTCACGAGACCGAGGGACTCCTCCCCTTTCGGTTCCATTGCGCATGGGCGTCGACTCCATCTTAGATTGTTTTTTTTTCCGCCATCGGGTTTGGACGTGTTCCTTTTCGCTCCGTGTCGGAAAGTTAGTTAGAATCTCGGAAAAAAACGTCGGTATTGTTGCGTTTGGTATCGGGTTAGTTAGAACAAATCGACACCGAATTTTGAAGAGCTCCGGTGGCCCTTCGGGGTAATTTCGATCCCCCGTCGGGGCCTGGTCGGCCCGACCGCGTGCGACTTCGACACTGATGGAACGGACCCCGTTCCGATTCTGTCCAAAATGCCATAACAAATATCCGTATACGGATCAGCATTTGGTCTGTAACTTGTGCTTGTCCCCCGAGCACAAGGAGGATACGTGTGAGGCCTGTCGAGCGTTTCGGTCCCGGAAGACGCTGAGAGACCGAAGAGCCAGAAGACTACAAATGGCGTCCACGCCCACAGGTCCACATCGGTTCGAGGAGGAAGAAGAAGAAACTTTCTCCATCCACGAGTCGGATTCCGAAGAACTCGACGCCGAAGAAACGTCAACCGTGAGTAAGACGTCGAAAATTAGGACTCACGAAAAGTCCATAAAAGCCCAGAGGACGCCACCGCCGACAGGCCATGGCTTAACCCAAAAACAAGGTGACCGAGCCAAGGCACCAAAAACGGGCATGCTGGTGTCGAAGTCATCCGACTCCGGTCGTGATACCGCCACACAGCAACCTCCGAGCCGAGACAGCGGCTCCGAAAAACCTCGGCACAAAGACGGCGCCGAAAAGGTTCGGCACAGAGACACCGAGCCGAAGCAAAAGAAAATTTCTTCGGAGCCGAAAAGAACTTCCGAAAAGATTTCGGTCCCAAAACACACAGCCTCGGAGACGAAAAGTGGTTCCTATACAGAGGAACAAGGGCTAACCACCCAATTACATAGCTTTGGAGAGGACCTTCAAACTGTGGAACATGACCACACACAGAGAAGGCTTCATATCCATGAAGATACAGGGAAGATAACCACTCTTCCCCCCAATCAAGATCAAAAGGAAACTTACCTTTCAACAAGGAGACAAGCAACCACAGGCAAAGGTGGCAAGGAGAACAACCCCACCACCTTCTCCACCACCATCAACACATGCATCACCAGCAACCACTCCACCACTAATGCACTCACCAGCTCATACAATGAGTCAGGATGACCCCGATGCATGGGATCTCTACGACGCTCCAGTGTCTGACAACAGCCCAGACTCTTATCCCACAAAGCCTTCGCCACCTGAGGACAGTACATCTTATACACAGGTGGTCGCAAGAGCAGCCGAGTTTCACAATGTATCATTACATTCGGAACCAATTGAGGATGACTTTCTCTTTAATACCCTATCCGCAACCCATAGCCAGTACCAAAGTCTTCCCATGCTCCCAGGAATGCTAAGACATTCGAAACAAATATTTCAGGATCCTGTTAAAGGCAGGGCCATAACTCCAAGGGTGGAGAAAAAATATAAGCCACCACCCACGGATCCTATATATATTACAACACAACTGACACCGGACTCAGTAGTTGTGGGGGCAGCTCGTAAGAGAGCCAACTCTCATACCTCAGGCGACGCACCACCTCCGGACAAAGAGAGCCGCAAGTTTGATGCTGCGGGTAAAAGGGTTGCAGCACAAGCAGCAAATCAGTGGCGTATTGCCAACTCTCAGGCACTTTTGGCAAGTTACGACAGGGCTCATTGGGATGAAATGCAACATTTCATCGAACACTTACCCAAGGAGTTCCAAAAAAGAGCGCAACAAGTGGTGGAAGAGGGGCAAAGTATCTCCCAACAATCAGATACGGTCTTCCATGGATGCAGCAGACACAGCTGCAAGGACAATAAACAACGCAGTTACAATAAGAAGGCACGCATGGCTGTGCACTTCTGGGTTCAAACCGGAAATCCAACAGGCTGTGCTCAATATGCCGTTTAATGAACAGCAAATGTTTGGGCCGGAGGTAGACACTGCCATTGAGAAACTCAAAAAGGACACCGATACAGCCAAAGCCATGGGCGCACTCTACTCCCCGCAGAGCAGAGGCACATTTAGGAAAACACCTTTTAGGGGAGGGTTTCGAGGTCAACCCACAGAAGCCACAACCTCTCAAACAAGACCTACCCACCAGGGGCAATATCAGAGAGGAGGTTTTCGCGGACAATTTAGAGGGGGCCAATTCCCAAAAAATAGAGGAAAATTTCAAGGCGCCAAAACCCCTCAAACTAAACAGTGACTCACAAGTCACACACCCCCATCACATAACACCTGTGGGGGGAAGACTAAGCCAGTTTTACAAACTTTGGGAGGAAATAACAACAGATACTTGGGTACTAGCAATTATCCAGCATGGTTATTGCATAGAATTTCACCAATTCCCTCCAAACGTCCCACCGAAAACACACAAGATGTCAAAACAACATATAGATCTTCTAGGACTAGAAGTTCAAGCACTGCTACAAAAGGACGCAATAGAATTAGTACCAATTCAAGAAAAGAACACAGGAGGTTACTCACTGTACTTTCTAATACCCAAAAAGGACAAAACTCTGAGACCAATACTAGATCTCAGAACACTAAATACCTACATAAAATCAGACCACTTTCACATAGTCACGCTACAAGACGTAATCCCACTGCTCAAACAGCAAGACTACATGACAACATTAGATCTAAAGGATGCGTATTTCCATATACCAATACATCCTTCACACAGGAAATACCTAAGGTTTGTATTTCAAGGAATACATTACCAATTCAAAGTGTTACCATTCGGAATAACAACTGCGCCAAGAGTTTTTACAAAATGCCTGGCAGTAGTAGCTGCGCATATCAGAAGGCAGCAAATACATGTTTTCCCGTACTTAGACGACTGGCTAATCAAAACCAACACGCTAAAACAGTGTTCACAGCACACAAAATATGTCATACAAACCCTTCACAGGCTAGGTTTCTCCATCAACTACGCGAAGTCACACCTTCTGCCGTGTCAAACGCAGCAATACTTAGGAGCGACAATCAACACAGCAAAAGGGATTGCCACTCCAAGTCCACAACGGGTTCAAACATTTCACAAAGTAATACAGGCCATGTATCCAACACAGAAGATACAAGTCAGAATGGTAATGAAACTACTAGGCATGATGTCTTCATGCATAGCCATTGTCCCAAACGCAAGGTTACACATGCGACCCTTACAACAGTGCCTAGCATCACAATGGTCACAAGCACAGGGTCAACTTCTAGATCTGGTGTTGATAGACCGCCAAACATACATCTCGCTTCTATGGTGGAACAGTACAAATTTAAACCAAGGGCGGCCTTTCCAAGACCCAGTGCCACAATACGTCATAACAACAGATGCTTCCATGACAGGGTGGGGAGCACACCTCAATCAACACAGCATCCAAGGACAATGGGACATACATCAGAGACAGTTTCACATAAATCACTTGGAAATGTTAGCAGTATTTATAGCGCTGAAAGCATTTCAACCCATAATAACCCAAAAATACATTCTTGTCAAAACAGACAACATGACAACAATGTATTATCTAAACAAACAAGGAGGGACACACTCGACACAGTTGTGCCTCCTAACACAGAAAATATGGCATTGGGCGATTCACAACCACATTCGCCTAATAGCACAATTTATTCCAGGGATTCAGAACCAGTTGGCAGACAATCTCTCTCGAGATCACCAACAAACCCACGAATGGGAAATTCACCCCCAAATAATAAACAATTACTTTCAGATTTGGGGGACACCTCAAATAGATCTATTTGCAACAAAGGAAAACTCAAAATGCCAAAACTTTGCATCCAGGTACCCACAAGATCAATCCCAAGGGAATGCTCTATGGATGAACTGGTCAGGGATCTTTGCATACGCTTTTCCCCCTCTCCCTCTCCTTCCATATGTAGTAAACAGGTTGAGTCAAAACAAACTCAAACTCATACTAATAGCACCAACATGGGCAAGGCAACCTTGGTACACGACACTACTAGACCTGTCAGTAGTACCTCATGTCAAACTACCCAACAAACCAGATCTGTTGACGCAACACAAACAACAGATCAGACATCCAAATCCAGCATCCTTGAATCTAGCAATTTGGCTCCTGAAATCCTAGAATTCGGACACTTGCACCTCACACAAGAATGTATGGAGGTCATAAAACAAGCTAGAAAACCTACCACTAGACACTGCTATGCAAACAAGTGGAAAAGATTCGTGTATTACTGCCAGAATAATCAAATTCAGCCATTACACGCATCTCCAAAAGATATAGTAGGATATTTACTACATTTGCAAAAATCAAATCTAGCCTTCTCTTCCATAAAGATACATCTCACAGCAATATCAGCTTACCTGCAAATTACTCATTCAACTTCACTATTTAAAATACCAGTCATTAAAGCGTTTATGGAAGGCTTAAAAAGGATCATACCACCAAGGACACCACCTGTTCCTTCATGGAACCTCAACATTGTCTTAACAAGACTCATGGGTCCACCTTTCGAGCCCATGCATTCTTGTGAAATGCAATACTTAACGTGGAAAGTTGCATTTTTGATTGCCATCACATCTCTAAGAAGAGTGAGTGAGATTCAGGCATTTACCATACAAGAACCATTTATTCAGATACATAAAAATAAAGTGGTTCTAAGAACAAATCCTAGATTTTTACCAAAAGTTGTCTCACCGTTCCACTTAAATCAAACGGTAGAATTACCAGTGTTCTTCCCACAACCAGATTCTGTAGCTGAAAGAGCACTACATACATTAGACATCAAGAGAGCACTAATGTACTACATTGACAGAATAAAACTAATTAGAAAAACAAAACAACTATTTATTGCCTTTCAAAAACCTCATACAGGAAATCCAATTTCAAAACAAGGCATTGCCAGGTGGATAGTTAAGTGTATTCAAACCTGCTATCTTAAAGCAAAGAGAGAGCTGCCTACTACACCAAAGGCACACTCAACCAGAAAGAAAGGGGCTACCATGGCCTTTCTAGGAAATATTCCAATGAACGAAATATGTAAGGCAGCAACATGGTCTACGCCTCATACATTTACCAAGCACTACTTTGTAGATGTGTTAACTGCACAACAAGCCACAGTAGGTCAGGCTGTACTAAGAACATTTTTTCAAACTACTTCAACTCCTACAGGCTGAACCACCGCTTTTGGGGAGATAACTGCTTACTAGTCTATGCACAGCATGTGTATCTGCAGCTACACATGCCATCGAACGGAAAATGTCACTTACCCAGTGTACACCTGTTCGTGGCATGAGTCGCTGCAGATTCACATGCGCCCACCCGCCTCCCCGGGAGCCTGTAGCCGTTTAGAAGTAGATCTTGAACAATTGTACATTTGTAAATATATTACTTTAACCTTTATTATGTACATACGTATTCATTCCATTGCATGGGCACTATGACTAACATACACAACTCCTACCTCACCCTCTGCGGGGAAAACAATCTAAGATGGAGTCGACGCCCATGCGCAATGGAACCGAAAGGGGAGGAGTCCCTCGGTCTCGTGACTCGAAAATACTTCTTCGAAGAAAAACAACTTGTAACACTCCGAGCCCAACACCAGACGGCGGACTGTGCACAGCATGTGAATCTGCAGCGACTCATGCCACGAACAGATGTACACTGGGTAAGTGACATTTTCCATATATATGTATATGTTCGATGGGTGGCTCCTCCCTTTCGGCTCCATTGCGCATGGGCATCGACTCCATCGCGCATGAGCATCAACTCCATCTTAGATTGTTTTCTATCTGCCATCGGGTTCGGACGTGTTCCTCTTCGCTCCGTGATTCGAATCGGGGAAAATAATAAAAATCCTCGAAACGCATCGGTATTGTTTGCGATTGGAAAACATCTTCCATCGACACCAACGAGACAACCGTTTCGGTGGCCCTTTGGGGCTTTCGCGCCCAGCCGGGGTCTGGTCGGCCCGACCACAGTCGTCGTCGAAGCCTAATGGACCGGACCCCTTTCCGTTTCTGTCCGAAGTGTCACGCTAAGTATCCATATACAGACCAGCATCGGATCTGTAATCTGTGTCTGTCACCTGAGCACAGAGAAGATACTTGCGAGGCCTGCAAGTCCTTTCGATCTAAAAAGACCTTGAGGGATCGGAGGGCGAGGTGAATGCAGATGGTGTCGAAGAGGAGGAGATGGCTATCTCCATCCAGGGATCGGACCCAACGACTCCGACGGAGACCGATCGCCTACAGCAGGCCAAAAACTGAGTACTCCTGCCCGACCCAACCCCACAGTCAACCAAAGAAACATAAGGCCTCGGGACACCACTGCCTGAAGGCCATGGCTCGACCCAGAAAAAACAAAGCGGTGACCAAGCAACACCTTCGGCACCGAAAAAGGCCAAAATCGTGCCGAAGTCTTTCGACTCGAGCCGAGAACCCGGCGTCGAAAAATCTCGACATCGCCTTGTCGATTTGACTAAGCCTCGAAAGAGCCTTTCGGAGCCGAGGCCATCCATCACCATGGGCATTTCGGTGCCGAGGAAACCGGCTTCAGAGCCGAAAAAGACCTTTTACACAGAGGAACATGGGCTCTCTAAACAGCTAAAGGAGAGGCACAGATTTGAAGAGGAGCTTCAAATTGAAGAAATTGACCAAAGGCAGGCACTGATACAGATCCATAAGGATACTGGAAAAATCTAAACTGCCCCTCCTCTCAAATTCAAGAGAAAGCTGGCTTTCCAACCACAATCAGAGACTGATACTGATCAGCCAAGAGCTAAAGTGGCTAGAGAAAAATCACCAACTCGCCATTTTTCGCCAGAACTTTCTCCCCCGCTTTCGCCACAAAGGACAGGGTCACCAATTGGTACGCCCACTGCACAGTCACCCACACATACTGTGCAAACGCAAGATGATGTAGACCCCTGGGACCTCTACGATCCCCCTGTCTCGGACAATAGCCCTAAGTGCTACCCCTCAAAACCTTCTCCACCAGAGGATAGCACCTCGTACACCCAAGTCTTGGCCAGGGCAGCTGTATTCCATAATGTTAGTATGCATTCTGAGCCATTGGAGGATGACTTCCTCTTTAATACCCTGGCCTCCACGCATGCCTCATACCAGAGCCTGCTTATGTTACCAGGCATGCTTAAACATGCTCAACAAGTTTTTCAAGAGCCGGTAAAAGGAAGAGCCATCACACCGCGGGTGGAGAAAAAGTACAAACCACCCCCGTCGGACCCAGTGTTCATCACGCAACAGCTCCAACCGGACTCTGTAGTGGTTGGTGCCGCAAGGAAAAGAGCCAACTCACAATCATCAGGAGATGCACCACCCCCAGATAAAGAGAGTCGCAAATTTGACGCTGCGGGAAAGAGTGTGGCGTCACAGGCTGCCAACCAGTGGTGTATTGCAAATTCACAAGCCCTCCTCGCACGTTATGACCGGGCTCACTGGGATGAGATGAGTGATATCATCCAACATCTCCCCAAGGAACTTCAAAAACAAGCTCAACAGGTGGTAAAGGAAGGGCAAGCGATATCCAACAATCAAATCCGTTCGGCATTGGACTCCACTGATACTGCCGCAAGAATTGTGAACACAGCAGTCCCAATTAGACGGCACGCTTGGCTAAGGTCCTCAGGGTTCAAACCTGAGATACAGCAGGCAGTACTGAACATGCCATTTAACCACTAACAACTGTTTGGGCCACAAGTTGATACAGCCATTGAAAAGATGAAGAAAGACACTGACACGGCCAAAGCCATGGGCGTGCTCTACTCCTCTCAATATAGAGGAGCATTCAGGAAACCTCAATTCGGGGGAGGTTTCAGACAACAGCCTTCAGAGGCATCCACCTCTCAAGCAAAACCCACCTACCAATCCCAATATCATGGGGGGGGAGGGGGTGGAGGGGGGGGGGTTTGCAGCTCCTTCAGGGGAGAATTCCCAAGATCAAGGGGAAAGTTTCAGCCCACCAAGCAGGCTACTAGTAACAAACAGTGACTTGACTGTCACCTTCCCCAACACACATCGCCAGTGGGGGGTGGGGGGTTGGGGGGGAGACTTACATTTTACCACAAACATTGGTCAGACATAACCACGGACACATGGGTCCTATCAATTATCCAACATGGCTACTGTATAGAATTCACACATTTCCCTCCAGATATTCCACCAAGAGCGCACAAACTGTTGTTGCAACATCTAGACATGTTACAAATAGAGGTGCAAGCACTATTAACAAAACAAGCCATAGAACCAGTACCTCACCAACAAAAAGGAACAGGGGTTTATTCCCTATTTTTCCTTATTCCCAAAAAGGACAAAATACTAAGACCAATTTTAGACCTCAGAACTCTAAACCTGTTCATCAAATCAGAACACTTCCACATGGTCACACTACAAGATGTAGTGCTCGTACTAAAACACGGAGAATACATGTCAACGCTGGATCTAAAAGATGCGTATTTCCAGATACCAATCCATCCATCTCACATAAAATACCTCAGATTTGTCATAAAGGGCAAACATTACCAATTCAAGGTATTGCCCTTTGGGATAACAACAGCACCCAGAGTATTTACAAAATGCCTTGCTGTAGTAGCAGCTCATTTAAGGAGACATAACATGCACGTATTCCCATATCTAGACGATTGGCTAATAAAAGCCAACACTCAACATCGGTGTCACAATCACACACAGTACGTAATAGATACCCTACACAAACTAGGGTTCTCCATAAATTACCAAAAATCTCACCTACAACCATCCCAACTACAACAATACTTGGAAGCAACACTCAACACTCAAAAAGCAATTGCCACTCCAAGCCCACAAAGAGTTCAATCATTCCAAACCATGGTATCAAACATACAGCCAAATCGGCACTACACAGTCAGATTTCTCATGAAACTCCTAGGCATGATGGCATCATGCATCTCAATTGTCCCAAACACGCGGCTACACATGCAGCCCCTACAGCAGTGCCTTGCAGAACAATGGACGCAGGCACAGGGTCAACTCCAAGATCTAGTGTTGATAGACCACCAAACACACTATTCGCTTCAATGGTGGAACCCTATAAATTTAAACAAAGGGCGGACTTTTCAAGACCCTATGCCTCACGCCATTCTCACAACAGATGCGTCAATGATTGGGTGGGGAGCACACCTCAACAATCACAATATACAAGGTCAATGGGACAAGCAACAAAGACAACTACACATAAATCACTTGGAACTGATAGCGGTCTTCCTAGCACTAAAAGCTTTTCAACCTCTTCTCGTTCACAAACACGTTCTTGTCAAAACAGACAATATGACAACAATGTACTACCTAATCAAACAGGGGGGAACACACTCATCACAACTATGCCTCCTAGCACAAAAGATTTGGCATTGGGCAATTCACAACAACATTCACCTAATAGCGCAATATATTCCAGGCATTCAAAATCAATTAGCCGACAATCTCATCGAGATCACCAGCAAACTCACGAGTGGGAAATGAATCCCCAGATACTACAAGAATACTTTCACCACTGGGGGACACCACACATAGATCTGTTCGCAACAAAATAAAACGAAAAATGCCAAAACTTCGCATCCAGGTACCCATACCCTCAGTCCAAGGGCAATGCACTATGGATCAATTGGTCAGGGATATTTGCTTACGCTTTTCCCCCTCTCCCACTCATTCCTTTCCTAGTCAACAAACTGAGTCAAAACAAACTCAAACTAATACTCATAGCGCCAACGTGGGCACGCCAACCGTGGTACACCACACTGTTGGACCTCTCAGTAGTACCTCACATCAAACTCCCAAACAGACCAGATCTGTTAACACAACACAAACAACAGATCAGACACCCCAATCCAGCAACGCTCAAATCTAGCAATCTGGCTCTTGAAGTCTTAGAGTTTGGCTATCTAAATCATTAAACAGACAAGAAAACCTACCACAAGGCATTGTTATGCTAATAAATGGAAAAGGTTTGTTTTCTACTGCCAAGCAAACCAAATCCCACCGATAGATGCCTCCATACAAGACATTGTGAGTTATTTACTACACCTACAAAAAGCAAATCTCGCTTTTTCTTCCATCAAAATTCATCTCACTGTAATCTCTGCTTACTTGCAGATTAAACACACAAAATCATTATTTAGAATACCAGTTATTAAAGCATTTATGGAAGGACTAAAAAGGATCATACCTCCAAGAACCCCACTGGTGCCCTCGTGGAATCTTAATATTGTACTTACACGACTCATGGGTCCACCTTTTGAACCCATGCATTCTTGCCAAATCCAATTCTTAACTTGGAAGGTAGCATTTCTAACAGCCATCACTTCACTACGAAGAGTTAGCGAAATACAGGCGTTCACTATCGAAGAACCCTTTATACAAGTGCACAAACATAAAGTGGTTCTCCGCACAAATCCAACATTTCTGCCAAAAGTCATTTCACCGTTTCATTTAAACCAAACTGTGGAGCTCCCAGTCTTCTTCCCACAGCCAGACTCCGTAGCAGAAAGAGCACCTCATACATTAGACATAAAAAGAGCACTAATGTATTATATAGACAGAACAAAACCATTTCGTAAAACTAAGCAATTGTTCGTCGCTTTCCAGAAACCCCACACTGGTAACCCTATATCCAAACAGGGCATAGCCAGATGGATAGTCAAATGCATACAAACTTGTTACCTAAAAGCTAAAAGAGAGCTACTCATTACACTAAAGGCACACTCCACTAGGAAGAAAGGAGCAACAATGGCCTTTCTAGGTAACATACCAATGACAGAAATTTGTAAGGCAGCCACTTGGTCTACACCACAGACGTTTACTAAACACTACTGTGTAGATGTGTTAGCAACACAACAAGCCACAGTAGGACAGGCTGTACTAAGAACATTATTTCAAACAGCTTCAACTCCTACGGGCTGACCACTGCTTTTGGGAGGATTACTGCTTTGTAGTCTATGCACAGCATGTGTATCTGCAGCTACACATGCCATCGAACGGAAAATGTCACTTACCCAGTGTACATCTGTTCGTGGCATGTTCCGCTGCAGATTCACATGCGCCCTTCCACCTCCCCGGGAGCCTGTAGCCGTTTAACTTGTAATTAGAAATTGTAAATATGTAAATAAACATTACTTTAGCACAAACTATGTACATACATATCTATTCCATTGCATGGACATCTTTACTATTCTCATTCTACCACTCCTACCTACCTCACCCTATGCGGGAAAACAATCTAAAATGGAGTCGATGCCCATGTGCAATGGAGCCGAAAGGGAGGAGTCACTCGGTCCCGTGACTCGAAAAGACTTCTTCGAAGAAAAACAACTTGTAACACTCTGAGCCCAACACTAGATGACAGGTACAGTGCACAGTATGTGAATCTGCAGCGGAACATACCACATATGTATACTCTCTCTCTCTCTCTCTCTCTCTCAATAGCTGTGTACCTTCCAACTAGAGAACATAATTCAATCTTTAAAGTTCCTGTCATTAAGGCCTTCATGGAAGGTTTCAAAAGGATAATCCATCAGTGGCTAGCCCCAGTTCATTCTTGGGACCTTTTTATTGCCCTCACTAGGCTTATGGGGTACATCATTCAAGGCATTCCACTTGTTCACTAGTACTCACCACATTTTCTCTTGTGGAAGGTAATTTACCTACTGTATGTCACTTCTCTCCATAGAGTTACTCAACTTCAAGCTCAGAAACCCTGTATGCATGTACACCAACACAGAATTGTACTACAATCACACCCTTGTTTTTTGCCAAAAGGTATATCGCCATTTAATGTCAACCAGTCTGCAGCATTACCTTGCTTTTTCCGGTAGCCTCAATCACCAGCAGAAAAAGGCACTAGACACGTTAGATGTAAGAAAGGTTGTTGCGTACTGTATTGATCGCCCTCATTTTGTTAGGAAAACCAAACAAGCGTTTACTGATTTCACACAGCCGCATTTTGCCAACTCCACCTCAAAGATTCATTGACATGGGCTTTTAGATGGTTTAAACTATGCCCAAGCCAACTGCACATCACCTGACATACCCAGAGAACATTCCACTGACAAGAAAGGAGCCACATGGTTTTTCTTTGGTAATATGCCACTATTCGCAGACAGTTATCTACACATTTACTAAGTATTAGTATGTCGACCTTGACACGCCACAAGAAGTGCCTGTATGGCAGACTATTCAAATCATTGTTCAAAACTTTTCTTCTACTGCCAGCAAGCCTCTGCACTAGGGATCTGGGTACTGCTCTTTAGTCCTTGCACAGCTTGTGATCAGGAGCTGCTCATTTTGGAAATGGTATTTACCTGTGACAATCCGTTTCAAACCTATAGTGCTGTAGATTCATATGCACGTACCGATTTCACCAAAAGCAGTCCCAGGTATCCTGGTAATAATTTATGTGTATTTTAATAATTGCATGTTTTAGTACACAAATATTATATGGTTTTACTTTTCCACACATATACCTACCCACTGGGGCAAAACAGTTTGAGGTGGAGTCGGTGCATTAGAGGTAGAGAAGAAATATCTCAATCTCCTTGACAAACGTAAACTTTTTGAAACAAGAATAACTTGTAAAATTCAGAGCTCAATACTGGGTGCAGGAGTGCGCACAGATGAATCTACAGCACCACAACTACAAACGGATTGTTAAAGTTGTGTTCTAGAGTGATGTCCTATGCCGAAGTGGAGCCTGAGCAGTTACAAGCTACAAAAGAGCATAGCAAATGGATAGAAAAATGACACAACAGTGAAGAAAGAAGCCTAACTTAACCAGCCACTTTGAGTATCATTACATAGAAAGGCCACTGTTAAGGGCACAGTAGCCTGAATACTAGAGGGAGACTGGGCCAAATATTAAACCAATAGAAACTCACAGAATCCAAGTGAGAACTTCCTTACTAAACACAAGTTTAAATGAGCATTGAGTTGTAGGAGTCAATTGATGTTCAGGCAGAAACCCAGAGGTTGCTGAAGCTTAACTACAACATTCAGATTTGACATTTCTGGAATCCAAATGTATCTATCCATTTGGGTACTGCAGGGCCAACCGAAAATTCTTGATAGCTAAAATTAGCCTTACAATTTGCACTGTACCAAGCCAACACTTGAAGCTAGATTCTAAGTGCTACATTTACAGCTTGCTAGTAAAGAACCAGTAGCTAACAGGAGCCGAGGAGGTGCATACTGGCATTGTGGAAGGTGAGGTTTTGCCTTCTGTTTGCCAAGTGACACAGTAACTGGCAAATTCAGCTGACATCCCAGCTCATACCTACCAAACATCTTCACTGTTTTCTGGCTGAGGTCATTGGTCATGAAAGGCCGCCAACGCCAGAATTATTGGCTTTGCGGATTTTTAATAATGTCAAGGATCTCACAACTGGTTATCGGAAATACTTCATCATTCTGTTCCCTCACCTGTGCTATTAGATCCGTTGGCTAAACTTAGAATACAGGTCACAGAAAGTTACTTGGGGTGACAAAAAACAAAATAAGCAATAATGAATAAATATTAAATAAATGACCTAAAATACACTGAGACGATACACTAGATGAGGTTCACCATCCTGTAACTTGTTTGCCTGTCAAGGTCTCCTGAGGAAAACATGCATTAGGACAAAGGAGGAGATTGTGCGAGTGGGCAGGATGGCCTTCAACCTACAAAGACTCAACCCCTAATGCTTCATAAGTAGACAAGCCCTCAGTTCGGAAGCATTTGAATTTGCAAGATTAGGCATTGTGACTTATTTACTGCACCTTCCACAGTGTGGTCATCTGCATCAGTAAGAGTTTATACTGCGGCTGTCACTACTTACAAGAACTCTGAGCTTAAGGAATCTGTTTTTAATCCGGTTATTTAAATCTTGTAAAGGACAACTTTAAATAATCAGATTGTAGCTTTGTAGCCAGCTACCAAGGGCTATACCTGTTCTTAAAGGCCCTGAACCTGAGTTATTGACCCAAACCTCAGTCCATACCAGTAGAGCTGAGAACCTGACTGCAACTTCAGTATGGTTCATCATTTAAGCCCACCATTTATGAATAAGCACAAAAGTTAAGGCAACGTTTTGGCATTAAAAGTGTCCTTCCTTTTAGCTGTTACGCCATTTAGAAGATATGATGATGTTCACACATTGCCTATGAAAGGTAATTTCCAACACTTTAATATGAGTCACATAGTGCAGACACTCCCAATAAATTACGTTTGTGTTTTTTTATGTTAAGCCAACAGTTGTACATCTAATGGTCTACCTTTTTTACCCCAAAGGTCTCCAACTAATACAGAAAATAAAATATAAACTTTAAATGTATTTAGGGAATTCATGTTTTACCTGAATCTGTGCCATGGTCTTTTGCTTTTCCGTTTTTCTTTTTTGGTGTCAGTTTGGATTTTTTAAACACTTTTTTCTCCTGCTCATCTACCCATGGGTACTTCTGATGGCACAAAGTTTGGAACTTAATGTTCATATCTGAAAACAGGGAAAAAGTAAGAACCACAAAGAAAAATATGAAACATCCTAAGCATAGTTTCTTAACATGTTGACTTTGGTAGACCCCCACTGAATCTCTCCTGGAAGTAGCGAATCTCCACCTGAGCAATTTCTATGACTTGAATTTCAGAACAATGCACACAAAATTAAACAATTATACATCAGACCGATATATGTAGGAAAGGACCTGTTTGGAGGGATCCCTCTGCCCCACCCCCAGGTTTTTGAAAAGATGCTACTGTTTTTTTTTCTTCGTTTTTCTTTACTCTTTAGTGCACCGGGCCCTGCTTTAATGTCCCCAACGCATGTGCTCTGACCACCAAAACATGTGTCTAGTTGGCTTATACCTGAGTTGCTAAATTACCTTACTAATAAGTCCTTAGTACATGGTACAAGATGTACCCAGGGCTAGTAAGTTAAATGTCACTAGTTAACTGCAGCACTTAATTGTGCCACAACTGCAGTGTTATAAATAACAAGGGAACCCAAGAGTCATCTGGGACCTTGGGAAAGCTTTTATCTGAACACACAGTTGTCCCTGGACTAGTGATATCCAAATTAAATTAACTAACCAAATTTTTACTTTTATTTGTTACATTTGGAAAATGTTTGCATGGGAACATCAGTAACAGCACAGCAGGTGTGAAGTCAAAAACATGTTTGGGGCCCTTATTCATGTGATAAATACGTGAAAAATAGCAATCACAACTGCATATTAAACTACAGGAACAACACAACCGGTTTCGTATTCATAAACAGCCTAGATAGGGTCCATGATAGTGCTTGATGTTTCCATCCCCTTGAGGGGATATAAGAATCCTGGTCAGGTCTCTTAATTGAGCCAGAGAATGGACTGAATGAGAGAAACAGATAACATATACCTAGTTAGTATGGTGATACAGTACAGCTGTAGTGTGAAGTACAGACTTTAGAGTTACTGTAGGACGAGAACCCGGTAGACTCCTGAAAAAAAGATGAGCAGGACACACCTGAAATTAATGATAAATATTAGAGCCACCAGACATTTGTGCTCAGAAATGGACAGAGTAAAGAGGAACCATTATTTATCTCAGAAGACTGACATTGATGGGAACAGGTTAATTGAGAACCCGAAGCATCCATTGTAGGAAAGTACCCTTTCTTTGGCATGGTTACCCCCACTTTTTGCTTGCTGTCAGTGTCTTTGGAGTGTTTTCACTGGGATCATGCTAACCAGGACCGCAGTGATTGTGCTCGTTCCCTCTGAATTTGGTTGCTTACAGCTTTGCACACCCCACAGTTGGCATACTGGTGCCTCCTTATAAGTTCCTACTAGATGGTACCTAGGTACCCAGGGCACTGGGGCACCAGGGGTTCCCCTTGGGCTGCAGCATATATTGTGCCCCCATGGGGAGCCCATGTAAAATGTGTCTGCAGGCCTGCTATTGCAGCCTGCGTGGAAAGGTACATGCATCCTTTCACTCTAGGTCACAGCACCAGGTCACTGTAAGTCACCCCTATGGTAGGTCCTCCTAGACCAGAGGGCAGGGAGCAGGTACCTGTGTGTGAGGGCACCCCTGCATGAGCAGTGGTGCCCCTACGAACTCCATCTCCATTACACTGGACTTTGTAAGTGTTAGGAAGCCATTTTACCTGTGTACTGGACAAATGGCACTACCTGTGTCCGGCTATATAATGGTAACTCCGAACCTATGCATGTTTGGTATCAAACATGTCGGAATCATACCCCAATACTGTCGTCAGTATTGCTTGTATAATTTCAGGCACTCTGCAGGCTCCTTAGAGGACCTCCAGCATTGCTCCTACCGCCTTCTGAGGTTTTCAGGGCAGCCTGCGCTACTGCCACCCCTCTTAGATTGCCTGGGGGAGAGGGAGGTAAAACCCTCTTCCTTGGAAATAGGTGTTACATGGCTTGGGAGGGGTAGCCTCCCCAAGCCACAGGTATGCTTTGAAGGGCACGTTTGGTGCCCTCATTGCATAAACTGGTTTGCACCAGTCCAGGGACCACCGGTCCCTGCTCTGGTGCGAAACTGTACAATGGAAAAGAGAGTAACTGCTCCCCTGTCCATCACCACCCTAGGATTAGTGCCCAGAGCTCCTCCAGGTGGCCACTTGATTCTGCCATCTTGAATCCAAGGTGGGCAGAGGCCCCTAGAAGCATCTGAGTGGCCAAGTCAAGTAGGTGACGTCACCCTTCTGATAGGTGGTCACTCTGCTAGGTGACCAATCCCCCTTACTGGGCCTAGTTAGTGTCTCCCTCTTGGGTGGGTCATCAGATTCGATGTGCAAGATTCCAGCAGGACTTCTCTGCATCGTTTACTTCATCTTCTGGCCAATGGGACTTCATCTGGACCCTGCAGGAACCGACAATCTGCAACTCCAGCGATGACTCAGCTCTGCAGCATTGTATCTCCAGCTCCTTCTAACAACTGCAACATTTCCCCGGCTGTGAGGGTGAGGAGTCTTCAGCCTGCACAAGAAGTAAGAAGGAATCTCCCTTGGAGTGAAGGAGTCACTCCCCTGCACACGCGGGCACCAACTGCAACGACGACCGACTGCGTGGATCCTCTCTCCTCCAGAACTGCGTGGATTCTGCTTCACAGGTGGCGGTCAGAAGTGACCCCCTTGGTCCTCTCGACCAGCTGTCCAACTTGGGAGACAGTAAGCCCTTGCCTCTCCTTGCAGAACAGTACCCCTGTGCACCACAAATGTTGCATCTACCAAGGCTTGTTTGTTTCTCCTCGAAGGGATCTTCAGGCTCAGTGTAGCCCCAGCCTCCAGCAACGAGGGACTCCTCTTCTGGTGTGCTGAGTGGGCCTCAGTGCGACACTTGTGCCTGCTGCCAGTGGGTTGCCTGTAGGGGCTGCCTCCCTTTCTTGTGACTCTTCCAGCTGCTGATGGTCACCCTGGACTCCCCCCTGGACCTTGCTGGTCCTCTTCAACCTGGTAAAACCTTCTTCTCCGACTCTTGCATTTGTCAAGGCTTGTTGGTGGTTTTCCAGCACCACTGACCAACTGCATCTTGACTGCTGATGTGGAACATCACTTGCATCACTCCTGGGACTCCTCTTGGGCTCCTGTGCTGCACTGCTGACCTTCTTTATCCACCGTTGGCCAGGTCCTGCATCCACAGAAGGGTAGAGGGTGGGTAGTGGCTCCTGCCACAACCGAAAACTCCAACTCGAACTGGACTTGGTCTCCTTCCTTTGCAAGTCATGTTCTGTCTGGAAGAACCCAAAGGAGGATCCTATCTTGGTTGGGTCTTGCATAGTCATTTTTCAAAGTCCTCCTGTTGGTTTTGGGGCACACCAAGTACTTAACTCTGCTCTCCTGGTCTCTGGTGCTCACCTCTTGGGGTTCCTAGTTCCTCCAGCTCCCTGCTACTGATTCCACTTCCTTGGGTGGGGGACTGCCTTTCACATTCCACTTTTTAGTATATGGTTTGGCCCTCCCCTAGAGCCCTCACTATTTGCTATTGCTTTTACCAATGCATATTGCTTTCTATGCTACTTACTGATTGCTAATGGGTTATATAATAGTGTGTTTACTCACCTCCAGTTGGGGGATTGCTTATAGAGTATTTTAGTATTTGTGTTACTATAATAAAGTACCTTTCTTTTTGTAACAGTGTGTGGTTCTTTTATGTGTGTAAGTGCTGTGTGACTATAGTGGTATTGCATAAGAATTGCATGTCTCCTAGATAAATCTTGACTGCTCATCCACAGCTATCTTTAGAGAGCTCTGGCTTCCTAGACAAGGCCTACACTTCACTAATAGAGGATACCTGGTAAAAGGTGATAAAACTGTAGGTGATCACTCACCAGGCAACTTCCTGCATCCGGCACATCAAATAACAGTGTATGTTACATGTCCTGAAGTGGTGAGAAAGTGAAACATAAGGGTGTGCCCCTTCCCAGAGAGGCAAAAGAGATATGTAACTGCTGCTGATATTTTTAAAAGGTTGTGGCTGTGTACTTCATACCTGCGCTTAGGACTATTCTGTGCCCTTAAATATAGTCAACTACTGGTTAAGAAGCAATCCATATGGGTAATTCTAGGCAGGAAAAGGATGCACACCATGTCTCACTTGAGCCAAGGTCTCAGAGGAAAAACCTCATGGGAATACTGTGAAGCAAGAAGAATCTGCAGCTTATGCTAACTTGTGAATGGTGTCTCTGAGAGAGGACTCTTATTAGGTCTGTAAGGAACAGTGTAATGAAAAAAGGGCTAGGCAGGAGTAAGCCTGCTCGGGTGAGCAGACCCTGCCACCCCCCCTTTAGGTGGGAATAGAAAAGGGCCATGTTCCCGATTCTACTACTTTCGGCCTCTATCTTAGAAAGGTGTCTCGATGACTAACAGTGTACTGGAATGGGGACAGACCCACTAGTGTGAGAGAAGTAAATTACAGATACACTGGAATATATTCAAAAGAAAGAAGGAAAACACACACTCCTTCTCCCCCAAATATCCAGGCACAGACTGCTTAATTAAAATGTTTTATTTGTGCTGATGGTCTCCCCTCCTTATGCATTTCGGCCAAACAAATGACCTTGTTATAATGCGCGCAGTGGCATGACCGCTCATTTTTAACACACCATGTGATCATAAGAACATAAGTCTCTGTTTCCAAATACAAATGATCAACAAAGAAATTGAGTTCATCGTACTAACATTAAATTACTTCTCCATCCATGATTGAAAAATTTGTAACATTATAATATTCTTTATGCATTTCCCATTTTCGTTTGCATAAAAATCTAACAATTGCGACATGCCTCTATACTGAATTGCATGTTTTGGGAGCACACTGTGCAATACTGCATTTGATTCTAACCTGCGGGTTAAGATTAAATTCAAACCCCAGTAGGTTAAATTTACCAAACCCTCAATTTTCATCATTGATCAACCAATACCATATCTGGCATAATGCTAACAATATACACAACCAAATTTTCACTTTCTGTACTGGCTGTCCAATTACACATGTACTGTTGCATACATACTCACGGTTTGGATCATGATTATGCCACAATATCCAAAGATGTTTTCAATGCATTATTAAAAAATATTAACACCTATCGAACCCAAGTTGGGTATACAAGATCCATTAAAACCACCTCTACCAGTGAGAACGCTATTATTTTGTTTGTATAGTCCTTTGACTTAGTTAGACTTTTCAAGTATGATTCATTCCAGTCCCTCAACAAAATGTATGTGATCAATTTAATACATTTCAATATCCTTGAAATTATTCCCTTGTCTATTGCTGGCTTACCGCAACCTTCCCCAGAATTGTTTCAGCACGTGCCGCTTTCTACACTGTTTTTTGAGTTCACAAAATCCTGCCCTGTAATCATGGTAGCTTAATATTACCTTGTTAAGGAGGCATACAAGCCTCTATATCGAGGTTATAGAATTTAACTGTCTGAAAAAACCATGCTGAGAGATTTACAATGTGTTAAACTTCCTTGTGTTGTTTACTTTTCTTAATATCCCTGATTCAGCATCGCAAAAAAATATCCAATTCCTCCTCTATATTCACCCCATTCGTGTTTTGCTGTCAAGTCTGGTGATGTATATGCTCTCCTTCTGTCTTAGAATATGTTCCTTGCCCCTCCCCTAGGGTGTTAATAGCACTGCATCTATAACAAAGTATTTCAAATGATTTGTGTCATTGCCATGTTTTTCAGAAAAATGGTGGGCTACAGGATATGACCAGTCCTTGTTGATAATTTCCCTTAAGTGTTGCAACACTCTTTTGTGGACCTGTAATATTGTACTGCGGCCAAGGCCGTGCTCATCGTGGGGTTGGATCGTTGTAGGGGTTGGCAGGGCGAGACAGTGGTTGTATTAAGGTATAGTAATGAAAATTACTTTAAAAAAAACAAAAAAACTTAGAAATTCACTGAAAAAACAAAGGTTACAGGGGCGTTATAGTTCAGAAATAGAATTTAAAAAAACATAAATTCACTTTAAAAAAGGTTACAAGGACGTTATATTTAGGCTTGCGTTTTAAACACACAAAACCATAGAAATTCACCTTTTATAATTAGTTATCTCAAGTAAATATAACTCGTGCCTAAGGGTAACTATAACTCATGCCCTCGCCATGCACTGCTAATTACCCCCCAAATTACGGCACTCATGATATCTTTAATATCTTTAAGAATATCAATGTGATACTTTCAGTAAAAAAATGTACGAAAAAACTGTGTATGGCAGGGACGTGAGTTATAGTTACCGTAGGGCATGAGTGCGAGGACTGTCACGCTTGATGTCAGTGACTGATCGGCATCGGGTCTGTTTGTAGTGCCTGGAGCATGACCACGAACCGAAGTCATGCTCTGAGTGCCGGGCCATGCACCCGAAGGCCATGAGGGAGCGATCCCTCAAGCTTATGGCAGCCCGGCGCTTGACTCCGCATAGGTGCTGGTCTCGCTCGAGGTAAAGGTCTCAAGACCGGTCGCAGAGCCACCACCACTTGTCTTCTTCGAAGGCTTCGGGTCAAGGTAAGAAGTCGTCAAAGAAATCCAGTCATCCTTTGACTTCACCCAGTCACTCGGCTTATGTGACACAGGAGGAGCGAGGCCAGTGGTCTGGATACCCCTCCAGACACTAGCGTGCTGTCTCTTCCTACCGTGGCTACGGTGGAGTGAGCAACTTATTCCCTGGTGGTCAGTAGGGCAGCTGAGGTCCTCAGCATGGAGCTGCCTACTGTTCAGGTCCGGTCTAATCTCCTGACTGAGGTACTTCAACCTAGGGCTTCCACATCTGAGCCTCTTCTTCCATTCAATGAAGCCCTCACCGATGTCCTTTTGGGTATTTGGTCTGGACCCAACACCGGGGCTCCTGTGAATAGGACTATCGCACGCGCCATTGGCCCGCCCCGACGACCCTAAATGCCTGTCCCCACGCCTGAGAGCCTTGTCATCCAGGCATCCTCTGTCGCATTCCCTTCCCTACCTCCGGATAGGGAATCAAATAGTCTGGAACAATTTGGGAAGAAGATGTTTTCTTCCTCCACTCTCGAGCTGCAGTCAGTGAACACTGCATGTCTTTTGGGCTGTTATGCTCACTCTCTGTGGGATACGGATGCGCAAGATCTGTCGCGGATACTGGAGGATAGGCCTGTGCTATTGTCTCCCAAGCCGTCACCGATGGGAGAGACGCTGCAAAGTTCACTATCAGATGTTGGCTGGACACGACTGACTCTCTAGGTAAATCAGTTGCGATGATGGTGGCCTTGAGGCACCACGCCTGGTTACGTACACCTGGTTTCTCAGGGAATGTCCAACAGACTCTTATGGACATGCCCTTTGACTCCTATCTCTTTGGAGACCAGACGGTCTCAGCACTGGAGAGGTTCAAGGACTCCCGGACTACGTCTCAGTCCCTCGGCCTTTCCACTTCCCCTTGTCCCCAACAGTCTGCCTTTCGCCCCTTTTGTGGCCATGGAAGAGGCTCCCTGTTGCGTCCCTTTCTCGGCCACTGTGCCACCCATGCTGTTCAGCCGCTGCGTGGCCAGGATGCGGAATCCCACGTGGTCGTGGGACAGGGAACGAAAGGTCTGCCTATTCCACGCCTGCCCCTGCTACAGCCTCCACACCCTCCTAGTCTGTCCCCTCATTCTGGTCCAGTTGGCAGCAGGATTCGCCATCACCCTACCCACTGGGAATCCATCACTATGGACAGGTGGGTTTTTAAGATCGTTCGAAGGGGCTACTCCCTCCCCTTCAAATCTGCCCCACAAACATGCCTCCATCATTCAGCCATTTACCACAGGATCATTTGGCACTTCTCCACCAGTAAGTCGCAGCTCTCTTGGCTAAGGGAGCCATAGAGAGGGTCCCTGCGCCAGAAGTAGGTGGTGTTTGTTATTTCTGGTGCCCAAAAAAAGACAAGGGGTTATGTCCTATCCTACACTTTCAGAACCTCAATATCTCCTGCAAGAAGGAGAAATTCAAAATGCTCATCCTGGCTCAGGTCCTGTCTGCCTTAGACCCAGAACACTGGATGGTAGTGTTGAACTTGCAGGATGCTTATTTCCATATTCCCATCCTGCCTGCCCACAGATGTTACCTACGATTCGTGGTAGGTCACAAGCACTTTCAATTTACCCCTTCGGCCTTACCAGTGCCCCTGGGGTGTTCACAAAAGTGATGGCGATGGTTGCAGCTCATTTGCGCAGGTTGGGGGGTTTTCATTCTTCCCCTACCTCGACGGCTGGCTGTTAAAGGCAGACTCACCCCAGAAAGTCGGCTCCCACCCTTAGACTACGGTGAACCTGCTGCACACGCTTGGGTTCACTATAAACGTGCCAAAGTCACACCGGACTCCCTCTCAGACGCTCCTTTTCATCTGAGCTGTTCTGGACACAGTGCAGTTTCGGGCCTATCCTCCTGAAAAGCGAAGGCCAGGATATTAAGGCTATGATTTAGATCTTTCAGCCTCTATCTTGATTTTGGTCCCTCCCTTGTCGTGGGGACTTGGCCTGCCCACACAAGTGAAGCACTGGTTTTCTCAAGAGACTTGGGGGAAGCGCAAATTTGTTTTCTGCACTAACCGCATTTTGTGCATAAAGCCCACAAATATGTTCAATTCTTCCATCAAAGTAGGAGTTCACTGGCTTGCCCTAAAACGGGTCCCTAGAGTGACTCCGTGCTCCCTCAGAAATTGTTCAGCACACAGATTTGTTTGCTATACATATACTTTACATCCAGCGTCTAGTGGGGTTTCCTGCCCGTGGATTGGAGTGCGGCCATGATCCACGGTTGGGAAGGCCTCTTTTGAAAGGGAAGGCTGCCCTTTTAGGCCTGTTTTCCCCACCGGAGTAGAGAACGGCATTACCTGCTGTCTCTGCTCCAGTGGGGAAAACAAATGTGACCTCAGCGTGTCTTGGGGCGCGATGATGTCACAGATGAGTGAGTGGGGACACAGGGAGAGACACGGAGGCTCTTCTGTGTCTCCCCAGGGTGTTGTTATTATTATTATTATTATTTTTTTAAATCCTCCGTTGCAAAGCTCCGAAGGATTTTGAAAAGCCCTCCCTGGTGACAGCCAATGGTCGTGACTCGCACCAGGGAGAGTGTGCATGTGACGGGCATTGGTTGTCGCACACTCTAAACAGGTAAATATGCCTTGATATTGAAAACAAGAAATTGCCATTTTCACTGTAGGAAAGCGGGTGTTCCCATTTTCTAACAAGGAGTTTCACTAGCAACTGCGCTAAGTATTCATCGAAGGATCTAAGGTAACTTTCAATGGAAAGGTGACTTTAGAAAGTCACTGCTTTTTGCCTAAATTTCCGATAGCCTTTCTGCAGGAGTTGCCACCCACAACAGAATGCTGCCCCTGCTAAGAAATGTGAATCAGGACCAAAGCCAATTGCTGAAGGGAAGCGGTGTAAACTCCTCCAGCAGGATGACTACCGGGTGATGGCCCAGGTTCAGAGGCTACCACCCCAGTGGAGCAAACAGTGATTAACCCTTAGCTTGGCCACTCCTTTACGCAGATAGGAAGGCATCTCCTCCAGAGCGGGAAAATCCATTGCCGAACCAGTTAGCCAGGGAAAGTGGCTCATTATGCTGGGTACATCCTGGCAGTGTGCTCATGGCTCCTCACAGGGGAAGAAGACTTGCCCCATCTAGAAGTTGAATAGAGGAGGTTATACATGTTTTGTGGTGGTTAACCTCCAGGAAGTGATGTAAAGTGGGAAGGGTTGCCTCATGGAACTCTTACCATTGGCTAAAGAGTCCTCCACTCTCACAAATGTGAAGGTGGCATAGAAATGGCACTCTGGACCCACAGTCCTCAGATCCCTACTGGACTGGAAAAAAGACAGAATAAGAACTACCTTGCTGCTCCCTGGACTCTCCAAAGAGACGGCATGAAAGACTAGACTAACCTTGCTGAACCAGAGGGGAACTCGGAGGATTGTGCATGCTTTGCCCACTCATGAAAAAAGAGCTCCACTTATGCCAGGATGAAAGAAGCAACTCCAAGAGCTAGTGGGGTAGACCCTGTTAAGCTGCAGAACCGGCAAAAGCTAAAGAACTCTACACTCCCTGAGAGCACAGCTGCCCAGGAATGCCTGACTGCTGATGGGTGCCAAAATGCCTACTGGGCCACATAGCCTGCCCTTCCTGAGGAGTCCCCAAGTTTTTGGGACCAATGTCGAAGTGGATTCTGGCCCCTAGAAAGAAAAGAACTGCTTACCTAAAGGCAACCACTGGACCTGCTGTAACCAGGTGACCACTTGACCAGTGGCAACTGGACTTGTAGTGGACTCCCTGGGTTCATAATGGGAGATTGAGTCCTGTGGCTGCAATTGACCCCTAAAATTTGTGGACCCAAGGATGGCCCCTGGAAAACATACCTCATCTCTTCTGTGTCTTCAGCATCTCACCATTCTGCAGCCCCAGCATGAGGACTACTTCTTGACTGAACTGCGTTAAATGAGAAAAACACACTAAGGGCCCTAAAACGACTGTGACAGGTCCCTGTGATTAGCCATATCTCCTGTTTCCCTTGATAGATTTTGTTACATTGGAGTGTATTTTATGATAAAGACACACTTACGTATGGATTTTTATTATGTTGTATTTCTTATTGACTGGACCTGCAGCCTCCCGGGACTGAGCTAAGGGTTTTATTAAAGAAAGAACTAAGGGTTCTACTAACTGGATCTGATAAAGATTGCGACATTACATGGTGAGGTCTCACAACCATACCACATAATAATCCACTTTCCTACAACACACAAATAAGAATATTTTTGTATTCACAAATAGTATGCAAAAATCACAATTTTGATTGGAATTCTGAAGCGCTTCAAAATCTACTTTCACTTCTTAAAGGTAAACTGATATTCTAGACTCTAGCATATCACTTTATTTGTTTTTGCCCCTATTGCATTGTCTTCTTGTCAGCACACACCAGTACTTCAAATTAGGCCACCAGTCGTCCATACTAGATTTCTATGTGCTGTAGTTGTGCTCCTCCCACAAACCAGGAGAAGGATACCAACTTAATTTTTAGACACCCCCCCCGATTTCCAAGTCTTGTACATTTACAAAGTGTTAGAACATTTTGAATTTTGCTCTATTATGTGTGTATTTAGTCAATTAATCTGTTAATATTTACATTTCTAAACAGTTGCAAACCTTGAGTAGGCATTGCAGACTCCCAGTTCCTGTGGACGACAGGTTAAAAACTGCTATCCTGAAACAATCATTATATGAGACATGAAGCTTGTATGGTCGAAAGCATTCGGAAACATGCTTCACCTCTGCTAGCAGTTCATTTCCTTCAGCATAGTCTTGTTTCATTGTTGTCGTGGCCTGGCGATTACGGGTAACCCTTAAGTGTGCCACCAGAAATATAATTTTAGATACCTATGTTCATTAACACCTCCAAACCAGACTGCGAAATAAAATCTGAAGTTGGTGATCACATACTGGGTTACTGTTAAACTTAGTCAATGTCACCATGATTCACATCCTTTTTCTATGGTCAGCACCCAGAGTAAAACTTTATTTTTTTTACTTAGAACATTTCTAGACCCAAGCTGTAGATGTTGAATTAATGCACAGCAGGGTTAGTTTTTGTTCACGCAACATAACTATCTGTAGACGAAACACACTTGTATCTTTCCGTAGAATCAACAAGGCCATTCACCAAGACTGGTCTGGAAATGTTAATTGTTGCTTGCACACAACTTTTTTATAAACGCTTTGTTATAAATGTTCTGGTAAACGAGCACATATGCGATTGTGTGAGCAGAGGCGCAGCAAGAATGACGTTAAGGTAAGCACTGCTGAAGAATGTTCAGAACTAGTGACCTCATCTCAGACCTGACAATTTAAGCAAGACTGCTGCATTCTATTTGGGGCACATCACGTGATCTGTTTTCACTTCCTTTTGTAAAAGGAAATAGATTCTTATATGTTAAATCATTTTTGGAGCTTGAATTTATAAGCTTTGTGTGTGAAAAATCCTATTGCGCAATATTTTACCGGTCATGAGTTCAAGTAATGAAGTTCACACCCAAAAAAACTTAGGGGGTCATTCCGACCCTGGCGGTAAATACCGCCAGGGCCGGGGACCGCGGGAGCACCGCCAACAGGCTGGCGGTGCTCCCTTGGGCATTCTGACCGCGGCGGTTCGGCCGCGGTCAGAACAGGAAAACCGCCGGTCTCCCGACGGTTTTCCGCTGCCCTGGGAATCCCCCATGGCGGCGCAGCTTGCTGCGCCGCCATGGGGGATTCCGACCCCCTCACCGCCATCCTGTTCCTGGCGGTTCCGCCCGCCAGGAACAGGATGGCGGTGAGGGGTGTCGTGGGGCCCCTGGGGGCCCCTGCAGTGCCCATGCCAATGGCATGGGCACTGCAGGGGCCCCCGTAAGAGGGCCCCACTTTGTATTTCAGTGTCTGCATTGCAGACACTGAAATACGCGACGGGTGCCACTGCACCCGTCGCACATCCTCCACTCCGCCGGCTCCATTCGGAGCCGGCATCCTCATGGATGGCTGTTTCCCACTGGGCTGGCGGGCGGCCTTTTGGCGGTCGCCAGCTAGCCCAGTGGGAAACCCAGAATGACCGCCGCGGTCTTTTGACCGCGGTACGGTCTTCTGGCGGTTCCCTCCAGGCGGGCGGCTCCCGCCGCCCGTCGGGGTCAGAATGACCCCCTTAGTCTGGGAACAGCACTGATGGTGTTAGTCCACCCACACTACCTCAGCCTGCTCCTATAGCTCATTTGGTGAGTGGAGCCCGACTGTAGAGAAAGTCGACCTCCCTGATGCCAGACTGCGTCCACCACGTAATTGTCTTTTTGAAGTTGGACACACCGTTGAAGGAAGCAAACTCTCTCAAAATAACTTGACTTCCTATAAAATCAGGGGATTTATATTTGGTGGCTTTCTAGACCCACTGATTGTTAATGCCATCAAGTTGGAGTACTGAAATCTACCATCTTAATGGCACTAACCATTTAGTATTTCCAAATTCTGATACACTCCCTTTTTTGAACCTTCTGTCTGTCTCATTTCCTCCCCGTAATTGTATGTGGCAGTGTTTTGTCATCAAAATTGTAAACAAAATCCATTTTGGGAAAAAAAGACATTTTGGCATTATCTTTGTTTTTTCAATTATATTGTGTTACCCTCTTCGTACACTTCCTTAGCCCTCTACTATGCTGATCAGCTCTGAAAATGTTTGACTTATAAAAGCTAACTAAGTTGTTTTTTGCAAAAAGTCCCAAAATCTCATGGACTTGTAATAATTCAGATTTTGGCAGAAAGGGGTTGTGGAACATTGATGTGATGGTGAAAAGGTGATATGTTAAGTGTATACGTTTCTAATGCAACACTATGTTTTTCTCAGGCCAAGAAAAAGAGTTAAAGTGGAGGCACCTCTGGGATCAATGAAAAACTCTGCCCCTACCCCCTTCTCAGCCATGCCCACTCTGTGGGCCTGCCCCGATACCAGCATTCATCGCATCACACCCGCGACTGACGACATCACATGCAGAACCAGCAGCATCGTGATTCAAGATTAACATCAACTACTGCAGCTTCACAGACACACATACATTATTGGAGACCTGTCAATCACAAGAGTAGCTCTAGCCCGCAAAGCTTGCAATGCCAGGCGCAATCATGCAAGTGGACTGGCAACGTTAAATGGCAAGACCAGCAAGTTTGCAAATTTAGTAGGACTGCCAGCGTGCATATGCGCCGAACTGTATGATGCAGCATGTGCAATCAGAGATGCAGTCTTTAACCATCCATGACGTCACAAGAAATAAACAGCGTTCTCTCAGAAAGCAACCGGCATCCCATGGAATTGACTTAGGTGCACAGAACTGGTTGTTTCCGTGGAGCCTCCTTTTCATAGCCACAAGGCGGGAAGAGTGGGGGTGGGGTATAATGGGGACGGCAAGGGGGTTTGTCAAAGGGCAAATGAAAAGACAAAAAATATATATATTTTTTAGTTTGGCAAGACATTTTGTTTCAGTGGAACGGTGCACTGTCTTGGGCTTATTTTTCTTTTCTTTCTAAGAAAACATCTATAATTTCAGGCGAAATTATATTTTAAATGGTCATTCTAAAGGTTGCTGAACATATGACTGCTCCCAGGGACTGTATATGTTGCTGTTCCTGTGATGTGGAGACCAGGGGAAAGCCAGATAGACGATAGGCTTTTGGTAACAGATTGCTGGAGGCTGTTTCTTGAAAGAGATTAAATCTCATGTTTTTAATCAAATCTCCTGCTTTGGTTCCTCTCTGACCACTTCTGTGTATATGTGCAAATGTGTGCATATATATTTTGCTCATACGTGATCATTATTTTTTGAGTGCTCTCACATGTTATTTGACAGACTTTGGCACGCATTGTAGTCAAGGTGGTGTCCTTGACGTGAGTTGATTTAAGGATGGGTGAACAATGTCCTGACATTTTCTTAAACCGATTTCATCTGGATTGTGTGGGCCTCCTTAGCAGTCAGTCTGTACTGTTTGTGTGTGTGTGTTTTTTTCCCTAAAGGTGGTTTGGTGCACCTCCTGCAATTTTTGCCTCCCCATGGAATTAGTCAACGTTTACTGTTGCAAATTGTAGCCACTTTCTGAACCACTCAGGTGGTGAGGTTGCTGCCACGGTCACATCACTTCCTGACTTGCAGTTGCAGGCTTATTACAAGCATGACAGAAGATTTGTGTGGGGCAGCCGGACACATAGTCTGGTTGCAGGTAACATTCTCCTGCATCACAACCCACCCGACCTCTCCTCCTCAAAACCTTTTTTTCTGATGGCTGTGATGGAGAGTCTGACTTCTGTCATGTGGCAGCTCCACAATTAACCTGTCATTCAAGTTGTGGGGACCAAAATTGGAGAGATTTTCTATCTTGAATGTAAAAGGACATCTCGTAAGTTGCCCCATGCCCTCACCCGCCCATCTTTTTAATTTATGATAGCATGGAAATTAATGGGCAACCCTTACGTTTTGTAGAACGTGTTTTATTTAAAAAAGAAAAAAGCTATAAAAAAGTTTTGGATGTGTTTTTAAGAAAATAATTCGTACAGTTGAAGTTCTGGGGGAACAGGTGAAGTGAAGGGATGGAGGAGGTACTCTGGTGACCGCGCGCCGTTCTTAAGTGTTAAACACATCGGCTGTTGAAAGAAAATGTACAAAATCAAATAGGTGAGGGTGTTTTCACATAAAGACAAAAACAGGAGAATCCAGTTTTCTAAAAAAAGAAAGAAAAAAAAGATATCAATAAAAAAAGCTAATAAAGTTCCTTTTAACCTTCTGTTATTCTGATGTCTACATTTGCGTTGCCCATTTTGAATTGTTTTCTACTCTAACCATGTGAGAGCACGGTTCATTCATTGTTGAGACTAGTGTTGATGGGATAGGGATGAAGAGAGAGAGTCCTTTCTCCCAGGGCATGCAAGTGAAACGTAGCAGTGTGATTTTATTTTATTTAAAAAAAAAAAAAAATTATTTAAATCTCCAGACAAAGAAGACACTGCTAGATAGGACACCCACACAATTCTCGTCTAACCACACTTTATCAGGAAAGTAGTCTGAAAAGGATGATTCCTAAAAAATCTAAAGCCATGCAAAGGGGAGGCATTGTGTTTGATTTATATGTAATGTAAAAGGATTTGTAGAATACGTACTAATCACTTGTGAAGATAGGTGCCAAAGGTCAGGAGGATCAGTCAGAGAGCTAGGTCTTCAGTTTATTCAGGAATATTGTGTGAGTGGTGGCTGTTCTGATGTCCTGGAGGAGGACATTCCTGATCTTTGCTGCTAGATGGGTGAATGAGCAGCCTCTTGACCTGCTTTTGCGAATGCGGGGAATGTGTGTGAGTAATAATGAGGCAGATTGGAGGTTTGCGGTTGACTTGTGAAAGTGCAAATGGCAGTTGAGATAGGCGGGTCCATTCTGATGCAGCACTTTTGTAGTCAAGGGAGTACAGCGTTTCTGAACGGGGAGCTAGTGGAGTTCCCGGCGGTGAGATGTGTTTTGGGTGCGGAGGGGTAAATTAAGAACCAGTCTTGCAGTGATGTTTTGGATGGTTTTGAGCTTGTGTGAGGTGGGCTGGTATTCTGTGATAGAGGGTGTTGCCATAATCTAACCTGTTCATGATCAAAGCCTGGGTTTTACTGATGTACTTTTTTTCTGAGCACGAGGAGGATGTTAAAGCAGACGGATGTGATGTGTTGATTTGGGGTCTCATGGAGAGTTCGTTGTCCTTGATTATGCCCAGATTTTATGACCACTGACTGGGTGTCGGCATGGGTCCCAATTCAGTGGGCCACCAGGTGACTTCACAGGGATCATTGTTGGGGTCTTAATATCAGGACTTCTGTTTTCTTGGCATTGTTTCAGGCAGTTGATGCACATCTAGGTGGCAGCTTCTGTCATGCAGCATTTAAAGTTATTTTTTGTGATGATGGTGTATTCTGAGAGGGACATGATGACTTGTGTGTCATTGGCTTACAAGATGGCGCTGAGTCTGTGGGAGCGGGTGATCTTCGCAAGGGGCTCCACGTAAATGTTGAAGAGGGTGGGGCTGAAGGATGACCCCTGTGGGACTCCGGGGATGAAGTCTTTATGTTTGGAGGTGAAAGGCAACAGCCTGACTCATTGCATTCTTCCAGTCAGGAAGGAACGCATCTATTAGAGGGCTGGTCCTTAAACTTGCGCGCTCTGGAGTCTTGTGATGAATGTGTAGTGGGATATGGTGTTGAAAGGAGCAGAGAAGTCTAGCAGAATTAGGGCTGTGGAGTGCCCTCAGTTTTCTAAACTAATGGCTTGTTTATGAACAAGATATTTACACAATTGAAAAGAAACATGTGAAAAGAAGAAAAGTGCAAAGAAGAGTGTCTTTATAGGTGTGTCTGTTACCCAGTGAAGTTTCTGGGATTTGTCACCTAGACTATGGAATTTGAAATGGACCCAAAGCACCATGCCATGTCAAATTACCATCTGCCTTTGGTTGTCCTTGGAATTCAAGGCATCACATTTGCAGGTTTTCAGATGGTGTTGTGTGGCTCTGCGTCCAATTTGTCTCACCCCAGATGTGATGTTGGGCCCCCATATGTGCTCCGCCTCTGTTTGCGAAAGACAGTTACTTTTTCCAACAAAGCTTTTTTCAGAAGCTTCTTTAATCCTGTCACTCTGACAGAATTTCCACCCTCAAATTTCTAGTGTGCAGACATGTCTCCCCCTAACACTACAAGGTTTAAGCCGTGTTGAGATTGTCACCTGTAGTGTCAGCTGTAGTGTCTCTGATCCAAACGTGACTCGGCATTGTGTGATTGCTGCACGAACATAAATTGCAAGACCATATGAGATTGTGTAACTTGCTATCACCCAACTCCACAAGAAGTTGACAACGCAGTCCTAGTCGAAGCCGCAGACACGCTCAAGTCCGTTTCCGTGACCAGTCGTCACTGAACTCGGAGTTCAGGTAGGTCAAAAGAGCACAAGAAGTCCAAGCATGGCTCTCTATCGTCCCACCACTCCTACCATTCTGAATCACATGATACCCTAGGCACCTCAAGATTGTAGTAATTTCCTAATTTCAGAGCCTATTACCAAGTTGATCCCAATGTTCCCTAACATTACCAGATGGTTGGCAATGTGCAACAGCTTTGAGAGTTAAACAGGCTTTAAACACAACTGCACCACTCTGTCTCAATTTGAGTCCAATCCCTCCCTCAACCATGGTGCCCCCAGCTCTAGCGCAGTGTCTACAGTGCTGTAATTGAAACTTCCAGCTCGGACGCCAGCACTGGCATCACAGATGCCGCAAGCGGAGCCCATAATCTTATTGGACCCTAAAACCTATTTCCCACCACTGACACAGCACTAGTATGCTCATTAAAACTCAGAGATATACACTTCTCTCCATGATAAGGAGGATGCAGATGACAACATGTATAGAGATCCTGATGATGATGCCAATCTTTTTGATAACACGGAAGATGCCAGAAGTCTGGACACTTATTCAGACATTTGTCTTGCCTTACCACAGCCAACCGTGGCCACAGAGAAGTCCGCCTCCTATGTAACAGTTGTTAGAGGGGCAGCAGAGGTTTTATACCTCACTCTAACCACGTCAGAAGTAAAGACAAATGTCCTCACTGAGGTTCTTAAGTTAGGGCAAATCAAACAGGAAACCTCTGTTGCCCTTCAGTAGGGCCCTAACAGATGTGCTGGTGGGCACTTAGACAAATCCAAGATCTTGCACCCAAGTAAACCCACAGGTGGCTAGATGCATAGATCAGCTCTTTGGGATTCCAACTTCAGCACACTGCCCCAGAGTGGAGAGCCTAGTGGGACACACATGCACCAGTTCCCTGAACTTCAGTGCTTTTCCCACCACTGATGCTAAATCTAAGCAAATGGAAATGTTTGCTAAACGTGTGTTCTCCTCTACCAGCCTTGCCCTCAAGTCTGTCAACACATCTTGCCTCCTGGGCAGATATTCAAATTCATTAACGGACAGAGTGTCAGACATCTTGCCAGCTGTCCTAGAGGACATCCCACCAACCCTACAACACTGAATCACAGATGGCTTGGACATGGTGACTGCCCAGCTAGGGCAGTCAGAACCAGAACGGTGCTTTGATGCCATGTCTAGATTCGCTCCACAGACTTCATCAGACATCCAACAAACCCTCATAGATGTCCTTTGATGGCTCTAGGCTGTTCAGAGCAAAAGTGGGCTCCACTCTGGAACGACTTGAAGAGCAAAGTCACTACTCAATGTATGGGCATAGCTCCTCCTGTTCAGCAGACCACAGAGCAACACTGCCCCTTTCGACGTTTTGGCAGGAGATAGCAGAGGCAGTATCCATACGCCTCTTAACAGCAACAGGCCTCCTAGTCCTTTCAGGGCAGATGCTGAGGATCCAGCTGGCAGCGTCCAAGCCCTGAAGGGCAGTGTCCTATCCAACCCTGAACCCCTCTCCCGTAGCTGTCGCAAAACCAGTTTTCCTTCCTCTGTGACGTTCAGGAAGGACTGCCAATTATTAAATTTAGCCGGTGTGGGGATACTGGGCACGTCCATTTCCTTTATTTTTGCTAACCCTATGCAGGATATCTGTTGAACTGTGTTGTTTAGAAAGATCATTTGGACCAGAATAAGGCACACTTTAAATAGAGCTTTCCTACCCTCAGTTTGCTAATCTTCTGTTCCCCATACACTTTTTACATCAATAGTGTTCTTCCAGTATTCATATCCTTCAACTGCAAGTCGGGAAACAAAGGAATCTGAATAGATCAATTTAATGTTTGTTAGCAAAATCTTCCTAATTTTAGAAGATAGTAACTTGAAGTAGTATGATTCTGCATTCTTAATGTCATATCCAGAAAAATATGTGAATGTAACTGAATAATGATTTGGGCTCCCCACAGGCCGAGTTCAACAGTGTTCCCACTGTGTGTAATTAAATACTGATCTGTTTCTAGTTGATCGGTGCAGATAGTAATGTCCCCAGTTATTATAACAGAACATCGCCCCATATTTATTTGTTAGTGTACACATCTTCACTTTCAAATACAGTATAATCCTTCATTTCAGAAAGCATGGAATCAACTGTTTGAACATTCCAGTCATCAGAAACACCACCAGGTGTAATTACATCAGTCATTGAAATTTTGAAAACATATGGAATTTGAATGACCTCAGTAGGTCCGTATATATCAAATTGAACTTTAATCCCTCACGATCCCCACAGGAGTTGGTACTGCTCACAAGGGACAAGTCTCTTCAGACCTTATGTGAGGAAAGATATGGAGTTAAAAAACCATCCACAGGCTCAACAGAAGAGTGTTCAGGAAGAAAAATGACAATTTATAAGGAGAAAGAAATCAGTCACAAAACCAATCCACAATAGAAAGGCAAGTAATGTCAGAAATATCCACAGATAATTCCATGGATAAATTAAATAGTTATTTTTAAGCCCTATACACATCTTACATGTCTTTGAAACAGTTTCACTTGCCGGTGCAGATGAAGTCGAAGAAAAGTCATCAAGGTCAATGAAATAACCAGAAGCAGTCTCTGCATACACAGGAGCGGGTGCATTACTAGTGGATGGATCCACTTTGCGTGCAGGCTCATAGTAGACAATGTTGTCTGTGTTGATTTGGTCAAGAAACAGCCACATCTTGGTCAGTTGTTGTCGGCGAAGTGATAACAGGAATCAGCAAAAGCTCATTTTCTGCCCTCCCCATGCTTGAGGAGGCATTAGTAGCATAGTTGTACATGCTGTTGTAGTGAGAAGTGGTGTTGTTTTTTCTTTGAAGAGGTATGTCCTGTTGGGTAGTGAGAGGGAACCAGGAACTACCCAAGGGACCTCTGGGTCTTCTGTGCAGGATCGACCACATGGTGTAGTTTGATGTCAATGGAGACAAATCTGTTTGCTTTGCAACCAGGCAGTGGTGGTAGGATGACAGTTCTGGTACCTTGTATTGCCAGGGCTTCGACTGGTACTCTGTAGGATGGGCCAAATTCCTACTTCACGGCAATCTTCTCACGAACCAGATCCCCGACTTTAGGAACCCATCCTGTAGAAGTTGTTGGCAAATCCCTTGTTCCTAAGGTGACAGCACTGGCAGATGAATTTTCTTCACGAAATTGCTGAAGCTCCTGTAAGACAGTGAGAAGTTCATTTATGTCAAAGGGTGTATCTGCTGCCACCAAGCCAGGGCCATCTGGATTTGGGACATACATAGGTATCCCAAAGAGAACTGCATAAGGAGTGTGTCCTCCCAAGGATCATCTTGGCAGATTATTCAGTGCTCTCTGGACCCCATATAGGTGATGAAGCCAACTGCGGCCAGAACCTAGTACTCTAGCTGTAAAGGACTGTTTGATCTGGATTCTTCCTCTCCACAACCAAATTACCCTCAGTAGGGTGAGGAGTTTTGGAGTTCAACACCCATCGTCCGCATGGTGTCCCTGAATGCCTTAGAGGCAAAGGCAGGGCCCTAGTCCTAATGGAATGCTGCAATCCCATATGTACCGATAAAGATCAGAAAGTCTTTTATAACAGTTTGAGCGTCAGCCGACCAATGCGGTCACACCCACAGGAATCTAGAACAAGAATCTACAGCGACTAAAATGTATTTCTATGCACCATCAGGTTAAAGGGGACCACAGTGGTCCAGGTACGCACATTGTAGTGGCCTATTGGACACTAAGACGGATGTCCACGGTAGACGTTTGATGTTTGAGCCCTTTATCTGCTGGCAAATGTCACAGCAAAGAACATATTACTTGGTCTGTTTGTATAGACCCAGCCACCAGAAGCGTTTCTGTAAGAGTGTTATTGTGGCCGCAACACCACCATGTGCAGAGATAACACTCATGCACTGCTTTGATTAGATCTAATTTCTGGTCTTGGTTGGGGATCACTCAAACACCAACCCCAGTAATTATTGCAAAGGCAACATTCTGTCCACTGATGTGGTATGAATATTGCAGGGTATGCTTTTGGGAGAGGCTTGCCTTCAGCCGAAGCTTTCACAGCAGCCAAAATTTCATTATCCCCTCTTGTCTGGGAATGAGTCACTGCAGCCACAGAAGCCGTAGCTACTGTGGATTTGGTCACTTCATCAGCCAAAGTGTTGCCATTAATGTGTACTCCTGGTGACCCAGTGTATGGACTACATGAGCATTAGGTAGCTTATCTTTAAGATCAGCTACTCTCTTCCCACAGAGTTCTGTGTTTTATGATGTTCCCCTTTGAGTCTCTGAACCCATTAATTCACCAATGATTAAGATAATCATTGTAGGACTGGACATAGTAGCATGAATCACAGACAATCAATTTGTCCTGGATCCATATGTTCTAGCGCTAGGATAGGGGCTTCAAGTTCACCCAGCTGAGCTGTCCAGTCCCCCAGGGTCTGCATGTAGGTTTTGTGAGGTTGGAATATACCATCCTCATGGCTGCGCAAGCGGCTGAATACTAATGTTTAGCACCTACAGCTGGTTGTGCTGTACCATCAGTGTAAATGACAGTATAGTATCTGTCAAGCGGCAAGATGTCTAGCGGTGCGGGGTACTCCTGTTTGTATTGGAGGAATTCTTGTGTTTGAAGTTTTGGATCAAAGATGTAATCAACATCGGTGGCAGTCAGGGAGGGTGCTGATTGAATCCAGCGTGGATGTAATGCTTTAGCATTAGGAACGCTTGCTTTGGTGACGGCCTCTAAGACTGGCACCTGGATAACGTTAATAATGCGTTTCCCCTGGGCAAGTGGCCTCTCCTTGATGACAGCCATCTGCACTGCAGTCCAAATTGTTTCTGTAGGTGCAAAGCGTTGTTCTGCATTGGAATATAAATGTGACATATGCTATGGGTGCTGTGTCGCCTTAGCTAAAGGTGACATAAGGGAACCCAGTGGCACCAGCAATTATTTTGATGACCAAATTTGTTTTGTTGTCACAGGTGTGTAAGTGTTTTGCTTCTAGCATGTCCAGTTGCAATCCTCTAAGAATGCGTGTGTGTTCTACTGTCCAGTGTCTGGTAGAAAAATCTGGGTGTCTTAAATCATAAGGTGGCTTGATGCATTGTGCATAATAGGAATATATGTCCTGCCATAGTTGAAGAAGCCAAGTACAGACTGTAATTTCTTGATAGTATTTGGTGGCCGGAGTTGAGCACACTTCTCTAAAAAGTGCGGGCCATGCTCTTGCCTTCATTTGATAGCTCATATCCCAGGAGCAGTACACTGAGAAAGGCTATTTTAGTTTTCCTAAAAATAAATTTGTAACCAACGGTTGCAAATCCAAGAACGATCTGATCAACCCTGGCAAGATGAATGATGAAGTTGTCATCTGTGAGATGTCATCGACATAGGACAACGCCTCAGGATCAATATCATGCAGTATCGATGTTACACGGGCTGAGAACAGCCCTGGGCTGTTCTTGTAGTCTTGGGACAAACAACAGAAGCGTTTTTGTGAGCCAAATGGGAATTTACTCAGGTCCCAACTTTCATGTGCTAAGTTTGGCAGAAAAAACCTTGGAGATATCCAAGGTTGTTTTATATTTCTTATGCACTATCATGTTAATTAGTGCTGTGTGAATTCTGTATTGCATATGTGCAAGTATGACGGTTTAAGTGTCTGTAATCTAACACTATTCTGTATGAATGGTTGGGTTTTGCATCAGGGAATAATGGGTAATTCATTGCAGAGACACAGGGCTCAATTACTCAAGCTGAGCGAGGATATTCTTCACCGGAGCTTTAGCTTTGTGTTTAACAGGATACTGTGGCTGAGGCTGTAATCAGTAATACATGGTAAAGAGATTACTTATCCAAACCTAGATGGTTGCAGTATAGCGGAGGTGCCTGCGCTTTTACTGCCTCTGGAACAAGGTCAGAGAAAGAAGGCAAAATGACATCTTCCCCATGTGGAAGCTTACGGACATGTTCAGGTGGCCAGTCTCTTTCGGCCAATAGGAGATCACAACTAAGTTCATCCCAGAATATTACATTAATAATGCACTCTGTCTTCCTCAATTTGGATATTTAAATCATAAACCCTGTTGGGTTGGAGAACACACACATCCGCAGACTTGACTGCTATAAAGTCTCTAGTTGCTGTCACATCCAGATGATCTTTCAGACTCTGGCGACATATCCTGACTTCTGCTGCACTGTCCAGCAGTGTCACAGCACAAGTCTTGTTCTTCAGCAATGTTCTCAAGGTTACTGCCATTTTTAATTGAAAGTGCTGCCACCTTTTTCTTTTTAAACTGTCTTTTTTGTTTTGGGGACTTGTCTTTTTTTTTGCCTGAATACTGCAGTGAGTCGTTCTTCTGTTTCATGTATTCAAGAGGTTGCTCTGACGGCCGACTCTCTCGCTACATCTATCCGGTTCGTCCTGAAAGGAACAAGAGTGACGTGAATTAGTATATCGGTCAGGAGCTTTTATATTTTCTCTATTTCTGAGATTATATCTCCTTTCAGAGTTCTCAGAGTGTGGAGAGTCTGCTCTCTGACTTTGTCTTTAGTTTGCTTTTCTTTATGCCAGCATTTGTTTTAGAACCCTACTGTGCTTGTTTGGTACCTTCCACAAGGGTGGTACTCTGTATGTAAGTTTTTTTTTAGCTTTGCTCCCAAACAATCCTGTCCTATACTAGTATAGGTATCAGAAACAATATTCTGTAGCTGTTTCTCTTGTTCCAAGTGTGGAATCTCACAGAGCTGTTGGCATATAGCTAATGAAACTGCTTCCCCTTTAATATTACTGAGTATTATTGATGAGACTGTGTTGAAGTGACGCATCAGTTTCATCACCAAATTTAAGGCTGGAGCAGCCCAGTGTTCATTCTGAATTTGTTTTAACATTTCCTGTAAATTGTCAAATGTCGGGGCACCATGTGTGGTAGTATAAATCGCAGCGAAGACTGTACCCCATGTGAGGCAGTCATCCACTGAGGGGACCATTCCGAATGGCAAGCACATTGTGAGAATTATATGTTTTACTGTGGCCCCGTATGGGGAAACATAGCTACCAGCTGATTAGTTTTCTGGGCTATCCAGAATGGGATTTTCTCTTGTTCTGTGGGCCCTTTGCCCATGATAGAATGCACTGTTTGTGGGTTTATCCCAGTGGTGGCCAATTGTTATCCAGCAGGTGCTTAATGCGCTGGTGTTGTGTTCAAATTTCGCATTATGAACTGAACAAGTCGTCTATGTAGTGTTGCTAGCTCATTGTGAAGCTTGCGCAGATCGGCTGCCTGCATATTTTGTACACCAGGGTGAGGTATATATGTGGCAAACATTGGCCATGTTGGTCCGTCTTTACCTAAAGGATTTAATCTTTTATGTTGTATTACGTGTGGTAGGGCGCCATTAAACCAGTTCTTATGTTCTTGATTAGTGATTGGTATTTCAAGATAATGGTCTGTTTGGTACCGCTGTGGTACATTTGTAGTTCTATATGTGTGGAATGTGAAAGTAGTGTTATCTTCCTCAGGAAAGGTAACCCAGGAATAAAATGTTTGCTAAGCTTCATTAACTTCTACAGTGAATGTAACATCCCCTCCCTCATCTGACAAGCCATGTGCTACTAGGTTAGGTATTAATGCATGTCTGACATTCTCAGGAATGTCTATGGCATTAGCCATATTATGAAATGGGTAAGGAGATGGAACACCAAATGGGAGAAAGTCCTTTTAAGAGTTTGAGCTCGAACAACTTACAGCCTAATTAGGTATTCCCTGTTCAGCTGAGGAGGATCTTCCCAAAGACCATGGCTGTCTCTGTGTAATGGCACTTAGGGTACCTGCTGTGTGTGAGACAGTGATACTCAAAGTATCCGTAAATTAGTGCCAAAACAACACTGTTGGTGGCATCATGTCGTAGTTGGACTTTTGCTCCAGGCAAGACTGCTAGTTTAGGGATGACAGCACTTTTATTTGTAGGTGACTAGGCCAATCCAACAACAAGTCGCAACTATCTGCCAAAGCCTCCCAGCTCACAAGCAGTACCTCACTAAAAACCCAAACAGTTAAAAGGTTTGTGGCAGCCTTTCCGCATGGACTATAGAATGTGACATCCCAGGGGAGTCATGGTTAAATTACCCTTTTCTCACATGAGCAGCAAGTCTCAGTCACACACAGGCAATGAAGGAGGTGCAGTAAAGTTTTCAATAGGTTTTAATAACAAGACTGCAATCTACTGTAAATTTCATGGGCTGCAAGATTAGGACAATGAACCGTGCAAGAAACGGAATTGTAAAAACTAGTCCTGAATATAAAGATCCCCACCATCTTGCAACAACATGAGATGTGAAATGGGCCCTAATACCCTAGCATGATGAACCTAATCTCAAACCTAAAGAGAGCTAGCTGTGTTAAACCTTATCTGCAAGTAACATGTCCATGAGAAGAGCCCCCCAACCCTCATTACCTTGGAATGAGGTCTCTGGATCAGACTCTGTGGCGACACGAAGCCTGGGTCTGCATCAAGGAGACGTGAAGCATAGATAGTGTTGATGGCATCTGGTAGGAATCCCTTTGATAACCTTCTCTGTATGAGATACAGATCTTGTTGCACCACTGACGCAGGCATGTTCCCAAACAATAGATAAGAAGGCATGCTTGGGGCGGCAATTACATAAACAATTCCCTCCAAAACTACATTATTTTACTGTCACACGTAAGTGGGAAAGGGACATGATGTGAATACCTATGTATAGCACTTGTCTGACGCTGATAGTGACTCCTTAACAGAGTGGCACTAATAATGTGAAATCAAAAGAGAACTTCCTAACTATAAACATAGCAGCCATCTTAGAAGAAATAGTTTTTTTAAAATGTGCTTAAACAGAGCAGGCTAAGTAGGGTAAAAGTCACTAGGTGACGGGGACACAGGCCTGCAAGCCAGAAGGCCAAGCTGAATTCCTGGATCCACTACACTTTCACTCCGAATTTCCCACTCTGAAACTCAAGTACATGATGATAGTGATATCCTGTGATAGGGGGGAGATAATATTCCCCAATTATGGAAACGCCCTCTCTACTTAGACCAAATTACCGGTTAAATTTCCATTCCTTTGTCGCAAGCAGGGCATTTTGCCTTAATGAAGATGGTGCTCTTGCCCAAGTTACTGTACTTCTTTCCAAACATACCTCTTTCGTTAAAACAGACTAACAACGCAGTTGATTCAATTACCCTAAGTGGATAAACAACCCTATATACCGTGGGACTCACACTACCATTCCACAGGGTGGTTTTGAAGTCCTAGATATAAAGCCTTACTATCTGTGCTCTGGCGCACCATGCCATTCAGTGGTATCGCCCCACACCGTCTCCCCCCCCCTCATCTGGCTGTAGAACGAGGATGCATGGCACTGATTACTCCTGCTTCATTCTCTTCGGGTACCCCTCGACGACCTTGTCCATAGTGGAGTATGCTTCAGAAGCATGGCAGAGACAATGCCACCAAGTGGGCAACAAGTTTCTATACTTTCCTCTGCTACCACTGGAATATCACCGGTCACACGCGAAAACCTGTGCAGGCTCCAATTCAAAACGGAGTAGTTTTATTCATTGGGGGGATCTGTATTGTGACGGCCTCTTTATGACACAGACCAAGTATGGAGGGGATATGCCAGTCCCTCCCCTGGATGGATTCATGTGTGTCCGCTTGAAATGCAACTCCAAGGCAGCTGTAGCAGACTTTCCAGCTGATGCTCCTACGTTCCTCACAGTCCACAGTATGTTTCAAGCCACCAATACCAAACACGTGGTCTCTTGCTTGTACCGTTCAGCGCAAGCAGAGTCTCCAGGCTATCGTGGGCAGGTGTGGCAGCAGTGGGATAGGGAACTAGGCATGGTGGTCACTGATAAGCAGTGGCATTAATACTGCACACAGACAGTGCAGATTTCATCCAGTAGAAGACTCAGAATTATACATTATAAGATCATCCACAGGGCATACTACAGTCCTGTCAAGCTGCACAAGTTTAGTCTCAGACCAGATGATCATTGTGCCAGATGCGGGATTGTGGACACAGACTTCCTTCATCTGGCCTGGTCTTGTAGCACAGTCCTACTGGCAGTATGTGCGAGCCACACTCTCCATAATGTCCGAGGAAGAGCTTCCGCTGACTTCCCCTCTGGCTCTTTATGTGCATGTCAAAAACCTGGGCGAAGCATATAGGAGATGTGTGATGCTAGTCTAGGGTGACCAGATTTTGAGGAGCAAAAACCGGGACAGGTCAAACATAAAAGAAGGACTAAAGACATTACTGTCACTTTTATATCTGGCCTGGCCTGTTTTTTTGCATTGCTTTGTGAATGTGTGTGTGTGTGTGTATGTATATATATATATATATATATATGTTAGGTGGCATGTGTAGCTGCAGATACACATGGTGTGCGTTATCCTGCCATCTAGTGTTGGGCTCGGAGTGTTACAAGTTGTTTTTCTTCGAAGAAGTCTTTTCGAGTCACGGGACCGAGTGACTCCTCCCTTTCAGCTCCATTGCGCATGGGCGTCGACTCCATCTTAGATTGTTTTCTTTCCGCCATCGGGTTCAGACGTGTTCCTCTCTGCTCCATATTTCAAACCGGGAAAGTTAGCTAAAGTATCGAAAATTCGACAGTATTGTTATCGCTCGGTACCGGGTTAGTGTTAGTGTATCGGCATCGACATCAAGACCTCTTCGGCGGCCCTTCGGGTCTTCCACTCTTCACCGAGGCCTGGTCGGCCCGACCACACCCGTCGTCCCAGACTAATGGACCGGACCCCCTTCCGTTTCTGTCCTAAGTGTCACGCAAAGTATCCTTCTACAGACCAGCACTGGGTCTGTAATCTGTGTTTATCACCCGAACACGAAGAGGATACTTGCGAAGCTTGCCAAGCGTTCCGATCGAAAAAGACCTTGAGGGATCGACGCTCAAGAAGACTACAAATGGCGTCGAAACCAAAAGAACAGCTCGAAGTCGGAGAGGAGGAAAGCATCTCCATCCAAGAGATGGACTCGGATGAATCCGAAGGTGAACGACCCTCGACGGTGCAACAAACCGTGAGTAAACATGCCCCGTCCAAAACTCAGGGTCACACCAAAACATTTAAGGCCATGGGGACGCCACCGCCAGCAGGCCATGGCTCAACCTACCGAAAGGAAGGTGACCAAACATCGGCACCGAAAAAGGCCAAAGAATTGCTGAAGACTTCCGACTCCGGTCAAGAATCCGGCACCGAACGATCTCGACACTGAGAGTTCAAATTGACCAAACCACAGAAAATCTCCTCAGAACCGAAAAAGACTGTAACAACAGAAACCTCGGTACCGAAAAAACGGCCTCGGAGCCAAAAAGAAGCGCTTAAACAGAAGAGCAAGGACTTTCCAGCCAACTCAAGGAAAGACCGATTCGAGCAAGAGTCAGGTATGGAAGAACCTGACCCTACACAAAGGAGGTTACATATCCAAAAAGAGACTGGAAAAATACAAACTTTACCTCCACTCAAATAAAAAAGGAAGCTTGCATTTCAGGAGACAGAAATGCAACCTAAGGCAAAAATGGTTAGAGACAAATCACCACCACCAATGTTCTCACCCCAACCGTCCCCACCGCACTCACCACAGCTGTCACCAGTGGAAACACCTATAATGCAGTCACCCACACATACATGTATGACACAGGATGATGCTGATGCATGGGACTTATATTATGCACCAGTATCGGATAACAGTCCAGAATGTTATCCAACAAAGCCGTCACCACCAAAAGACAGTACTGCATATACGCAGGTACTATCCAGGGCAGCTACGTTCCACAACGTAGCAATGCACACAGAGCCAGTGGAGGATGATTTCCTTTTAAACACTATGGCATCCACCCACGCTTCCTATCAGAGTCTGCTGATGCTCCCGGGCATGCTCAAGCACGCGCAACAGGTCTTCCAGGAGCATGTAAAGGGAAGAGCTATCACGCCTAGAGTTGAGAAAAAGTACAAGCCTCCCCCAACAGATCCTGTGTTCATAACACAACAACTCACACGGGACTCAGTGGTTGTAGGGGCGGCAAGAAAAAGAGCAAACTCTCAATCGTCAGGAGACGCTCCACCACCGGACAAAAAGTAGAAAATTCGAGGCAGCGGGCAAGCGAGTGGCAGCACAAGCAGCCAATCAATGGCGAATAGCAAATTCACAAGCCCTACTTGCACGCTACGACAGGGCACACTGGGACGAGATGCAAGACATTATACAACACTTGCCCAAAGAACACCAAATACATGCCCAGCAAGTAGTGGACTCAGCAGACATGGCAGCACGGACTGTCAACACAGCTGTGACCATTCGCAGACATGCATGGCTGAGAAGTTCTGGATTCAAGCCAGAGATTCAACAAGCGGTATTAAATATGCCGTTTAATCAACAACAGTTGTTTGGGCCAGAAGTCGACACAGCCATTGAGAAAATGAAAAAAGACACGGACACGGCCAAAGCCATGGGCGCGCTCTATTCCCCACAAGTCAGGGGCACCTTTAGAAAACCACAATTGAGAGGAGGTTTTCGTCAACAAACATCTGAGCCTTCCACCTCTCAAACCAGACCCACCTATCAGGCACAATACCAAAGGGGAGGGTTTTGTGGTTCCTATAGAGGACGATTCCCAAGAGGAAGGGGAAAATTCCCAACAACCAAACCAAGCCAGACCAAGCAGTGACTTCAATGTCACAACACCCCAACACTTGTCACCAGTGGGGGGGAGGCTAACCACATACTACCAAAACTGGACACACATTACCATAGACGCATAGGTCTTATCAATTATCCAACATGGTTATTGCATAAAACGCACAGACTGTCCCAACAACACTTAGACCTATTACAAATAGAGGTCCAAGCACTACTACAAAAACAAGCAATAGAGCTTGTACCCAATCATCAAAAAGGAACAGGCGTCTACTCACTATATTTCCTGATTCCAAAAAAGGACAAAACGTTAAGACCTATCTTAGATCTCAGAATACTGAATCTCTTCATCAAATCAGACCACTTCCACATGGTAACACTTCAAGATGTAGTTCCCTTATTAAAAAAGGAGGAATACATGACAACATTGGATCTCAAGGATGTGTATTTCTACATACCCATCCATCCTTCTCACAGAAAATACTTCAAGTTTGTAATGCACGGCATACACTATCAATTCAAAGTGCTACAGTTCGGAATAACAACAGCCCCAAGGGTATTCACTAAATGCCTAACAGTAGTAGCCAATCATATAAGGAGACAGCACATGCACGTATTCCCATATTTAGACGACTGGCTAATAAAAACCAACACTCACCAACAGTGTCTTCTTCACACGCAATACGTCATAGAAACTCTACACAAACTGGGGCTCTCTAAAAATTACCAGAAATCACATCTGCAACCATCCCAAATACAACAATACTTGGGAGCAACACTCAACACACAAAGGACAATTGCCAGTCCAAGTCCACAAAGAGTCCAATCGTTCCAAAATATAAAATCAAGCATACAACCGAACCAACACTACACAGTAAGGTTTGTAATGAAACTTCTAGGCATGATGTCCTCATGCATAGCCATTGTCCCAAATGCAAGATTACACATGCGGCCCTTACAACAGTGCCTAGCAAAACAATGGACACAAGCACAGGGTCAACTTCAAGATCTAGTGTTGATAGACCGCCAAACACACTCCTCGCTTCAATGGTGGAACCCTATAAATTTAAATAAAGGGCGCCCATTCCAAGACCCAGTGCCTCAAGCTGTTATCACAACAGATGCTTCCATGGTGGGGTGGTGAGCACACGGGAGCACACCTCAACAATCACAGCATACAGGGTCAATGGGACAATCAACAAAAACAACTTCACATAAATCATTTGGAACTGCTAGCAGTTTTTCTAGCATTAAAAGCATTTCAACCACTAGTAGCCCACAAACACATTCTTGTCAGACAACATGACAACAATGTACTATCTCAACAAACAAGGGGGGGACACACTTGTCACAACTGTGTTTCTTAGCACAAAAGATTTGGCATTGGGCAATTCACAACTACATTCTCACACTAATAGCACAATACATACCAGGCATTCAGAATCAGTTAGCCGACAATCTCAGTCGAGATCACCAGCAAACTCACGAATGGGAAATACATCCCCAGATCCTACAGGATCACTTCCACCGCTGGGGAACACCAAACATAGACCTATTCGCAACAAAAGAAAACGCAAAATGCCAAAACTTCGCGTCCAGTTACCCACACCCTCAGTCCAAGGGCAATGCACTATGGATCAGTTGGTCAGGGATATTTGCTTACACTTTTCCCACTCTCCCACTCATTCCTTATCTGGTCAACAAAGTAACTCAAAACAAACTCAAACTAATACTCATAGCACCAACCTGAGCTCGCCAACTGTGGTACACAACACGGTTGGACTTATCAGTAGTACCCCACATCAAACTACCAAACAGACCAGATCTGTTAACATAACAGAAACAACAGATCAGACACCCGAATCCAGCATCGCTCAATCTAGCAATCTGGCTCCTGAAGTCTTAGAATTTGGACATTTAAATCTTACACAAGAGTGTATGGAGGTCATTAAACAAGCCAGAAAACCTACAACAAGACATTGTTACACAAACAAATGGAAGAGATTTGTTTGCTACTGCCATACTAATCAAATTCAAACACTACATGCCTCCAGTAAGGACATTGTAAGCTATTTATTACACTTACAAAAGTCTAATCTAGCATTTTCTTCCATTAAGATCCATCTCACTGCAATATCTGCCTATCTGCATATTACACATACAACATCACTTTTTAGAATCCCAGTCATTAAAGCATTTATGGAAGGACTAAAAAGAATCATACCCCCAAGGACACCACCAGTACCTTGGTGGAACCTTAATATTGTATTAACACGACTCATGGGCCCACCATTTGAACCCATGCATTCTTGTCAAATTCAATATCTGACTTAGAAAGTAGCCTTTCTAATAGCTATCACATCACTTAGAAGAGTGGGTGAAATACAAGCATTTACTATTCAAGAACCCTTTATACAAATACATAAACATAAAGTGGTTCTCCGTACTAATCCAAAATTCTTACCAAAGGTCATATCACCATTCCATCTAAACCAAACTGTGGAACTCCCAGTCTTCTTTCCACAACCAGACTCAGTAGCTGAAAGGGCCTTGCATACATTAGACATAAAAAGAGCACTAATGTATTACATTGACAGAACAAAACAATTTCGTAAACCAAAACCATTGTTTGTAGCTTTCCAAAAACCTCATGCAGGTAACCCTATATCCAAACAAGGCATTGCCAGATGGATTGTTAAATGTATTCAAACTTGCCACATTAAAGCAAGAAGAGAATTACCTATTACACCAAGAGCGCATTCCACTACAAAGAAAGGCGCCACAATGGCTTTTCTTGGGAATATACCAATGACAGAAATTTGTAAGGCAGCCACCTGGTCTACGCCACATACATTTACTAAGCATTACTGTGTAGATGTGTTAACAACACAAGAGGCCACAGTAGGACAGGCTGTATTAATAATATTATTTCAGACAACTTCAACTCCTACGGGCTAAACCTCTGCTTTTTGGGGAGATAACTGCTTAGTAGTCTATGCACAGCATGTGTATCTGCAGCTACACATGCCATGGAACGGAAAATGTCACTTACCCAGTGTACATCTGTTCGTGGCATGAGATGCTGCAGATTCACATGCGCCCTCCCATCTCCCCGGTAGCCGTTTTTAGTTGCATAACAATTGTAAATATGTAAATAATATTTTAATAGACATTAGATACATACATTACTACTCCATTGCATGGGCACCTCTAGTATACTCACAACTCCTACCTCACCCTCTGCGGGGAAAACAATCTAAGATGGAGTCGACGCCCAAGCACAATGGAGCTGAAAGGGAGGAGTCACTCGGTCCCGTGACTCGAAAACTCCGAGCCCAACACTAGATGGCAGGATAATGCACAGCATGTGAATCTGCAGCATCTCATGCCACGAACAGATGTACACTGGGTAAGTGACATTTTCCATATATATATATATATATATATATATATATATATATGTATATATATACACATATATACATATATATATATACACATATATACATATATATATATATATACCCCCCCCCCCCCCCCAATGGCTTCACCTCCCACCCTGCACCCCCAACCTGCCCCCACCCACCTCCCTGCTCCCCACTTGTCTCTCTGCTGGGAGCAGAGGGGAATGTGTTGCCTGACAGTAACAGATAAAATACTTTAATTATTTCATGCTTTGTAGGCCTCTTTAACTTATGCTTCCGTAGAAGATCTGATCTCTGTCCCAAAAACCGGGACATTCATTTAATAATCTGACCTTTGTCCCAAAAACCGGGACATTTATTTAAAATTAAGAGAAGCGTCGGGACACCGAGACAGTCCTCTAAAAACCGGGACTGTTTGGGGAAATCCGGGACGTCTGGTCACCCTACTGCTTGGTAAGAGATGGGGACAGGCGCCTAAGTTTAAAGACAGGATTACGGACCTCATCTCTGTAATGAGCAACTCAGCCTGCGCGCTGTCCTATTTCACGGCGTAGGGACATCTGACTCCCTCTGCATACCTGTCTCAGTGTGGACTTCAGTGATGCTTCGCACAGTGGCACTGTCTAGACTCTAGAGGAATGTGTATAGGGATGCACCCTCTCAACCTCATTGCTATTACCGTGATGGCTACTACCCTGGATCTGCTTTGCCTACCTAAACTGGCCCCTTGCTGTTACATCTGTGGCTGTTGTGTATTCGAATTCGGTGAAGTGCATACTGGTATGCGTGGGCTGAGTGGGGGGGGGGCAAAGGGACGCTTAATGCTCACTCTGAATTTTTGTCACAACTCTAGTTGATTTTTATCTTTAAGCAATCAATGTAATAAAAAAAAATGTAAAACAAGTCTGCTATAATTAAAAGTGCATTAGGGCTATGTGAACTCATACCATGCAAGTCTTTTTGTTGAAATGTCCTGCTTCTTAGCTTTGTCAGTGATTGACATATAAACATTTATCAAAATTAAGAATGAGAATTTAGCTATATTAGAATAGAAATCTACTTTACATGCTAATTCCAACCACCGACAAACAACCAGCAAGCATACGTTTTTCCCTTTCAATTTGAATCCCCCTTCATCTGTTTTTCCTTTTCCTTCCTTGCTCTCCAAATCATTTCTTCTTCTGTCCCTTCATTCCTTTCCTAATTATATCCTTGTGTTTGTTTTCCTTCTCTTTCTCTCTCTCATTCTTCCTTTCATCCAGCCTCCTCCCTGCCTTCATTTTTCATTTCCTTTTGCTTCCTTTTGCTTCCTTTATTCTTTTTCTTCCTTCCCTTTATTGAGTTCTTTCCCTTTTCTTCTATTGCTTTGGTCATCCCTTACTTTTTTCTTTTGCTTTCTTCCTTTTCCTGTTTCTTGCTTCCGTATCCTTTCTTTTTTCTTACTTCCTATTATATTTTCGTCTTGTCCTTTGCTCCTGTCGTAATCCTTATTTATGACCTGGAAGCTTAATGCCATGGCTGGCTACGATATACCAGGAATTACCACCATTAGGACTCGACCAGCATTATAGTACGGAGGGTATCATTGTGTCATACATGTCGGCAATATGTCATTAACCCTATAATGCAGAGGCGAGCAGTATTTAGGATGTGTGGGTTTATCACCATCGTGCAGTGGATTCCAACAATATCGCAAGAAATGTCACTATGCCTAGGATGCCCAAAATAGGTCAGAAATTAACAGTATTGACCCTAGGAGAACGTGCCATTGATGGATGCTAGTGTGCAGTGGCTGCCACCATACTGCCATATTCCTCCATTATGCTTTTGATGAGTACTGCTGCGCCGTAGATTTACAAGTTGTGCCAAGAATAACTACCATTTTGTGAGGACCACCATTATACCAAGGATAAGCACCATCATACTTTGGATTCCCACAACGTTCCAGGAATTAAAATTGTCATGCCAGGGCATGCTTTTTAGTAGAAGTGGGCATCGTGCCATGGTTACCAAGAAATACCACCATTATGCAAGGGCCAGCATTTTCCCCACAAGCTTCCAATAAATGTGAAATGTGCCACACAGGGAAGGTAAAGTGGGTTTATGAGATCTATTGAAGAAAAGATGCATGCGTCCTACATGGCTGCTGTTGTTATGCTGCCACTATTCCAGGTTCTGTTTAACATAACATAACAAAATTACATCATTATGCAAGAGTCGGCATTTTGCCAAGGCTGGGCGTTTGTTAATCATCTCAGGGATGTCCACAAATTACCAAGAATCACCGCCATTTTGGTGGCTAGCGTTTTGCCAGGGATTTGCGGTAGGTATCATCCCATGGATGCCCACAGTTTGCCAAGAATTAGTAGTAAGGTGCCCTTCTGACATTTTACCAGAGGGGGGAATGGCTTACGCTCATGGATGCCCGTACGCTGCCAAGGATGCCCACCATTGTGCAAGGGACGGCATTTCACTACAGTGGACAGTGATCACAATACACCCTTGGTACGGGCACTCAAACACACACAACTCCAGCATTTTTTTCTTACCATCTACCACCATTCCAACTGTGCTGTGTTCCAGGTTGCTTCTCTCTCATTTGACTAGCTGTACCTGCCTGATATGAGCCCACTCGAGGAGGGGGAGGCAGATGGCAACACCTGCCTCAAATGCAGCAGTTAACACGCACACTGAGTGACTTGGGTGTCCTGGGTGCGTGATTGCAGCAAGAGCGCCTGTGTGATTTGGAAGGGGCAAGCGGAGAAGACTTACAAGTTACGTGGCAGGAGGGTGGAGGTGGCCTTTTCAGGTGCTTGGGTGACTAGAAGACCATCGATTAATCTTGAGTACTCTCGGGAGGAGGGCCTCTAATACATCTCACCAGTGGGAGACATGTCGCAGCTGGGGGATCATTTTTTATATATGTATTTATTTTAACACGTTTTGCTAAACAAAGGAAGTTTCCTACATCTGTATACACACAAGGTACTTTGTCTTGGTGAGGTGCTACAGTCGTCTGTGTTTTTTTTTTTTTTTGGAAGTTGTTTTTATTGGTACTATACAGTCTTTCAAATACCACATTATAAAGAGAGCAGGCTTACGATCACTTAAAAACACAAGTATACATGATGGGATGCTCCTAAACACTTTAGCATGGGCCTCACTCCGTCTCCACTCATCGCCATAGCAGTGCCCGGCTTCCCATCTCATTCTGTCTCTCCAGGCAGTGAATCCAGCACATTCTCTAGCATTCCCCCCAGACATCCAAATTCTCCCCAATGCCAACATTGGCATTTGCCTTTTGAGGTGTTGTCTTTTGGAGACCACCCCTAGCAGGCATAGGAGAGTGGATTCCTCTACCTCCTAGCCTACTACATGTACAAACAGCACCAGCACTGTTCTTCAATACTTCGTCAACTGGTGGAATGACCATGTCATTTGTAGGAAGTCAGCTGATATCTTCACACATCTGCCACACCCCACAGGCCTTGTTGGGTATACCCACGTCAGTTTGCCCAGCGTTAGGCAGGGCTAGGTCCTGAGCAGCATCTGTGGAGCCCCCTCTATCTTGTATCATTGCCGCTTGCAGGTTTGTGATCACGCCCTGACAACCCGATAGCACGAGGAGCTGCCTTGCCTCGTGCTCCGGAGGTTTTGCTGAGAAGGAGGGTCACACACCTCGCAGCACGTGCGTCAACCTAGCGCATTGCGAGAACTGCACCATGGTCATTTATTAAAACATAACCATAATGTTTTGCTTCAAAACCCAAATGGGTGGAAAAGGTATATAGTTGCATGTTTGATTGTGTTTAGCATATATCCTCACACTTTACTGCAACAGCTCATGCTTCACTGTAGCTACCAGTTTGCTGTACTATAACAAGTTGCAGCTTTCGACTCGGCAAAGTGGCGGGGCAGGGGCAAGCTAAACAAAAAAAGAAAATATATATATATATATAAAAAAATTGAACTTACTGTTGTAATTTAGTTGTAATATTTTAAGGTAGCAACATGTAATTACATATAGGCAGATTTTGTTAGATTAGATGTTATGACATATTTAAATATAAGTGGTACGTTCCCCCCCCCCACCTTCCCTTTAGAACGGAATGTTCTGACTGTTAGGTACAGGAGTTCACAATAGAATGTTGGGAGAGAGAGCTGAGAGAAGAGGAGATGTGAAGAGCTGATGAGGAGAAGTGGAGATGAAAATAAAGCGTGATTCTAAAGAACCATTGATCTTTTTGCATTATAACACTGGCGACGATTGGAGTGCGAAAGGGGGCACTTTCATCTCTACCCCTTGTGCTGCATCCTCATCAAAGTGACCACCATTTACTTAAGGTACTGTTATTCTTAATTAAATGACTGGATAATCTAGGAGTCATAAGGATCATCCCGTTTATTCAACAAGTACTTTACTACAAAATGCAGCTATGCAGATAGCACTATTACTGATTTTTCAAGTCTTAAAATATTAAGCATAGTGTTGACAAAACAAAACGAAACCTGATATTGGCAAAGTTAATTTAGAAAGAAGAGCTAAACCAGCATGAAGAGTTCATAAGGTTAGCCTTTCAATTCAACAATAATTTTACAAGGAAAAAATATAAAGCACACATTATGAACCTTTTCTGAGAGGAAAGGTCAAGAAGACACAATCAATCACATGACAGATATTCCTGGAAGGAAAGGAAAATAAACGTGTCTTTTACCAGCATTATTTCATGAGAGGCAAGCACAGGTTATGAACAGCGACCTATTCTGAGAGGGAAGGTCAAGAAAATCAATCTATCACACATGTATTTCATCTATGAGGATCTATTTTTAAATAACACAAGTTAATCGTCAGTAATGCAAAATGAATGCACAAGAAAATAAACGGGTCTTTTTCTGAAGACATTTTATGAAAGGCAGCTCTGAAACAGAACATTCGTATTATATTTAACTGTGTGGAAGCGCGCACAATTACTTGAAGAGCATATCTCATTAACTTTTAATCCACAAGAGGTTGTACTTTGCTAATTACCTCAGCTTTAGTGGAGTTTTTGAAACGGTTGAGGATCATCTGTACTTCGGTTTCAAATGCAGTTTCACTGAATTGTCTTACTCCAGCAATTGGACCTGCATATTGTTGTGACGCTGACAGGCACAGCATGAACGTTTAAGAAGCATTGGTAATGATATTAGCCTGTTGGTGGTAACGCTGACAGGCACAGCTCTTTCCTGCTTGTGGCATTGTGGGAAATTTACTGTTCTCAGGGCTTTTCCTCTAAATCAGCCTACTGTTCTCAGGGCTTTTCCTCTAAATTGGCCTACTGTTCTCAGGGCTTTTCCTCTAAATCGTCTGCAACACTAGACTGTGCATTTTCTTTAATGTCTTCATAAATATGCATTCAACTGTTACTATTTAGATTTAATAACATGTGATGATTGCTATATTTATTTTCTAACTTTCTAATGTTTATAGTTGCACTTTGAGAATACACTTGATAGTACATAGTAATTGCTATATTTTATACATACATAACTATTTAAATCACACTATCCTTTAGAAATGGCTGCAGCGGGCATGTCCCAGCCAATTCCATTTTTAAATGAAACTGGAGAACCTAACATCCCATGGAAAGAATGGTTCAAAATTTTTGAATCATATTTAATTGCCATTGGTGGAGATAAATTCAACCCACTCAGGAAACAACACATATTGTTACACAATTTAGGGACGCACGGCAGAAAAATGTATGATACGTTACCTGAACCTGATTTTCCAAATGGACAAGTACAGGATGATTATGTCACCACATATATGAAATTGGAAAAACAGTTTGGAGACAGAGTAAATGTGGTCTTAGAACGTCATAAATTTTTCTGTCGTTTCCAAGGCAAACAAGAGAGTGTGACTAATTACGTTGCTGCTCTGAGGGGATTGAGTACATTATGTAACTTTGGGAATCTTAATGACTCACTAATTCGAGACCAAATAGTCCGTTGTACTAGTAATGTAAAAATTCAGGAAAAATTACTACAAAAACAACCTGATCTGCAGGAAGCAGTGGAAATAGCAAAATCCATTGAGCACACACAGCTATGTTTACAAGAAATCAGATCTCCTTCTGCTTCTTCTGATCAAGTTGCAGAGATTAAGGTAAATACAGAAGAAGAAAAAGTTATGAAAATTAAAACTGGAGGTAAACAACCTATAAAAACCACTAATCCTACAACAGGATTAAAATGTTACCGCTGTGGGAGCAGCACTCATTTGGCGAACTCTACCTTTTGTCAAGCCAGGACAGCCATATGTAGAAAATGTAATAAAAAAGGCCATTTTGCCAGAGTGTGTAGAGAGGTATCTAAATTTGATAAACAATATGAGCATAAAAAGGTAGATGATTCTCAAGAAGTTAAAAAGATAATACTGCAGGTTAAAAAGGAACAGGAAAATTCTTTTCAATATCCTCAGTGTAATATTTCCCTTGATGGCAGTCCAGTAACAGTTTTCGCTGACTCTTGCTCACCCTTTACAATCATAAATGAACTGGATTTTAAAGGTATTGGTAAAGAAATGTCCTCCAGATTGTCAAAACCAGACATTAATCCCAAGGGTTATAACAAAGACCCCATCCCTCTTAAAGGGATGTTCAAGGCTTTAATATCATTTAAGGGTCGTACCACTGTAGGGAAAGTTTATGTAGTTGAAAAAGGATCCAGTTTACTGGGTTGGCAGCATCAGAAGGAGTTGGGAATCAAACTGGACCCTAATAATCCGGAACAAGTGCTGCTCATGGACAAAAATAACTCTAATGAGTTGATTTTCCAGGAATTTCCTGAGATTTTTACTGAAAAGTTCGGTCTACTGGCAGGCTTCCAACATAAAATTAAATTAAAACCTAAGGCTAAACCGATAGTACATAAAACTAGACAAATTCCACACTTACTTAGAGACCCTCTTAAAAAGGAACTTAAGAGACTAGAATCTCTAGGAATTATTCAACCAATTGAGAGTTCAGAATGGTTATCTCCCATCGTAATTGCCAAGAAACATAATTGTGACGACATTAGGGTGTGCATTGATTTGAGAGATTTGAACAGAAACATTTGGGTGGAAAGACATCCACTTCCTGTTATTCATGAAATATTAAGCACCATGGGGGAGGCAGCATGTTTTTCCGTGCTGGATCTCTCCAGCGCATACCACCAGGTTGAACTTCACCCAGATTCCAAATGGCTCACAGCTTTCACTACACCCCTAGGATCGTATATGTTCAATAGAATGCCATTCGGGCTTGCATCAGCTGCGGCCGTATTTCAAAAAATCATGCAACGTGTTTTGGAAGATACCCCTAAGACTCTATATTTTCAGGATGACATTTTAATATATGGAGCAAATGTAGAGGAACATGATACAAACTTAAAAAAGGTACTTAGTAAACTAAAAATGGCGGGTTTGACATTGAGAAAGGATAAGTGTCAAATTAGAGTAGATTCAGTTGATTATTTAGGGCACACTATTTCTAAAGATGGGTTCAAACCTAAAACTTCACTAGTGGAAGCTGTTAAGAAGGCAGAGGCACCAAAAAACAAGGAAGAATTAAAATCCTTTCTAGGCCTTGCTGAGTATATGACAAAATATGTCAAGGGATTCTCAGAGATATCATATGACCTAAGAGAGTTACTAAAAAACCACACACCTTACAAATGGATAGAATGTCATGAATCTGCATTTCAAAGGATTAAACAAGCCATTGTAACAGCACCATTCCTGGGTACTTTCAATCATGAAAGGAAGAATATTCTTACTACTGACGCAAGCAAAAAAGGTTTGGGAGCCACTTTATCCCAAGTGGTTGATGGTAAAGAGAGAATTGTAGCATTTGCTTCTAGGGCTTTAAATAAGGCAGAATCCAATTACTCAGTAATTGAAAGAGAAGCTCTGGCTTGTTTCTGGGCTATAAAACATTTTAAATTCTTCCTTTGGGGTACACAATTTACTTTACGTACAGACCACAAACCACTAGTTTATGTTTTCTCTACAAAAGGTTTCTACAACTGCACACCTAGAATTGCTAGATGGATTTTAGGCCTGGAGAGCTTTTGTTTTAAGATTGAGTACCTACCGGGTAATAATAATTGTGCTGCGGATTTTCTATCTAGAGTACCGTTGACTATAAATGAAGACTATGAGACCCCGGAATACCCAGTAATGGTTGTTTGTACTCTGGCTATCAGTGAAGAAGAATGGAAGTTGGCTGACCATAAGGATGAATCCCTATCCTTATTGAGAACATTAGCGAAGGAGGGATGGCCGGAATTTAGGAGGGATCTGGACGAAACAGTAAAAAACTATTGGGAGGTTAGACATTAAATAAATGAAAGCGGAAATTTTGTTTTAAGAAATGATAAGATAATACCACCGGCAGGATTGATACACAAAATTATCAATCTGGCTCATGAAGGTCATTTAGGCAGGAGCCTCACAAAAGCTCGTGTTAGAGAAAGATATTGGTTTCCTAATATGGACTCTATGATAGAAAATGAAGTTAAAAATTGCATTAAATGTGCGTGCAGTGACAAAACTAAAATTATTCGTAAAACTCCTATATATCCTGTGGCTGTACCAGACAAGCCTTGGACAAAATTGGCATTAGACATCATAGGGCCCATCAACATGAAAGGTGTTGTGAAACGTTTTGCTTTAGTACTGATTGATTATTACTCGCATTGGATTAATGTAAAAATGGTAAGCCAAATCACCACTGAATCAGTTATAAATTTCCTTAAAGATGCTTTTGCTATGGAAGGAATACCTGCCACCTTGATCACTGACAATGGAGTTCAATTAACTTCATCAAAAATGAAAGATTTTCTTAACTCTTTAAACGTACACCACCTCACTACAGCGCTATATTGTCCCAGGGCAAACGGTTTAGTCGAAAGGACCAACCGCATGATTAAAGAGTGCATCCAGTTAGCTAGTGTAAACCAAATAATCATTGAAAATGCTATTCGAGACATGTTATGGGCGTACCATTCTACTCCAAATTCAGTTACAAAAATTTCTCCATTTTCTGCTCTAAAGGGCAGGAAACCAAGTACCAAATTCTTCCCTTCATGGTTAGGTGGAGGAGGAAAGAGTGATGCCATAACTCCACAATTCAGACTTAGAATAGAAAATCATCAAAACAATTACAAAAAAAGATACAATACTAAACATGGTACTAAACAACAACAGTGGAAAGTGGGGGATAAGGTTTATGTTAAAAATCCTGTTTTGTCCGAATATGCGAGGCACTAAATTTTCCGGTCCTTTTGATATTGCCAAAGTGAAAAACAATGTGGTTACGTTAACAAATGGTCAGTGTTGGAGTATGGACAGGATTGTCCAACAGCCATCAGCCCTCGTGAGGAGTGAAGGAAATTCCATGGAGAATGGCGAGAGTGAGGAGATTCAGCAGAGACGTGACGTCGGTACAGAGAGTACCAATAGAACTTCTTTTAAAACATCGATGTAGTGTATGTCAAATTATCTATTGAATGTATATATTTAAGACATCATTGTAGGTATGTCAAATTATTATTGAATGTATATTTTTGATCACTTTGTATATATTGTGTGTGGAAGGGAAGATGTGTTGTAATTTAGTTGTAATATTTTAAGGTAGCAACATGTAATTACATATAGGCAGATTTTGTTAGATTAGATGTTATGACATATTTAAATATAAGTGGTACGTTCCCCCCCCACCTTCCCTTTAGAATGGAATGTTCTGACTGTTAGGTACAGGAGTTCACAATAGAATGTTGGGAGAGAGAGCTGAGAGAAGAGGAGATGTGAAGAGCTGATGAGGAGAAGTGGAGATGAAAATAAAGCGTGATTCTAAAGAACCATTGATCTTTTTGCATTATAACGCTTACCTAGTCACCCGCTGCTGCCGCAATGCTGCCACTACACTACAGGCATAGGCTCCCAGTCTGCCCTGCGCCATTCATGATGCTGCTCAGAGCAGCGTTATGATTGGCTGGAGCGCCCTGGCTGGGTGGTCCAATGCAGACTCTGTGCCTGTGCAGGCTCTCACTAGCTCGGCTACACAGTGCCGGGTTGGAGAAAGCCCTTGTGTTTGCCCGGCCCGAGATGGCCGGCCGAACCTATATGCACACTGAGGGGAGTGCTATGCACTCCCCTCACTGCTCGTAATCCCCATGGCCGCACCCCTTTAGAAATACAACACTACACAGCCTTTATTGTTGTTTTGTTTCTAAAGGTCTGCAGCTCCTGCTGCTGCTGGAGGGAGGAGGGCAGCGATCCTTCGCCCTAACGGAGGAGCCGCCCCTGACTATGACTGGAGAATGTTGCCGCCCCTCATACACTGCGCCCAACCCTTTCTACTAGGCAAAACAGCAACTCGCATCCTACCAACCATCCACTCCTGCTTTGCAAATTCCTTTGTCAGTATGAAGTTCAGCATCCATTATACAAGTCATTCCAATGCAGTTTCTTCTGGACTGGTTGTGGATGTGAACACTTTGCACCTTATAGATTGTAAGTGCCTTATCTGGTTTCAAACAATGGTACTTACTATGGATGAAAGGCATACAAAGTTACTTCAAAACAATTTGACAACAAATAGGCTGCCTACTGACTTTGCCACAAAATGGCAAAACTCCAAACACAACTTTTGTCTAGCAACAATATGTCTGCTGCCACTGTTCAGAGCTGCTCTGTTAACCGCCTCAAGATACATTTTTCTTTGACCTGGTGAATCCTTTTATCTGGAAACCTGGATACCACAATGCTTGTATTGGAGACCTGGTTACTGGAAGACACCTACACATGGGAGCTAGAGTATTAGGAGAGGACGTTGGCAGATGTGGACATTTAGAAGCACAAGCAGGCACTGGTAATCAGACTCGGACATTTCAGGGTAAACTTGGGAAACGAAGATGGGAAGAAACATGCAGGCTCTTCCCTGAGGTAGGGCAGATTGGGAGGTGCCACACCCCTGCCTACCTGGCAGACTGTGAAAGCTCTGGTGGCTTAGTGTATGGATTCCTACTTGGGGTCATGCTCCTGTAGCAACATTCCCATTTTCCTGGTGATTGGAACATTGTGATGATGCACATGAATAGACTATGAGCAAAGCAAAGGTAGCTATTCAAGTTTCTTGACTTGCTGGATTAGTCCATACTCCGGTATTCATCAAAACTAAGCAGTCTCCCTTCATAGAATTTTCATTCTTAATTGTTGCACAGTTTGACCCTGAGCCTCACTTGCATTTCATTCAGGTAACCCCCCCCCCCCACCAATTCGACTGTTTCAAAAGTTATATCTACAAAAACTCGAAATGTGAACATAATCATAATGGGGGCTTTTATTGATCTCGCCTGCATTACCCAGGCCAAAATATCCTCATTAATCTGAAAGACTTGGAAGAAAGCAATTATGATACTGGCTGGCCAATCCTTACATTTTAGGTAGAGCATAGCAGCGCGCAAGTACTGCTTTTCTGATGTGTTGGTATGTATCTGGGCTTTTAACAACGATCACATCACGCCCATCACTACAACTCGTTCGTGGGCTTGCCCTTCAAAAATCCTTTGACATTGGTAAATGGCTTACATTTGTCCCTCCTTGGGGAGGTTTTGTTACTGCCTTGGCCATCGCCCGGTTACATGGCTAATTGCCCTTTTGCTGATAAGTTTGACGGCGAGCAAAGTTCTTTTTCCTTTTGTGTGTCTCTTCACGCTGACGCTCATGGCGGCCGTGGCTCTGTGAATCGGCTTGCTTATGTGAAACTTTTACTTTAAAATTTCAATTCATGTGGCAAGAAAAGTCTAGTTAGGAGTTTACAATGCTAATAGCTCTAACTCGAGCAAATGCGAGACCCGATGCACTGCAAATGCTTGTTTGGAATGTGATGGGCATGAGCTGTGGTTACATTTTCCTTGGACCATCTAGATCTGGCTGGCAGGGTTTCATTGAGCATATATGTAACAAAACATTTTTCCAGGCTGACCCAGGTTCAGTCCCCTCTGGAATCCCAGCAAATCCAAGAATTGAACTACGCAATATGTTTGCTAAGTCTTTAGTTTTTCCCCGTCAGTTTTGTCTTTGATTTATCTGATTCCAGTTTTTTTTAAACCTAGTATCTACTGGTGAGATGCAGCTTGAAAAGTGTTACATTTTCCCATTCATTGTGTTTTGCCTGATTTCTCTCTGGCCCTTCCATTGGTTGGACCTGTGAACTATTGCGCTTTTTTTTAACTTCCTGAAAGATATTTCTCAATAAAGATAAGGTCCATTTCATAGAGACCTGCTCATAGTGAACCTCATCCTTACACAACAAAATCTGACATTAACACTCCTGGTTCCTCGCAGTTATGCTCATGATGTTATTTCTGGATATTGGATATCGACCCTAATGTGAACTGATCACTATACGCCTACCTCTGTGTTTGTTCTGGGTGAGGTGTAGAGGATATGAATTTTCGGCCCCCTACCATGCCAAAGGATATTTACTGTGGGATCTGCAATAATGTGTGGAATTGAACATGAAAGAGATACACTGTGTCTTAACAAAATCTTGGTGTTTTCACAGCTGTTCTTGTGCTACTGATCAAGATCAGACGTTCTAGTCAATAACCTTAGTTCTTTGCTAAGGTCTGATAGGGAAATACTTGATCTCAAAGACTTCAGCGGATGGGTGATCCAACCGCACCATGTTACTGACAGTGGGTGTGAGAATATCACTCAAAGTAACAACCTTTTCCTCCTTAAATCCATTTATCAGGGCAAAACTAATACGCTATTACATTTATCGGTAAATATTACTCCACCCTGCACAAGAATAAGCAGTGGGTGAATCTTGGTGTTCTAGCATAGGAGCTTGCTCCATTGATGGTCCCTTTTTAAAGTCTGAGCCATTCACATGGGTACCAATTTTAGGGGCAGATGAGTATAATATGAATTAACACCCACTTTACTTTCTCCAACTATCAATTTGTCCTGAATCTAATATGGTGGCTTGTATGAGGATGAATTCTGAGTAAGAGACTCATCAATAGAGTTACTTTTAATCTGTGAGAACTCTGCCTCACTGTTTTTACTGAGCCTATATTATACCATTTTCAAAGTGATTAAGGCAGGCCACCCTCAGAAGAAACTTGTTCATGCATATCAGTAATTCCTGAATTGGTAAATTTTTCAGGATGAGTTTGGGGGGCCCAATCAAACTGGGCTTTAACTGTGCTGTGAGTCCCCGATTGGAGCCTGAAGTGGATGATTTGCCCTAGTTGCTGATGAAGGGTGATACCCTGAAACCAGTCCCAGGATGCTTGATTCCTGTCCAGGGAAGACCTGGCCTAGCAGTTCGGGCTGGACTATTCCTATGGGGAACAGGGTCAAGACTGATTTGTATATGGCTGGGTCCAAACTGGGGTGACGTGCCGAGCAAAATAACGATGGATTAAACCCAGATCTGTTTCAACACTCCATCCATAATTTTTTTTTTTTTTATGTTGCTTTGTGCGCCCTAAGTGGCAGGGGTATGCCCAGACGTGGGTCCCTTGCTCGCTGCGCCACTGGATTCAAGCTAGCCTGGCTGATGAAGGGTGATACCCTTAAACCGTTCCCAGGATGCTTGTTTCCTGACAAGGCAAGCCCTGGCCTAGCAGTTCCGGCTGGACTGTTCCTATGGGGAACAGGGTCAAGACTGATTTGTATATGGCTGGGTCCAAACTGGGGTGACGTGGCAAGCAAAATAACGATGGATTAAACCCAGATCTGTGACTGGGGGTGAGTGTTTGAAAAGTTTCAACACTCCGTCCATCATTTTATTTTGTTTTGTGATGTTGCTTTTTGCCCCCTAAGTGGCAGGGATATGCCCAGACGTGGGTCCCTTGCTCGCTGCGCCACTGGATTCAAGCTAGCCTGGCTGATGAAGGGTGATACCCTGAAACCGGTCCCAGGATGCTTGTTTCCTGTCTAGGGAAGACCTGGCCTAGCAGTTCAGGCTGGACTGTTCCTATGGGGAACAGGGCCAAGACTGATTTGTATTTGGCTGGGTCCAAACTGGGGTGACGTGGCGAGCAAAATAACAATGGATTAAACCCAGATCTGGGACTGGGGGTGAGTGTTTGAAAAGTTTCAACACTCCGTCCATCATTTTATTTTGTTTTGTGATGTTGCTTATAGCAACAACGTAGGCAATGGAAATCAAACCTTCTCCCTCAGGCTCGGTGATCAGTTCTACATGGTTGTTCCATGGAGCTTGCTGAAGCCTCCTCTTTGCATGTCATCCCAGCAGCTGCTTTTTCTTGCTGCTGAGTTGGGCCTCCATCAGCCCTCCATACCTCACCGTTTGACTCATCAGTACCCGCTGTAGGCGGGGCAGTTTGAGCAGTGTTTTCCATCTCCTTCCACCTCAGCCTTATCCGCCACTTGTCTCTGGCAGCCATTAATCGGGGAAGCTCCCACAGGGTCCTCCAGTAACACAGTCTTCCAGCTAGTGGCCCAGGAAAAAAAATGAGGATACCTTTTTTTTGACTGAGGAATTCAGTGTTGATTTGTTTGGTTGCATTTCATGAGGTTCGCCTGGCTGACTTATCTTCTTCTAAGCGCAGCAAGTAGCTCAAACAGCATGCTGCTCCTCAATGAACCTTTCTACCACATCTTGCCTTGAGACACCAGTGTTTAACTCACATCCGTGTTCTCAAGATGAAGCAGCTAAGAGAGCTATTCATTATTGACTAGTATTAGGTTTTGTTGCAGAAAGTAAGAGATGAACTTTTGGCCAGGATGTTTTGGTCCAAAGATCAGACCTCTTCACCAGAAGCTGGAAGATAGTTCTCGAAGGCTGTCAAAATCCTGGTCTTCTATATTTATTATGAGCATTAAAATTATCACTTAGCAGTAAGTCAATGGATGGAAACATTGATTTTTGAAGAAACTCTTCTGACAGACAAATGCCAGGCATGGCTGTGTAATAGAAGAGAGCTGGGTTTCTTGCTTTTATTGCTGCAGTGTTGAAATCTTTTGGTGTTTCTTCACAGATCTCTCATGCTGGATCGTTTCGGTATTTTACTTCTCTGCAATCTTCTGGACTTTGGATCGTACTTTTTCTAATTGGAAGCTTTTCTGATGTCACTATTTTAACAATTTGTATTTTTTTCTTGTATTTTTGTGACACTCTCATATTGGTTAAAGAGGGTATATCTGGGGAATCTTGAGAGCAGAAAAGGCTGAAGAGAAAGGGGTCTGTTCCAGAGCTGTGGTTCATCAGCAAGGGGCTAAGAATGCAGAAGAACTGGTGCGCCTGATGTAACTCTTCACCTATTTTTGGGAAGGTAATATACAGATAAGGATACACACTCATGGACACACACACACTTGCACTATATATCCTTACATATTTTATTGCAACCCTTAAAAGCTGAGGCAAGAGATTATCTTCACAAACAGCAGTGCAGGAAGGATTATAGACTTACATTTTCTGTGGAGTAGTTTGTGAGGATACATAAACCAGCAGACTGCTGCTGCTATAACATCAGATTAGATTCAATTAGGAGTTTTAAAAATGTGGTTAATTTTAGATCCTTTGCCTGGAAGCCGGTCTTTCCACAATGACCCATTTTCATTATGTGCGGTACAATGGACCGCCGATTACAGGATTCACTTGATGGCTCGGACTGGAAAAACGCCTAATTTGAAGAGAGATGATTGGGGGCCTGGCCAAGATGGCAGCGTGAGCAGACGTTTTGCTGGGGCTCTCTGCCACCCAGGGGTGACAACAGTGTGACTCAGCGGCACTAGAGACCACTACAAGTGCCCCTCCCGCGGCATGACCGATAGTGGGCGCCGGGACCGGTGCCGAAGAAGCGACACCGATGACAGACTGGGCACAGTGTGGGGGGCGCGCAGCCACATGGGCATGAGGAGGGGGAGCGGTGGCCTGCTGGTGGGGGTCCTGTGTGTGCCCCGATGGAGTCCAGCGGGCCGTGGGGGAGGAAAGGGCACGCCTCTGACGGAGAGACAGCTGCACCTGGAGGTGAGTGATTGGGGAGACCTCCAGGGTGGACGTCTGATCGGCAGTACCACATGAGCTAGGCCGAAAAAGGTGAGGCAGGAGGGCGAATCTTCAGGCCGGGCACGCCCCGTGGTGCACCCCGAAGGCTGATATGTGGCAGGAGCTGGTGCAGGTCCGGCTTGTGGGCTATCCCGCCAATTTGCCCCTCCCGTGTAGCTGCTGCTGCGGGGGGCTACTCCGGTCCCCAGTGACAAGGAGGCAGCCTGGGACCAGAGCAGGGCTCGGGCATAAGACGTGGCTGCCCCAGTCCGGGGGCATAGCTGGGGGGGCCCTGGGGCCCTGGAGGTCACCCTCTGCTGGACTAGCGGTGAAGTGGCATGGATTGGAGCTGGCCGGGCCCTGGAACTCGTAAAAGGAGGAGCTGTGGGAGGAGCCGGGACAGCATAGGAGTTCGACAGGAGGAGGCCCGGGTTCAGCGGCGTGTGCAGCACCTGAGGGCCTCTCTGCTGATGTTGTTCCAGCGACGGAGGAAGAAGAAAGCCCCTGAACCCGCCCCCAGGGCTACCCAAGGGCATTCTGAACTCTGACAGACCCTCCTTGCATGGCTTAGGACGGGAGGGCAGCCTGGCGGCACTGGACTCACCAAACCACGATAGTAGGAGGGGTCAGGGGCATATATACTACAGATATCATCTTAGAGCAACCGGAGCAAGAAGCACATAACTCCCCTAGACCACCATAGATTGCCCTGTGCTTCGAGAGAGCAAGAGTGATGCTTGAACCCTGGTGAGATGCCCCCAGAGGGAGACCTGATGCACCTCCTTGAGCGGACGCCTTGCTCTATTGCCAAAGCCCAGAACACGAGTGAAAGAGACAGATTTGGGAACCTCCTCTCCTCTATAGTATGGCCCATGGGCTTACGCGCCCTGAACTGCAACCCACTCTGGGTAGTGTTGGCCAATTCCTAGATCATGACTACCTCGAAACGCAAAAAGGAACAGTCAGTCTGTGAGATGTTGGCCTGATTCAAACCTGCACATAATAAATCTATGTACAGCACTTCACAGACACCATGGGTGAATGACAGCAGGGCTCGGATGATAGTAAACATGCACCAGTGACAAGGGGCTTCCTCACCTCCCTGTAAAGACTGATCTCCAGAATCTGTGGAAAGACCTCTCACAGGAACTTCGCTCCATACTTACTTCGATCAGGGAAAGGGTCTCGGGCCTGGAAGACAAGGAGATAGCAAGGGATGAGGATATTGAGCAATTACGGCAGGAGATTTTTCGGCTACAGGAACAGCAGGACCAATTACAGATAATGTCTGAAGATCTTGAAAACCGCTCTTGTCGACATAACATCCAAGCCAGAGGTGCCCCTAAGGGGGTAGTAGGTGAGGACATTAGAGAGTACACCACAGCCTTGTTTCGCTCAATCCTAGGATGCAAGGACAACAAAGAGATTCTACTTGATCGTGTACACAGAGGTGGGCGCCCAGGAGGTACTAGATTGAGGCCCCCAGACATTTTAGCGTGCATCTACAACTTCCTGTTAAAAGAGGACATTCTCTGGCTGGCAAGTAGCCGGCTACGCATCCTATTCAGAGGCCACAACATACTCATACTTCAAGATTTATCTCTGCTCACTCTGCAGAGGAACAGAGAGTTTAAACCTATTACAGACCATCTCCAGTCTCACAATGTCTCATAAGGCTGGGGACACCCTTTCAGACTCATATTTCGCTGGGAAGGCCAGCTGCACTAAGTGAAGACACTCAGGGAGGCCCGCCGAGCCCCAGAAATGGCAGAGGATCCCCTCGGACCCAGAGCTGGGAGTCCCCCCTGGGGGGTGGTCTAGATGGAAACCAGCGGCTCAAAGGTGGAAGCATAATAGGCCATCATTCAGGGAGCGAGCACAGGAGAGAGGAGTGGTCCTAGATAGTATCACCTCCGGCACCAAACACAGACACCGAGAGAAAGGGTCTTCATGGTGGTTATGCCCTGCACCTGAATTTTTAGATCCTGGTCTGCTGTGCCGCGACAACTGGGCCTGCGCCGGTGGGGCCCCGAACAGTTCTAGTAACTCTACCGGACGCCCTTGAGTCCAAATTGACCCCCTCACTATGGATTGCCTCGAATTGGGGACTTTGGGGGTCATTCTGACCCTGGCGGTAAAATCCGCCTAGGCCAACGACCGCGGGAGCACTGCCAACAGGCTGGCGATGCTCCCTTGGGCATTCTGACCGCGGCGGTACAGCCGCGGTCAGAAACGGAAAACCGGCGGTGTACCGCCGGTTTTCCGCTGCCCTGGGGAATCCTCCATGGCGGCGCAGCTTGCTGCGCCGCCATGGGGATTCCGACCCCCATACCGCCATCCTGTTCCTGGCGGTTTTGGCCGCCAGGCACAGGATGGCGGTATGGGGTGTCGTGGGGCCCCTGGGGGCCCCTGCAGTGCCCATGCCAATGGCATGGGCACTGCAGGGGCCCCCGTAACAGGGCCCCACCAAGATTTTCAGTGTCTGCCATGCAGACACTGAAAATCGCGACGGGTGCAACTGCACCCGTCGCACCCCTTCCACTCCGCCGGCTCCATTCGGAGCCGGCATCCTCATGGAAGGGTGTTTCCCGCTGGGCTGGCGGGCGGCCTTCTGGCGGTCGCCTGCCAGCCCAGCGGGAAACCCAGAATACCCGCGGCGGTCTTTTGACCGCGCAGCGGTATTCTGGCGGTTCCAGCCAGGCCGGCGGCTTCCGCCGCCGGCCGGGGTCAGAATGACCCCCTTTGTGTCATGTTCGGATTTACACCTGTTGTGCCATACTATTATTTGCTTTACTCTACCTCTTTTCTCCACATAAAAAGAACCTCACGTTAGGCGAACCCCCAACACCTGTATAATACTGAGCACCTCATCCAATGCATCTCTACCTATAGCATGCAAGCGACACTCTCCCCTCCTGTCTCTTAACACATTTGACACCTAAATGTCTGAGTTTCAACATCAGAGGCCTCAACAACCCCGTAAAAAGGTTGGCAATCCTCTCCCTACTTAAGCGCTCTGAGAGTCACATCTGACTGTTACTGGAAACACATCGCTCATCTAAAAATGTCTTTCGGATGCGCTCTACGCGATTTCCTCAACAGTACTGGTCCTCTACAGAGCTTGGAGAGAGCTAGAGAGGACCCACCTTCAATTGAGGCGCCTAGACTTCTAGACTTACACCGAGCGGAATATGCCATTGTCAGATTAAAACATAAATACTACGTGGGTTAACCGCTGCGGAAGGCTTCTAGCTCATAAACTGAGAGCACACACTCAAGCCAATAATATTAAAATGTTGTGCTCCCCCTTACCGGAGAAGCATGCACAGATCCCCAAATGGCGGCTACGTTCCACAAATTCTACCAAGCTCTATATGCAGATGACACTACGATCGATACTGACCCCTACCTACACAAATGTGGTTTTGCCACGCTTCCCCCAGATGACTCACTCGCCCTAGATAAACCCATACAGGTGGAGGAAGTGGTCTCAGTCATCTCTCGACTGAGGGCTGGAGAGTCTCCAGGCCCAGAAGGTTTCACTCCCCTCTTCTATAACTGGGCCCTGCCATTTGCTGCACTTTAAATTTTGTAATGAATAAATAGTAGCTTGCTGGCTTTATTGCCCCATTGTTGTGTGAGACTCTGGGACATAAGTCACGCAGTTCTTGCCTCCTTTAATAGTGTCTATGTGAGCTTGGTTTTGTGATGCTCTATATTGCTGTGTATTTCAGAGTCTTTAGTGGCAACTATAAGATGTATGACGATTTATGTATGTGCCACTTCCTCCCTCTGCTGCTTATTAAAGTCTGCTATGTAACTTATGGCTCTACCTTGGAAAAAGGTCCAAGAGGCTTCTTAGACAGTGGGATAGAAAGTCACTGAGTTGCTGTTAAATATGAAGTAGCCTTCCATTTCCAGTATGATGAGAGATATGAACAAGGGATCAGTTAGTCTCCATGCACTTAAGCACCAGCCCTTCCTCTGTCATTCCACTTGTCCAGTATAAGTTCAACAATTAAGTGTTAGGAAAGGCCATGGGGCCAAAATGTGCTCAGTCTGATTTCAGCTAAGTCTGTATCAGACATTAGGAAATAGTCTAATTTCAAAAGCATTTTGTGTCCTCCAGAATATAACACACATTCCTATTATATCTAAGAATTTGGCACGTTTTCTGTGGCTCATCTGATCCCGTGATTGCCCAGTTCTATCCATGTACCCGTCTGATACCCAATTGAGTTTACCCCCTAGTATCACTTTCCCAATGGGAAGGTGGGTGATTAGTTGTCCTGTATAATAAAGGAAAGAGATGGCCAGTGGGGGAGGGGTATAAATGAACTCCAAGCATATAGGCATTCCATGTATTGGTTCTGAAACTGCAATATAACATCCCCTAGGGTCGCCTGTGTTTGGATCTGTGTAAGTGAGGGGGACTTCCTCATCAATATTACCACACTTCATAATCCTCTAAAAAATCCTGTGTGCAGATTTGGTATAGTAGGTCATTTACATTCCAGGTGACAGTACCTAGGTTCAAGGGTTGAGATGTTTCTGTCTCACTAGCCATAATCTGCACTGTGCAGTTGTGTCCTAGTTATTATGTATGTCATTTGTTGTGTCTTGTGATCATGATAATGGCATAAAAAATCAAAAACATTAATCTAAAACTACCAATACCCTCCCACAACATACACTTCCAGAACTTGAAGTACCTGTCAGTTGAGGCATTCGATGGAGCAGCCAGCAAGGCTGGCACACCATGTTAGGCTGTGCCTCAATGTATCTCACATGTAGGAAGCTGGCCTGGTGTTTGGTGGTTACCCAAGGTAATTACACCTTATACCATGTCCAGGTGTCCCCTCTTAGTGGAGTGTAGACAATGTCTAGAAGCAATGTCTAGAAGTCAGGCTCTCTAGAGGTAGCTGTGGATGAGCAGTCAAGGCTTAACTAGGAGACATGCAAAGCTCATTCAAAACCACTGTAGTCACACAGCACTTACACACATGAAAGAAAACACTCAGTTGTACAAAAATAAAGGTACTTTATTTTTGGAACACAATACCACAAAATACTAAAAGGGCACGCGAGCGGAGGTGAAAACAGCTGACTCTTGTTTCCCCAAGGAGGAGGGGCTGCACCAGGGCTGGGAAGCCCTTTAAAACTTGCCTCAGCGCTCCCGCTCGCTCGTGGGACGCGAGTGGAGGTGAAAACAGCGGACTCTTGTTTCCCCAAGGAGGAGGGGCTGCACCAGGGCTGGGAAGCCCTTTAAAACTTGCCTCAGCGCTCCCGCTCGCGGGACGCGCCCGGGCCAAGGGCGGGCCCATCCTTGCCAGGAAGAGGCAGGGCAGGGCCCGCCCCCTAATATCCCCCGTAAGATTCCAGGATAGGCAGCATATGGGAGTGTGACTGCCTGGAGGTACTGTTTGGCACCTTTATCTTTTCTTCTTTAGTTAATGGATCTAACTCCAAGCTGAGAATTTAATTTACCAGCTCCTAAATTATTGATATCAGGTTAGGCTAATCTCCATATACTGCCGTAGTGATTGCACCTTTCCTTCCGTCCCTGCATATTTTTGGGACATTGGATTTGGGAAAGCTCTTAACTGTAATCAGGATGGGGAAGAGGAAATCTAGTGGCAACCCCACTGAATGGGGGGGGCAAAGAAAGTACCTCAGCACTCGGCTGAAAACTGTACAATATCTCAAATTGACGATCTTATAGAGGAAGTTGAAAGCCTGTTAGCTACCAAGCCTTCAAAATCACACAAAAAAGGCCCTAACGATTCTACTAAGGATATAAAATCATTCTTCCCCCCCGTGGGTAGAACATCACAGACACCTAACTTACAGGGACCTAATTCAGAACTTAATAGGTCAGGAAATTTCAATCACTTAACTGAGAATTCTAATCTGTGTTCGCCTGCTCAGTTGGGTGTTGCATCCCCTCCATTAAATTGTACTAATCGCTTTTCACCTCTCGCTTCACTGGCGCCATGTGACTCTGAGAGGAATAGCCTAAAGGAGAACGAGGAGACACTAACATCTGCATCTACTCAGAGGGGACAACTAGCGGAACAACAACTAGTACAAATAAGAGCTGAAATATTGAGTCTCAGAGAATATCTTACATCCTTTAGCCATATGATATATGAGAAGTTGGATGGTATCTCTGCTATAGTTGGGGAAATAAGGAAATCAATACCCAAATCTGCCTCTACCTTTCTGGCGAAGAAAACTCACTTAGCCGAACCATCCATTAAAGAAATGCGAAGGGAGAAAAGGACCGAAGTGGCAATTCAGAATCCTCTTGAGGGCCCAAGCACTCCTTTTGGTGTGGACACTTTCAATAATTGGGAGATAACTAGGAATAGAGGTGCCAAATGTGAGACACATAGACTTCAACATTTGGATAAAAGGCCATTAGCACCTTGGAGTAATGCTCCCCCAACTCAGATTAGATATAGTGGACATGATATATACATGACAAATGTTCCTAAGTTAAGCAGTGGTTATAATGAGCCAGGGGATTCCCTTATAAACAAAGTAATCCATTGGATAAGGGGGACAAAGAAATGTAGATCTATCATAAGGGACGACATAGTCTCTGCACAAAGATATTCAAGAGCAGGATCGTCAACAGATCTCATAGGGCTTAAATTGAGGAGCCTCACCTTAGTTAAGGGCCTTCTGGCATTAGATTTAAGGATGAGACCTGGCGCTTCGTCACAAGTGTCACTTACCCTAAAAATCCCTCAATTAATGGAAAATCAGTTCCCTTTAGAGAGACATAATATCCCAACAATTCTGCATACAGACACTCCTAGGATTCAAAGGAATTCAAAGTGTAGTTCAACCTCGGATATAGATTGACGTGAAGCCTTTATGATAAAGGGTGGGATAGAGGGTAGACTCCGCCCAGACTTAACTACAGCAAGTAACCAGATACTGTACCCTTGGAGTGGGGAGCCAAAAGTATATTGTGGTGCTCCAGAAGAGGGGATCGTGCATGGTCCCACACCTCGCTCAAATAATAACGGAGAGAAACAAATAGTTAAGGGGGATGAATTCGACCCACCGATTAGGTTCTTATCCTGGAATGTGGCAGGGCTGCTCCAGAAAACAATTATCCCTGACTGGTGTAGTTTTATAGATCAACACCATATTATTTTACTTCAGGAAACATGGGCTTCATCTGTGATTAATAGAGAAGGTTATTGGACCTTCCAGAAGACCGCGCTTCCTTCATTACCTGGCAGGGCAGCGGGGGGCCTGATAATTTGGTTAAAACATGATTTGTTTCCCAAAGTCAGAGAGCTAGTAACCCCCTCTAGGGATTTGCTAGCTGTTGAGGTTGAACTTAGTACTGCTAGAGGGTCCTTTAGCATAGTAATTGTAAACATTTATGTCAGACTGGGCATTCATAGGACCAAGACAGTATTGATTAATATACTAACAGACTTTCTTAATTCCTTACCGGGTGGGCAGGGTTTAATCATTGCGGGAGATTTTAATATGCATTTGAATTGTATTGTTGATATCCAGCAAAAGGGAATCCAGTGTGCAGAAGCATGGGATAAATCTGGGCCGGTCAAGGTTATAAATAAGAAAGAAGGGGGAGCGTTAGACTTATTAGAAGACCTAATAGCCATAAAGGGGCTAAGAATAGTAAATGGGAACACCAGATCAGATACCCCGGCGTCGCCCACATACAGGAGAGGATCATACTCTAGTCACCTTGATTATGTATTAGTAGATGATGTTCTTGGGAAATTGCTCATAGATATGGTTGTTCTCCCTCGCAGTGACAGTGATCATTATGCTTTGAGTACCACCTTTTCTTCTACTCTATTCACCTGTAAAACCATGACAGCATGGGCCGAAGGTTATGTCCTAGAGAAGACAAATGATTTAAAAAATGTGAAATGGGAATGGGTGGAGGGTGATGTTAATTTCCAATTATCAATTTACCAAATAGTTGTAAAAACACTGTCCCCACTGAAGCATGCAAACATTATATTGGTGGACCTGATTAACTTGCATGGTTCCTTGACCAACCTGTTAAAATCACAGTTTCAGGGAGTAAGGAGACGGACACAGAATGGGACAAGATCGATAAGCTGGTTTTCCAACTCCTGTCGCCAGGCCAAATTACATCTATTGGGAGCACTGAAGGCAGGGAAGCCCAGAGAGATAAGAGAATTTAGGACTGCGTATAAAGCTGCACTGAAAAATGCAAAAAAAAGAGTGGGAAACCAAATACTGGAATAGGTTGGTAGAGGCACTTTATGGGAAGGACTCCAAACTATTCTGGAAATTAGTGGCAGATAAAGGTAACCCTCACGGTAGGGAGAATTACCCTGGAATTCAGCCAGAAATTTGGGTGACACATTTTAAAAATGTATATAGGAAACCTCTTACCAGCAGTACAACTATACCTTTATCAAAACCCAATGATCTTTACCCTAAATCATTAAATTCATCTTCTTCTGGGGGACTTCCATATCCTAAATTTGCCCTGGACCTTTTCACTCTGAAAGAAACTACTCTGGCTCTTCAATCTGTCCGTAAAGGGAAGGCCCCTGGGCTGGATGGCATCCCTGGAGATTTATTTCTGTCCCGACCTATAACTTGGTCCCTGTATCTAAATGTGCTTAGCAACGAGATATTGAGGGGAGGGGGACTTCCCCCCTCGTGGCAAGGAGCAATAATAGTCCCTATCTATAAGAAAGGGCTAAGGGATGAACCTACTACCTATAGGCCTATTAGCCTGCTTGATGTCAGTCAAAAAATATTTAGCAAGCAGGTACTGAATAGAGTACAGGTATGGATAGACGAATCCCATATTCTTTCCGATTTCCAGGCAGGCTTTAGAAAAGGTATGAGCACAATAGATCAGGTATTCAGATTCAATCTCCTTTGTTGGAAATACTTGTCAATAAAGAAATGTCATCTGTATGTAGCCTTCATCGACTTAAAAGCTGCTTTTGATATGGTCCCAAGGGACCTATTGTGGAATGTGCTGGAGAGTTATCAACTTGATGGAGAACTATTAAGTCTGATAAGGTACTTACACGAGGGGACATATGCTAAAGTACGCTGGTCCCAAAGTGGTGACTTAACACAAGCTATACCTGTGAACAGGGGGGTGAGACAAGGGTGCATCCTGGCCCCAACATTGTTTAACCTCTACATTAATGGCGCGGCGGACCAACTATTAAACTGTAACCATGATGCCCTAAAGCTAGCTGGATCCCCTGTTCCCATTTTAATGTTCGCTGACGACACTTTATTAATCTCGAGAACACCTATGGGCTTGCAAAATGAATTGGATGCCTTTTACCAATTCTGTTTTAAAAGAGGACTAGAAATAAATCCAACCAAGTCAAAGTTCATGGTTTTTAATCCGCACAAATCTTTTAGGGGGAAAATGACTATAGCAGGCAAATCAGTGGAGAGAGTCAGTCAATTTTATTATTTGGGGATTAGGCTAAGTGATGATCAAGGATGGTCGGCGCAGATTGGAAAGAGCTTGACGGCCCTTAGACAGAGGTCAACAGTGATAGGGAGGAAAATTGCCAATATTTCAGAAGGGGAGATATCACCTGCTATTACTGTTTATAAAGCAGTGGCAGTTGCAGCTTCAATCTATGGTGCGGAGCTTTGGGGACACACTAATTCAAGGTGTTTGACTGTAGTAGAAAATCGCTACTTAAGAAACTTTTTACAACTGGCAATGAGTACCCCCTTCATCCCCCTTAGATTTGATTTAGCTCTAAACGAGATACATGACGTAATTGCATTAAGACCACTCAAGTATTGGGTTCGGCTTTGGACTTCTGAGCATTTGTCAACTCTCCAGATAGCATTAGAAGAATTTTTAGTAGATGATTGTGCACTAAAGATCCCTTGGTTTCGACACATTAGAGACATGTGTAAACTTCTTAATATGGAAGAGGTGTGGAGTGCTCCTCAGAATCTGACCAAGGAATCAAAAGAGCGCATAAATAGGTGCTATTGGGAGAATATTTTGGTCCAAACATGGTATAATAATAAAGGTAGTCGGACCCTCCAGTTTCTAGACCATAAATGTAATCCCAAATTTGAGACCTATATGGACAATGTTAATCCTCCCTATGCCAAAGCACTCTATATTAAGTTCAGGTTAGGGATCCTCCCGCTCAAGTCATTTACTGCGAGATGCAGAGCGGAGGACCGGAATTTAACATTTTGTCATTTTTGTAAAAAAGCTACAGAGTCACTTGCGCACTTTATGTTCTCCTGCCCTAGATATGTGGCCCGAGGAAGAAGTGGATCGCCCCGTTATGCAGATTATTGGGGATAAGGGAATGGAATATAGCACTTTGCTTAATGATAACTGATACAAATGATAAAATAGTTTTTCCAGTTGCAAGATATCTGCAAAGTGCATGGGCTATAAGAACTAAAGAATTGCTATAATTGTTTGTTTTAACATATTGGTCTTAGTTATTTAATATAATAACTTGTTATTCTTTTTTGACTGGAAAAAGATAATGAGCCATTAGTCTTTTTAATATGATAGGATTTTAAGATTTTAATAATAATAATATTTGTATTGTACTGTCTTAAAATTATGTGATTTTAAAACTCATTTAGGGTTTTAAACGTATAATGTGGTATTTCGTTTATTCTTCTTTTTACAAACTGATATGTTGTTTAATTATGACATGGTGTCCAATTATTCACTTTTATGGCTTTTAGTAGAAATAAAGTATATATTTATTATTTATTACTAGAAGGGCAACCCTCCAATAGGTAATACACAAATTATATACACTAGTAAATAGTAATAGGCATAGAAAAGGTTACAAAACAGTGCAAATAGCATAACCAATGGTGACCCTAGGAGGAGCCCAAACTACATACTAAATACATGGAATGCAAACACATGACCCACACCTAGTTAAGTGGAATGTGTAGGCCAGAAAAGCAGGAGTATATCACTGGAAGTTTCCCAAACCACCCAAAAGGAAGGAAAAGAAGAAAATAAGACACCCAGACAAGACTGCAAGAAACCAGTGCTGGATTCCTGGAGAAGACGACCTGTGGAGAGAGAAGATAAAGTCCAAAAGTGTCAGTGGAGTCCAGTAGGAGTAGGAGCTACTACCCACCCAGCTGTACTTGCAGGAGTTGGTAGATGGTGGGGAAGAACAGGTCTTCAATGCAGCCCTGGAGCCAGAGAAGATTTCCTGATGGATGAAGAAGATGTCCTTTGCTGAAGTGAAGATTGCAGGTGGGTGTCACTGCAGGAATTCCACCAACAAGCCTTGCCAAAGGCAACTTTGTGGTTAGTGGAAAAGTGGTGCTGTCGGGGACCAGCAAAGCCCAGGAGGACTCAACCCAGGAGAAGGGGTCACATGGGACCCTCAGCGACACAGAGGACCCACAGAAGTGGAGGCAGCAGCCACAGGAGCCCCACAGGGCAGGAACACAAAGGTTGCAGAAGGAGCCCACGCAAAACTACAGAAAGTGATCCCACTGCGCAGGAGAACCACGGAGAGGGCTGTGCATCACAGGAAGGAGTGCTGGGGACTGGAGCTACAAGGTGCCTGAAGATCCCTTGGAGTAGATGCAAACAAGCCTTGGCAGCTGCAAGAGAGGCGGTGAATGGGAGTGCTGTCCTGCGTGGGAAGGCAAGGGCCTACCTCCACCAAAGTAGGACAGCTGGCAAAGAGGACCAAGAGGACTACTCCGGACCACCACCTGTGATGTAGGATCCACACAGCTCTAGATGAGGGGAGATCCACGCAGCTGGTCGTCGTTGCAGCAGTGACTCCTTCACTCCAAGGGAGATTCCTTCTTTCTTCTAGTGCAGACTGAAGACACATCACACTCAGGGGATGCACAGTCGGTAGAAATGTTGCAGTTGCTGGCAGTAGCCCTGGAAACAATGTTGCAGAAGAGTTCTTCTTCTTAGAGGCAGCTTGTTGGGACCTGCAGGTTCCAGTCACAGTTCCGGAAGCCAGAAGTCCAAGTGAAGGTTGCAGAGGAATCCTTCTGGAATCTTGCAAGCCAAATCTGAGGACCCACCCCAGAAGAAGACCCTAAATAACCCTAAGAGAGGGCTTGGTTATCTAGCCAGGTGACCACCTATCAGAAGGTGCCTCTTATGTCACCTGCCTGGCCACTCAAATGCTCCTAGAGTCCCCTGCCAACCTTGTAACCAAGATGGCAGAACCCAGGGACCCTCTGGAGGAGCTCTAAGCACTACCACTGGGGTGGTGATGAACAGGGGAGTGGTTACTCCCCTTTCCATTTTCCAGTTTCATGCCAGAGCCGGTGTGGACTGGTTTATGCACAGAGGGAACCAAATGTGCCCTTCAAAGTACAACCAGTGGGTTGGAGAGGCTACCCCTCATTATTGCGTCACTACACTGACATACACACACTGAAAAGAATCTCTGGTATGCAACTCTTAGTCTGAGAAGTGCATTTATTAAACCACTCTGCAGGGCTCGTAAAGAATGGTCAGTACAACTGAAAGTGCACATTCAAAAATGTGTGCAGCAATTGAAATGAAAACATGTATAAAGAATTATCTATTTCAATCTATAAACATAAATATATATATGTACGTATATATTCATGCACAATGCAATGCAGATAATAAGAATTAAAAATTATTCACCATGGGACACAGTTGAATCCGCCTCACCTTTCTCCTGACAACAATAGGTCATTGACCACAAGATCGACCGTGAAGAGAAAGAGAACTAACCTCACGGGAAGATTGACAGACATCAGCGTCCTGATCCTGCCAGAGGTCTGAATCACATGGTCAAACTGGTCTCGGTCTCTTATATACCTTAAACAAGCCAGAGAGGAGATTTCTAGAATACCCCTCCCGCTCCGTAAGTTGTTGTTAAAAAATGCTGGCTATTTCAGGTCAGTTTTGAAAGGAACATGTTGGAACTGGCCAGGATCCCAAGGTGCCCTCTCAAAACCAAACCGTTCCCTGCTGTACCATAAAACTCCTCCTAGTACATTCTTATCTCCCTGCTTCCCCCATGTTATGCCTTAGCCCTTGATGAGAAAGAACACAAAGACAGGTAGACTAAAAACATGAGCAAAAAGCACATTGCATAACATGGGCACGGAAAAATACTTGCAGTTTCTGCACTTCTAACATCTGCACCTCTCACGTGGCAGTGGCTAATGCTAAAATAAAGGCAATAGGCAAAATTAAGCTGGTGGTCACCAATGTGACGTGTGCTGCTAGGCTAAGTGCAACCTGGTATCAGTAGTCAAAGCACAAATATCATTACACCCTCCCGGGGGGCGTGACAAAGCGTCCAACAAGGCAGAGGCCTAATTAAGCGGCTCCGGACCCAGGTCGTAACATCTACCCGGGATCCATCCCCAACATCGTGAAGAAGCCGCACAACACACCGGAGAAGATTGCAGAGGTGCAGGGTATGCGGTGGGGCCCGGATTATGGAGCAGCGGCACCGGTGAGGTGACAGCAGTGGGAGGCGGAGGCCTGTGGCGAGGCCTCCCTCCTTCTCGATACTTCCTTCTATCAGCTGCCGAGCGGCCCAGTGTTGGGGCATGGACTGCAGGAGCAGACGAGGAGCGGCCGGTCCTGATGGAAGCTAGACGCGGTGCCTGATAGCCGCGACACGTTGGAGTAGGGTAGCAGGCGCACGCAATGGGAGGCCCGCACGCACAGCTCGCTGACGGACGCAGGTCTCCGGGTGTGCTGTGATGTGGCCTACTGGTGTTTCCTGGAGGTTCTGCGGCTGCCTGCCCCAAAACCAACGGCCCAGTGGAGGGCCTGGTGCCGCTTCCGGTGATTGGAGAGTAATAGTGTCTGGGGTTTGCCCGGGGGCCTGCTGCTTTGCATGGCCTGCTGTGGGCCTGGCGGAACCGCGGAGGAGCCTGACTGCAGCCCAGCGATAGAGGCGTGATCCAGATAGTGCACTGAATCTGAGGCAGGCCCCCAAAGAAGCAGCAAGGTGAGTGCGCTGTGTGTACTGACAGGCGGCGCTATTGAGATGGGACCACCCTACGGTATGGAGAACTGTAACCAGTTGTAAAGCGCTGACTTGCAGGGTGGCCCGGTGGCAGAGACCAGAGGCCACGACTGGGGGCAAGAGGATCTGAATGGCTGGGGGGCTGGCCCCAGTTTATCCCTGGGAATGAGATGCTGGACACAGTGGCGGCCAGCGGCGAGTAGTGGGATGCCGGAAAATACGAGATCTGCCTGCCCCAGAGAGCCCAGCCTGGGCTCTGACTGACTCAGTCCATCTACACCCTGAGGAGACTACAAATGCAGTGGGAGCCATCCTATGCCACCAGAAGCCAGGCGGCATGACAGGTCCCACACACACACCTCTAAGGGATAAGCATTTGGAGCGTTGAGTGTGGCCCCCTGACCTTACTGTGACAATTCTTTGTCAAGATGGGGCACAATAAAACTAAGCCCCCTAGACTGGTGGAATATGAACATCACCACTCCCCACCCTCAGAAGACTCGATTTCCTCCAAGCCACCTGAATGTGTTTCCCCATGAGAGCAGAGACATCAGGGGACAAGCTAGGTCTTATCTTACGGGAAATACATGATTCCAGAGACATCATGGGACAGAAATTTGGTGCTATTACCACGGACCTCAGTTAACTGAAAGATGACCACAAATTGGTGGACAGAGTCAAATCGTCGGAACAAACATTGGCCACCTTGACACCGACACAGGCAGAGCACGACTCCATGTTGAAGCAACTGTGCAAACAAGTGGAACAGCTTCAAAACTGAGCAGAGGATGCCGAAGGCAGAGCGCGCAGGAATAACAGCCGGATAGTGGGCATCCTGGAAGGTACTGAGGGAGATTGTCCCACACAATGCATCGAGATCTGGCTACCATCAAAGGCCTGAGGGCCTGTTCGCCCTCTTCACAGTAGAACGGGTACACCATGTGCCTGCCGAGAGACCCATCCCAGGGGCCCTGCCGTGGCAAATATTGGTGAAAATACTGAACTATAGAGACAGAGACATGGTACTTTGGGCCGCACAGGAACGCCCGCCAATCACTGTGGATGGCTCCAGAGTATCTCTCTATCCAGATGACACGATGTTGGTCCAGCGTTGCTGGGCTTCCTTCCAAGAAGTTATGAAACACCTCAGAGCACACAGCCTTGTATACGCACTGATCTTACCTGCAAAGTTGAAAGTTATATATAACCTACGTTCTCATTTCTTTGATTCTCCAACGCCGGACAGAGAATGGATAGATCAGAATTTTCAAGGAACGCGGAATGACCAACAACAGAAGTTTACATCACAGAAATCTGGCTGTTGGACTCAGCGCATCCGTCGTAAACAAGACGCCGTGAACAATGGAGGAGGAGGTCCATCCCCACGGCAGGTGGTAAGAGTCAACTGGAGGCCATCCAACTCGCTACTACTCTGCGGGACCCCAACCGCATGTCCAGCACGGAATCATCCATGGCCGAGGACTCAGATACTGAAACTGAGGGCAGTGTAGCATTGTTCCCACCTGTTATGCTGCAGACTGCTAATGACCTATAAAAATTAAGAGCTGCCCTTATTGTTGCTCGTCTCCACTTCAGGGATCCTGTGGATGCTGCTGGAGAGCCCCTCCAGCTCATCACACTGTGGCCTGGATCACTGCTCTGATGGCTCTCTGATGAGACTGGGATTATCAACCGTCATTACATTTGGCACTTCACCATCTACGTGTAATATCCTTGTATTAATAGCTTGATGTTGGGGATACCCATGTGAGTAGCTAATTACTGATGAGACCTGGGTCCGGACCTTGATGAGGTGTTATGGCTGCAGTGCAAATGTATAGTTTGGCATCTGAGCCATGGCCAGTGCTTAATTTGTAAATAAAAATGTGCAGGTGCTGAAAGCCCTCCTCTTAAACATGCGGCTGCTGCAATTAAATGTGGGAACACGGAATACTGAGGCAGTGCAATTCTGAAGCCATGTCGGGACTCTTCAATCCATTTAAAACCACTCCCTGCCCCTTCAGCTCACTTTTGCAGCTTTCCGCTTTCTCCCATTGTGACGCTTTTTAATTTTCTCTTCCTCCGTCTCTCCCATATGTGTTTTTTGCTCGCAACATATACTTGGGGCAGAAGAATAAGCGCCAGCCCTCTAACAACAATCACAAATTAAGCACTGGCCACGGCACCCCACTAGCGTAAGCCTTGCTATCTCTATGTTTATACAGTTTGTTATATTAGTTACATTGGTTGAGCAAAATTGTCCACGCTGGACCACGTATTGGGTAGGGTTGTTGCTTGTTATTGGTACGCTTCTGTCATCATTGAAACACAGGGGGAATGCAGTAGGGCCATGGGGTTGAAATTGCTTGACACTCTCTACATTAATGGCAATGGCCTTGATTACTAAATCATACAATACAATTACTTGGAATATTAGAGGACTGGGAACACTCTACAAAAGACACAGGTACTAGCGCAACTGCACAGATGCCACGCTCACTACACAAGAAGCCCTAAAACTACAGCGCAAGTGCCGGGGACAATTCTTCCACACCTCCTTCTTGGCATATGCCCAGGGAGCAGCCATGTGGATAAGGGCGGGAATTCTGTTTTCAGTCCAAAATAAAAAAATTGACTACCAAGGTAAATATGTACTACTCAAGGGACTCTTGGATGGAGAGCAGATAGTAGTCGGTTGTTTTTATGCACCACACCAAGCAAAAGGTGCTTTTTATTAATGCTCATCTACCATGTTATCGGACTGGGCTCACCTCCCTTGGGTACTGGGGGGAGACTCGAATGCAGTGCTGGATGTTCTCCTCAATCGCTCACACCCACCTCTTCCGGATGCTGCACCAGTTCGCCAGGCTAGAACATTGCGACACTGAGTTGAGGGGTGGGACCTGGTGGATGTATGGTGGAGCAATAATGTGGACGTGAAGGAATATTCCTTTTATTCCTACCCACATATGCTCCATTCTTGCTTAGAGCGATTCTTCTGTACCTCCAGCTTACAATCCCACATAACCCATGCCACATATTTAGGTAAGACGCTGTCTGATCATAACTCGCTCGAGATCCAACTGAACTGGGGAAGGGTACCCACCCCGATACCAACATGGCGCCTATAGCCTATGCTGGAAGATACAGTCTATAGGGATACACTAGCTACTACTATAGACACATATTTTTCAGAAAACACAGACACTTCCACCTCCCCATTGATTGAATGAGGGGCTTTCAAAGTAATAATACGGGGATGTTATGTTATGTTATGTTATAATTGCTTATATAGCGCCTAAACTGCCCAGAGGCCTCGTAGCGCTTATACTGCAATAGGGGAATTGTAACTGTTTATATTCGTGTAGGAATTAAGTTTTAAATAACCATGTCTTCAAGTCCTTCCTAAAAGAAATCTCTTGTGAATTTGATCTGATATTAAGAGGAAGGTTATTCCAAAGTAAAGCACCTTGATATGCCAATGATCTTCCTCCCCATCTTGCTTTCTTCACATTCGGCACTATGATCAGCTTAGCTGAGGAGGATTTGAGTGGCCTGGCTGGGATGTAGACAGATGCCAGCGTTTTGAGCATTTCAGGACCATGATCGAATATGGCTCTATGAATGTGGCATAGGGCCTTGAACTGAATCCTTTTATCCACTGGGAGCCAATGTAGGGACGCGATTCCGGCCCATATGGAGTGTTGCTTAGGAGTATTTAAGAGCAGACGTGCAGCTGCGTTTTGTACCCTTTGTAATCTTTGTATCACATATCTTGGTGATCCAACAAACAGGGCATTGCCATAATCAATCTGAGAACCTATCAGTGCCTGAATAACCAATCTTCTGGCAAGAAAAGGTAGTATAGTTAAAACCTTCCTCAAGAGTCCTAAGCAGAGCGAACGAGGTTCCTGCTATTCTATTGGCGTGTTGGGACATTGAGAGTTGGGGGGCCAACCATAACCCAAGTCTTTTAATAAGACATTTAGTGGGTGGGAGGGTGGGAACTCCTATTAATAAGCTAGAATTGACTAAGGAAGTTTTTTGCCCAAAGAACATAACCTCAGTTTTTTCATCATTGAGCTTCAATTTACTTCCTGACATCCAAGCAGCAACTGCTTTCAGACAGGGACCTAGTGCTGTACCCATATCTGGGTGAGTATTGGAGAGGGAAACGATCAGTTGAGTATCGTCTGCATAGGACACCAGGTTCAGTTCAAATGGCTCAACGATCTCTGCTAAAGGCCGCATGTAGATGTTAAAGAGTAGCGGACTCAGAGCAGACCCCTGAGGGACACCACAACTACTGAAGCTGCGCCTAGAAGTACACGATCTATCCAGTACCTGAAAGGACCTACCATGTATAAACGAAAGAATCCGTTCTAGTGCGACTCCAGAGATTCCACATCCCTGCAATCTGTCTTTAAGGATATCTAAATCAACCGTATTGAATGCCGCACTCAGATCTAGGAGGATGATCGCAGTTTCAATTCCTTTATCCATCCTCTTTTTTGCTTCTTCTGTGATGGCAATCAGTGCAGTTTCAGTCCCATGCTTAGGCCTGAAACCCATCTGGGTAAGGTGTAAAAGCTTTTTTTCTTCCAGAAGAGTAGATAGCTGAGAATGTACATGCTTCTCTGCGAGTTTAGCCATTATAGGCAGCAATGACATCGGTCTGTAGTTGGTCAGTAACTTGGAATCCAGATTAGTTTTTTTTAGGAGAGGCTTGACAATAGCCTGTTTCCAGGAGTCTGGTACAGTGCCATAAGCTAATGAAGTATTAATAAGTTTAGTGATTATCGGACCTAATACTGGTGTTCCCATAGATAGAATCTGAGGAGGAGCAGGATCCAGCGGAGAGCCTGATTTAGTTGAGCTCAATAATTTAATAACTCTATCCAGACTAATAGGGATAACATTTGTTTAAAAAACTTCATCCCTAGCCTCCTGGTTCATCATCACATGATCTTTGGTTGGGGAGTTAGGGAAGGCTACATAAATATCCTGAATTTTACTTAAAAAGAAGCTTGCCAGATCCTCTACATGTTGCTGTGGGGAGTCCATAGTTTCTGACTCCTCAATTGGATGAATAAGATCTTTTAGGCGTTAAATATCTCCTTGGGAGAATTAGCTGCTGCTTCAATTTTATCAGAGTAATATGTAGCCTGTGCCTTTTTAATTTCTAAGTGATAGGCTCGAATCATATTCTTATATTCCCTTTTCACTGAATCATCTTGAGTGTATCTCCACTTCCTCTCTTGCTTCCTACATTCTCTTTTCTTCTCAAGTAGGCTTGCATTGAACCATGGAGACGATTTCTTTCGAGGCAGTTTCTTGGTAGAAGAAAGGGGTATGATTTCCTCCAAGCTATCCTCTATCCATTTGTTCACGGAGTGCGTAAAATTGGTTATATTATTTGTGTTTAGATTTCCTGGTTTCTTCTTCTCCAATGAGTTAATAAACTCTGTGGCCTTTAGTTTGTGCCACTTCCTTCTACGTAGAGGGGTCCTGATATTCATGCTCTTAAATCGAGAAATGGATAGTTCTAACTCTAGAAAAAATTGATCCGACCATGCTAGCGGACGGGATGATAACAATTCTAAACCTGACACATTGGAGAATACCAGATCAAGTGTGTGACCTCTATTATGAGTAGGACCCTGAATTAGCTGTACTAGGTCACATGCCTTCATATCTGCTATTAACATCTTAGTTGAAGCATTATCTTCATTTTCCGCATGTAGATTAAAATCTCCCAGCAATAGGAAATTTGATTTAGTACATACTAGTTGCGAGATTTCTCTGCCAATGAGATCATAAAATCTCCCATAGGACCTGGTGGACGGTAGATCAAAACACCAGACAGGTTGAAATGAGGATTCACACTGATAGAGAAGGACATACTCTCACAGCCTTTAATCAATGTAGGTGCTGTTGTGATCTTACATATATCTCTGTAGATAACTGCTATACCACCCCCTCTGTTAGGTCTATCAATTCTGCTAAGTTTATAGCCGGTGGGAGGTGCCATCACAATATCTGGAGCAGAACTTTCATCCAGCCAAGTTTCTGTCAAAAACAAGGCCAGAGGTTTTATTTGTTCCACCAGAAGGTGGATATCCATTATATGAGCCCCTAACGAGCGACAGTTGACTAACGAAATAGATAGTTTGTCACACTCCTTAGCTTTTTGCGAGTCCGTACACATTTGGAAGGACCAAGCACACTTAGGACATCTATATTTGCCAACATAAGGATCTAAACTCTTAACACACAAATTGTGAGATTTAGCGTTCAGATGGAGTAGTTCCTCTTTGGAATATGTGATAGATCCTCCATTTCTATGCAGGTGGGAGCATGGGTCGAAATTCTGAAAGACCTCACACAACTAGAAAATAATCTGTGTGCTTTAGAACAAGAGGCAACCCTAGGCGACACCAAGATAGCACAATTACAAACAGCACAGGACACATGTAGAGGCGGGCAAACCGGGTGCCCTTCTTGCCAAACTAATACAATCCCTACAGTTGGGTTTAGTAAATAATCAAACTAGCATCAACGACGCCTCTCGTCTCAACTACGCTAATTTATACGCCACACCACCGCCTGTAGACCATCACTCCATACACATGTTTCTGCACCAACATCTTCTTCCACAGGTGACAGCATTGGAAAGAGATGCACTGCAAGCTTCAATCACGACCACCGAGATCCGCGAGCCATTAAAAGAGATGGCATGTAATAAAATCCCCAGCTCTGATGTATTGCCAGTGGAATTTTATGCCACATACGTAATCGCCTGCTTCCCCACCTAGAGAAGTTGAATAAGAGGTCCCTCGAAGAACAAATGCTTCCAGCTACAACCCGAGAAGTGGTGGTGACCCCCCTTCTTAAACCAGATAGACCTTCCATACAGATGTCCTCTTATAGACCCCTGTCTATTCTAAATACAGAATATAAACTCCTCAGTAAAGTATTAGCGTGCAGACTACTTCCACTACTTCTGTGTCTACTGCACACGGACCAATGTGGATTTGTTCCACGCCGTGGTACATCGATGAATATACGCTGACTTTCAGTTGATGGATGATTTGAAACACCAATATCCGCATGCAGGCTGCATCTCCTTATATATGTGGCAAGCATTCAATACTCTCAGCTGGCAATATCTGTTGGCATCTCTGGAAGCCTATGGCATACCCCCATATTTTATACGGTGGGTGAAGCTCTTGTACATGGCTCCGACTTCCAGGGCCAAGACAGGAGCGCATATATCCGCCACTTACCCCATTTACTGTGGAACTAGGCAGGGTTATCCTCTGTCCCACCCTCCTGATTGTATTGGCATTGGAACCCCTGGCACAACACTTTTGCCGTAGCGTGAATGATTGGGGAACTGTGCTCAACCCCACTGCCCATGCTTGCTCCTTATATGCAGATTTTTTTACTATAGGGATTTGCAGCAAGGCACAGATTGGACGGCGCAGATTTTTTCTCGATTTGCACTCCTTTCAGGGCTCCAAAATAATCCAGATAAATCATATACATACTCCTTCCGGGGCACCTGTTTGGAACCTGCAGTCTAATTCGGACCCATGTCCATTGCAATAGCACCTATTTCTTTCCGGTATCTTAGTATTCGCATATACCGCGAACAAGTGGATTTGCTAGAAGGTAATCTAAGCCGGGCAATTACATCGCTCTTATCTCAAGTCGACTTCTGGATCACTCTACCCCTTTCAGAAGCGGGGAGGGTTGCATTGGCGAAAATGGTACTGTTACCTTGTGTCTTATACCATTTTGTGAACTTGACGCCTATGGTGTCACCCTGTATAATTTGGACACTGAACTCCTTGTTGATAGATTTAATATGGGGGAGAGGTCGCCACCGAGTCGGCCTGACGCAACTACAGTTACACCCAGACATGGGTGGCTTGGGCGCTTCAGACTTCAAGGCCTACTGTATTGTGGGTCAACTTCAATGGCTCTCCTGCTGGCTAGCCGGCCATAATCTGAAAGATATAAATTGTACAGCTGCGATGTGGAAGAAGGGCTTCATTTACCATTTGCTCTGTCCTGGATCTCCTGAATTACCCCTTGGACCACCTTGCAACTGCGTACGTCTTTGGCTTATTGGAAACTAACTACATGTTACACAGCTTGAACAACCCCCAATGCACCTAACATACCATTATGCTAGTTCCCTATCCCCTCAGGAACTATCACAACAGCTATGCTCAGGGTTTGGGAACATCAGGTCCACTTACTTTAGGAGACTTGTTTAAAGAAGGCATGTTAGTGCCGCACTCAGACTTTGCGCAAATTCATGGTTTATCAGAGACTCTCTTTTTAACCCATGCTAAAATACTATCATATGTACGCAGTCATTGGGCACCACAGGGTACTGAACCGGTAAGACACAAAGCCCTTCAGGCTCTTCACACAATGGGACACGGTAGGCATCTTGTTAGATGGCTATATTGCGGGATCCTGGCACATCTCCACACATCCTTGGAAATGCTGAAGGACACGTGGGCAACTGATATAGGTAGAGTCATTACTGCCAAAGAGTGGACTTTGTTATTACAATGTGCTAAAAAAGTGTCTTGTAACACTAGGTTTAAGCTGATACAATTTTACCTTTTTCATCGAGTGTACCTCACTCCGCATAGGCTCAATAGGATCTACCACACTACAACGGCGCAATGTCCTCCGTGTCAGACCACTGATGTCGACCTTCTCCATATGATCTGGGAATGTCCATCACTCTCAAAGTACTGGACTGCAATAGGAGCCACTTTGACAGAGATTGTGGAGGTGACAGTGGAGCTGACGACCACTTAGTTCCTCCTGGGACTTCACCCTAGAAAATGTCGTTCTAAGGTACTTGCGCGCTTCATGGGCTTGGCTATGCTTTTGGCAAAATGACAGATGACGAAGCGCTGGAAGTCTCCCCATGCCCCATCTCTCCACTCATGGAGGGAAGAGGTATTACTTTAGAGCCAGGCTGAGAGTTCGGCTCTCACAAGAGAAGAATATAGAGGGCTGAGGAGAAAACCAATATCTCTAGAGTGGGACACACTAGTAGAAGCAGCTAGGGCACAGACTGAGACACAGGGTTGACTGCACTGGGGCAAGTAGCATCCCTTAAAAGATGCTGGAGGTGAGTCTGTGTAGAAAACCTGAGGCTTCTGCATATTTTGAACTAGGGGGGTTCACATCCTCCCCTTCCTCGCATATGACTTGCTGGGAATGGTATGGTTCTTAAGGTGTTTACATATGTCGGCCCTCCATACAAGGAAATGTACTCCCAAGAAGCTCCCCATTTTGCTTAACTCATATAATTAATGGACGGAAGCTAGTTAGGATGGAGGGTGACTGGGACAAGGTTTTGTTGTTCATCATCAATGTTAAATGATACAAGACTGCTTGGAGAGTTACAGTGACCTGCTGCAGTGACCTGTAGTGAAAATAGGTGCATGATCCCATTTCACGCAGACTGCAATGGCAGGCCTGCAGAACCCTTTGCATGGGCTCCCTATGAGTTGCAGAATAACTGCTGCAGCCCATAGGGATCTCCTGGTCCCTCAATGCCCTGGGTACCTAGGTACCATATACTTGGGACTTACCTGGGGGGCTGGTAGGCCAACTGTGGGAAGAAAAGGGTACAGTTACGAATTTGGAAGGGAGAGAGCATTACCACCAGGGTCCTTGATAGCAGGATCCCAGTGGATGCAGTCAAACACACTGACAACAGGCAGAAAATGGGGGTAACCATGAAGAAATAGGGCACTTTTCTACATCCTCTCAGTCTGAAGTAGAGCAGTACGATAGTTCACATATTTTGAATCACAATGAGAGGAACAAAGGCGATAGTATGCCACTCAAATAGGACATTGTGTGTGAAGAAGCTTGTTGCAACATCATTGCAAGTCTATGGAAGAAAAGACAAAAAGGAAAAGGGAGTGGTGGGAGAGAAGAAATAGAGGCGATGCAGTGGCAAGCAAAGCGTGTATTGTGGTGTGTGTCATAGTTCACCAGATTCCTCCTGAAGATCAAAAGAGGACATGATGTGTATTTTGCATGACGTAGAGTTTTAGACATTGTAATTGTGGCGTCCCACTGCATGCTGCAAATGCTTGATATGGGTAGCAGAGGGGCACTATGTGGCTTCGAATTTGACTGCTCAGTCGTGGATAATGGCAGTTAATTTTTCCATAGCATAAAGGGACCAAACCTTTCCCCACCACATGTTCAGAGAAGGAGGAACTGGTTGCTTCCACATTTGAGCCACACTCATCCATGCCACTAGCAGGAAGTGGGGTAGCAAGTGTCCCTGAGGGGTCATCATGGGTAGGATCCTATCGGTCCCCAGGTCACCCAGGAGGATTGTTAATAGGTCAAGTGGGAGTTGGACATTTGTGATGGTCTGGATTGTGTGCTGAATCTCTACCCAGAAAGTCTGAATGAGTGGGCAGGACCACCAAGTGTGTAGAAATGTGCCCCGCAATTTTGCCAGCACAAATCTGAGCCCCCAAACTTCTTGGCACACCTAACAGGAGTGAGGTACTAGCGGGTCTATAAGTGTTCTCTTTATAGCAGGTGCTTACTGATGACTTTGCTGCCCTCTGCCATATGGCTCCCCAGGTGTCATCCGATATTTCAAGAGCCAGTTCCTTTTCCCATTGCGGTACATAGGTATGTTTTTGTGAGGCATTAGCTACAGTAGGTATTGGTATAACCATGAAATGCCCCTACGGCAAACATTATTGAGATAGAGGGATTCAATGGGTGTGTCGTCACGTTGAAGGGCAAGGTCTGTCCAAAGCTCACCCGCCCAGTGAAATGCTTGGGTGATCCTGTAGAATTCACGTCGGGTTAAGCCACATTAAGTGAGCAGGTTGTCCCTTGATTGTAAGTCTCCATCATTGTAAAAGTCGCCTATGATGGGGGAACACCCTTGAGACGTAGGAGCCGTAGGAATTAGGATTGGTCTTGCCTGGGGGAAAATCAGGATTGTGTGTCAAGGGGGTAAGTTGAAAGGGATAAGTAGGGAATGCCTGATGTTGTTGTAGCTCCTTCCGGTAGGTCAGGAGTAGTGATGCAAAGGGCAACACTGGAGGGGTTCCCTCCTCAAAGGACGCTGGAAGCAACAGTTTCCCCGAGAGTGAGGAGGAGGAGAAAGCTTGTTCCACTTCCATCAGAGCTTCTTGTCAGAATTGTAGTTCCGGTCCAAGGAAGGACAAATATGAGTGGTTAGGATATAGGTTGTGGCATCGGGGAAGCCCAGGTAGCCCTCTGCTACTAGTTTGGTTAGAGTTGCTCGTGCCATCATTGGGGACTAACCCCCCCACACACAAAGTTGAGCATTTTAGTGCAAACATGTATGCAGAGTGAAGGCAGAAAAGCGAGCCGGAGAGTTTGGGGGACACTTAAGAGTCTGGACACAAATTTCATTTTTAGGCTATTAAGTCTGCCCAGCCATGAAATCACAAGTTTCCTCCAGCGATAAAGATCCTTGATGAAAGTTCTGCATACTTTTGACAAGGTATTCTCCTTCGCTTTGATCTCTGGACTGCTGGTCCTTCAGTATCACTGTCACTTTGACCAGATTCCTCAGTTTCCTCTGGAATAGTTGAGGGCACTTGCACTATAGGCACAGACCGTTCACTTGCCACTAATCTCCCGGCACAACTCTTTTTGCTACAGCACTTGGTCCTTTGTCAGCATCTGAGCTTTGCATGGTCAACCGTTTTTGTCTTAACCCTTCTGTACCAACTGCTGCTTTTGAATCACTCAGACTCCCCTCAGATAGTACCTGTGCTGTTTCAGTCACTTGCTCATCCCCAACAGCTTCACTAACCTGCTTCCTTTGCCTCACTGTAACCGGGCCTTCAGGGACAGGTGCTGTTTCATCAAAGGCATCCCTGCACTCACGAAGTCCAGGAAAATGGAACTGGAGTTTGTGGGGGCACCTCTGCTAGTGCAGGAGTGCCCTCACACACAGGCACCTGCACCCTTCCCTCTGGGCTGAGAGGGCCTAACATAGGGGTGACTTACAGTGGCCTGGTGCAGTGATGTATAGTGAAAAGGGTGCATACACCCTCTTACGCAAGCTGCAGTGGCAGGCCTGTAGAAAGGTTTGTATGGGCTCCCCATGGGTGGCATAATACATGCTGGATTCCCTGGTAACCCAATGCCCTGGGTACCATATACTAGGCACTAGTGTGCCAAATGTGGGGTGTAAAAACAAGTTAGAAGGTAGAGAGCATAATCACGGGGTCCTGGTTAGCTGGATCCCAGTGAACACAGTCAAACACACTGACAACAGGCAGAAAATGGGGGGTAACCATGCCAAGAAAGAGGGTACTTTCCCATACCACCCCAACATCAATTGCAATCTCCATAACTACTAAATTCAAGGAGTAAATCTGGAATCTGTTTCCACCCTCTCAGCCCCAAGGCAACAATTTGTAGTTTCCATTAATGACTGGAAGTTGTGACAGCCCTCTCAGGCCCATCAATTGGAAGGTTCCACTATCCTGACTGAGTCTTATCTTTTACCAGTTATAGCATATTCATCCAGGCATTCATCTGGCTCCTAGGAATAAGCAGGATGGCAATGAGGCCTTAAAATGGACCTTTCATCGAATATTTTCAGTGGTATCTGTATCTTGATGGCTGTCACAGTCATCAGTCTAAAGAACGGCCAGTCACTTTTTCACCCAATAGGGGGAGTCCTTGCCATCGCTCATGTGTTTCTCCATCAAATCTGATTCTGAGCCAGAAGCTGTTAACACTGTTTTTCTGTCACTCTGGTGGTGTTTCCTTTCCTTTCCCTGGACTTGGCTTTCAGTGTAGTGAATTGCCCGGATGGATCGTGCCATGAGTGCCCATTTCCCTCTAATGTCTCTTCCCAATACCACACGGCCTTAAGGATATTGAAAAAGTAGGTACCAGCCTTATAATTGATAGGGCCTTGCTTTAGTGCCTCCTGTAAAATGACGTGATGGTCCTTGTGGATTCTAACAATAATTGCTAGTGGAGGGCCACCTGACGAGATTCTCTCCATTAGTGACCTAAATCACCACTAGACAATTAAACAAGAGGACAGAGGCATCGCCAGGATTAGATAGAAACACCTTCAGAAATGAATGGGAACAATTTGTGAGGAACAGCTGTGTAACCAGAGCATGGAGAGAATTTTTCGCAAGTGTGCATGCTGCACTTACCAAAAAACCATAAGGGGACCCGGATTGTTAATGTGAAACTCGTCGATAAAAAGTCACCTGGACCACAGGTCACAAAAAAAGGAAAGAATAATTAATCAATTAACCACTTCTTAACAATTTTATCCAGTTTGAAATAATCAAAAATGTTCCCCTTGTTGATAAACGGATTAGCTGGATCATGAAAATTATATATGCTAATCTCTTCAAAACAGTTTTGTCCACTATTGTCTGATTGAAACGTCCCTCATAAAAGGTGAGCAGGCAGTAGTTAGCGCCGCCCGTAGCAGCAAGGACAGCCGGAGTAACAGGTACCCTCAGCCGCCTTGATCGGTTACATTCCCAGACAATTTATAATAACCCAACAAGGTCAGCATGATAAAAAGAAGATGCTACTGTGCGGGGGGAAAAAGTACTGGAACATTGGAAATTGCTACAATGTATCAGTAGTGGCCTTGGGTGTTGCAGTGGGTGGCCTCTGTAGTGCTTGAGTTATTAGTAGTGAAACGAGTCCATAGCCATCTGATAAACATAGACATGGCCATCTAGTTAAAAAAATGTGTCCCCGCTTTGCGGCAATAAATCAAAACATTGTGGAAAGCTGTAAAAAGGGGCTCCTATTACTTGTGTCTCCAGAGCGGAATATGGACATGTCACTGATCTTCACAGTTGGGTCATGGTAGCAAGCACAGAATTAATCCATGTGTTTGAAAAACTGCAGGATAGTATAGAAAAGGAAAACCCCATAAATGTCTAGGGAAGATAACATTTGAAACCATCCTCCCCACGACTGGATGCAGGAAGAATTGACTTGTTGAGCCTTAGCCGATGACTGAATGAGAGTTTGCTTGTAGTGCAGGCGCGTGAGCTGTCTAAATACACTGGGGGCCAACGTGTAGCGCGCCTGCTCATGCCGCGTCGTTTCAGCCAAAACAAGTGTTTGAAAAATGATAAGCAATATTGTGGCACCAGGCCTTGTACTTTGTTTTTGTGCCTTTTCAGAAATTTTAAAATGATGTGCACCAAAGCAGTAGTTGTGACCAGTAAAAAGAAGCGCAATGGTGAGATGGATTGGGGACGAAATGGAAACCAGGCTACTCAGTCAAGTGGAAACCTAGCAGATCATCACCATATTTTTGTCAAAAACAATACGGAAAATACAATTTCATGTCTTTTCAGCAATATGAACATATATATATATTTATATATATATATGAGTCACAAAAGGTTGTATAGTTTACAGTAAAGCAAAATGACTCATCATCGGGATGCAGCCTGACGCCAACCCTCCATACTAATGAATGGAAAGTGAACAGATCATCCCTGTATTTGTGCCAAAAAAAATCAGAAAATATATTCTGATATCTTTACAGCAGTATGAATGCAATCATGGATCACAAAAGGTTGCTTAGTTGAAAGTATAAATAAATTATTCATCACTAGACTGAAGCCTGGCAGCAGTCCTCCCCAGTGTTCAGTCCATCGGATATTGAATTGACTTGTTCAATCCATTTAAGTTCTTTACTTGCAATAAGACTGGAGACATCGCCTTGTCTCTGGTCTTGACATATCTGCTCAATGAATTGGCAATTGATGTCTACTGTGGTGTGACCCAATAATTGGAAATGCTACACTAGAGGTGCTCCAGTGACCTTGACCTTGCACCCGATACGACTTCTACAACATCACAGAAGACATCTATTACATCCGTTTTTGACTATTGCAAGCTAGATAACATTGCTAAGAAGTGGTTAATTGATGAATTTTTCTTTCGTAGATACGTTTTTGTGACCAATGGTCCAGATAACCGTTTATCAATCAGTTTCATATTTCACATTAACAATCTGGGCCCCTTCTGGTTTTTGGTAAGTGCAGCATGCACACTTCCAAAATATTCTCATTGTACACCGGTTGAACAGCTGTTCCTCACAATTGTTTCCCATACATTATGGAAGGTGTTTTCATCCAGTCCTGACGAAGACTCCTCTCAATTTATAGGGGCCAAAATGGCAACACTGACATGTAGACTATCATTTATTAATATTCGCCCTTATTGTACTCCAATCTTGAAACAAGATTGAAAGTAGTATTGTGAATATGTCTGCATAGTTGCCCCCTTATTCTGTTCACATTTCTAGCACGGAAATACTCATATATATTACTGTCACTGTACCATCCACTGGGGCACCTATTCTACAGCTGTTGTTTTGCATATTTTTTAAAATGTTGTTCATTCTTTCAAGTGTTAGTAAATTCTGTTTAAACTAAAGTTGTGTGCATGTTGATTGTTTATGCTTAGGATGCTCAAGCGTATGGCTTCTGCTGAGGGAACCAATGTACTCTAAAATTATGTTTATCTATTTCGACCAAAACTTCCAGGGGATACAGAGCTGTCCAATTCAAAGTCTCAAAATGTTATCTTGCTGGGATCATCAGGGGATGACGGCAGTAACCAGGTCCATGCAGGCAGCATTGTGCACACGCATGTCTTTTCCGCTCTTTCCAGCAGCGAGAGACCTGTGTCCCTCTGCTGTCCAGTTTTCTTTATTAAAGCATACCAAAAAAGTGATGGATGGAATGCTTGAATTAATCTCAGCCTCTGGTAATTATCGTTATTTTGCACACCATGCCACCTCAGTTTGGACCCAGCCATATGCAAATCAGTTTTGACCCTGCTCCAGTGGCAATAGCCCAGCCTCTACTGCTAGGCCAGGTCCTCCCTGAACTGTAACATAAGCCACCCAAGTCTGGTTTTACCATAGACAGGGCTCATCAGCCATCTATAGCTTGGTTCCAGTGACACAGTGTGCAAGAGGCCCACATCTGCGCATACCCGTCCCACTTAGGGTGCAACACTAAAGTATACAAAAAGCGATAGATGGAATGCTTGAATTACTCTCGGGCATTGTGTAGGAAGCTGGCCCTTTATGTGGTATGTGAATACCGTGTAAAGGGCCCAGGGGTTCCCCAGTGAGTGGACCGGGCTTGCTGTGCCATCCCAAAGTGCTCTACTTAGGAATAGTGTGGTTGAGCAGCCTTAGGTTCAAAACAGGAAAGTGCAAGACATCTACAAATACACACAACAGTCAATAAATGAGACACACACCTCAACAAGGAGATCCATACCAATTTATAAAAATAACAAGTATCTTTATATATGTTTAGGCATCAGAGAAAAATTGTTTGGGTAAGTACATTTTTAATATGATTTCTTTTCACTTTAAAAAGTGGGCACAGTGCAACTTATGAGTTCTGCAATGTTATCCTATGGGAGTAAAAACAAGTTCTGAATCAGGTCCTGCATGATAACTTACAGGACCAATCTCCGAGAATTGAGGTGAGTATTGGGCAAGGGTCAGGACCACACCAACAGTTCACTCCAGGCGGCACCTGGGCGGCCTGGTGCACAGGTGTAGTACGGCATCAGGTGCCCAATGTATTTCAATAAAGATTAGTCCCCGTGGAAAAGGCTGCAGGCTCTGAATAGGGCAGTCGAGGACAGCCAACAGGTAGGTTACCTACCTGTGGTGGTCAGGGACGTAGGTGCACCTTTAGTTCTTTTCTCCACAAGCCAGGGGTCACAGGTGTAGAGGTGTGCTTTCGTGTCAGGTTTCTGTATCTGGGCGCACTCGTAGTTGAGGGGTCCTGTGGTCTGATGCTGCAGGCGTCTTCGGGGAGTCCAGGAGGGGTCAAAGCACAGTGGACTCAGCTCAGGAGAGCTGAGGACTTTGTTGACAACAAGGACCCTCTTCAATTCAGGCCAGAGGTGACAGGTGCAATGGCTGTTTTAGGTGTCAGATTTCTATCACCACTTAAGCTGCAGGAGAGGGGCCTGTGAGCAGAGGCTGCGGGTGACTTCAAAGAGTCCAGGAGGGGGGAAACTGTGATGGACTCGAGCTCTGGGGAGCTGGGCAACCCTGTTGACACCGTTGGTCCACTTCACCTCGGGTCAGAGACGGTGGGTGCAGTGGTGACTTCAGGTGTCGGGTCTTTGGGGTTCCAGAGGCATCAGAGTTCCTTCTTTAGAGTTTGTTGGGGAACAGGTCCACTGTTCATAGGAGGTCTTGAGTCTTTTTCGAAGGCAGGCAGTCCTTCTGGGTTTCTGAAGTCACAGCTGCAGGACAAGTCACATTTGGTGCAGATTTCGACTGGGGATGCAGACAGTCCGGTGGTGTTGGTACCAGGTCAGCTGCTTCTTTTCTCCTGCTGTTGTGGCTCTTTGGTGTCCTTGTACTTCTTAGTCATCAGGATCTGCTTCTCTGGTGCCAGGGGCTGCCCTAAATGGTGAATTTAGGGGTGTTAAAGGTGTGTAGGGTAGTAGTCAATGGGCTACTGAGCCTTGGGGTCATTGCGCCCCCTATATGACAAACTCCTGTGGGAAATGGCCATAACCCTATTCCAGAATTCCTAAGGATGACATCACCAAGATGGCTACTTCTAAAAAATTGTGTCCGCCTCGCAGTTGCTTACCTTAGGGCTAGTACCAGCCTGGAGGTGGGATGCCTACCTGACTAGCACGTTTTCCCACTTGTCCAGGTGCCAAATGGGCTCTGGACAGGCGTGGTGAGGGGAGCCAGATTTGCATTTCAAAGGCGTCAGCCCTTTGAGGCTTGCCACCTTAGGAAGGCTATTCAGCAGGAGGTCACCCAGTGGGAGGGGGTGTTTTACACCTTCTTCCTGGACAGACTTTTGTTCTGGGCCTCCTGAGAGCAGAAGGCTCTCACACTAGGGCCCCAGAATGGTGTCTCCGGTAGCAGGGTGGCAGAAACTCGCTAGTGAGCACACCAGAGGCTGGTAGGATTTCAGGGGGCACCTCTAAGGTGCCCTCTGGGTGCATGTATTGGTACACCTAACACTGGCTTGGTGGGGGTTCGCCAATACAAGATGTTTGATACCAAACATCCCTATCTTCAGTGAAGACATCATATAGCTGAGGAAACTGTATTAGCCAGTGTCCAGCACATGCATTTAACATGGCTTTCCTGGTCATTTACTATGTCTGAGAATTGACAAAGACATAGCAGGAGCATACCTGCGTGTGCAGATATGACCTCACATGTAACATAATGCACCCTGCATTAGGAATGTAAGGCGTGCTAGAGGGGTGACTCACATAGATTGCATGGAGTATTAGGGCACATAGCACACAGGCTGTGTGCCAAGTTGTGTTTTCACTTTTGTCTGCACCGAGACACGCAGCCTGGCTTGTGCTTGGTGAGGGGTCCCTTAGGGTGACACACTTCCTGCTACAGCCCTCAGGGTCCCTCTTTAGTACCCCAGGCCCTAGGTACCAGTAGTACCATTTACTAGGGAATTAAAGAGGTTGCTAAAGATTTTGCTGATTTGGGAAACAACTGTACCTTTTTATGGAACGAGAGCTGGGACTGGGGACCTGGTTAGCAGGAACCCAGTACACTTTCAGTCAAAATCACATCAGATACAAGACAAAAGGTGGGGGGTAACCATGTCAAAAAGAGTCACTTTCCTACACATTGGTAATTACTTTGTGCCGCATCCCAATCCATCTCAGTTTGGACCTAGCCATTTGCAAATCAGCCTTGACCCTGCTACAATGGGAGCAGTCCTGTCTGAACTACCAGGTACTTCCTGAACCGGAACACAAGCAACCCTAGACTGGTTTTATCCTAGTCAGAGCTCATCAGCCTGGGATAGCTTGGTTCTAATGACACAGTGTGCAAGGGACCCATGTCTAGACACACCCGGGCTTCTCCTCCTTGTTGGGGGGTTCATGGACAGCACAACGTATTCTTACATCGCACAGCCCTGATGTTCTTCTGTTCCTCAGAACCCCCCCTTCTTCCTGCTTCCCCTTGGTTGACGTGATGCCAGGCCAACCCAGGCTCCTCCAGCTGCCACAATGGTTGCAGTGGCTTGTGGGTCAGCTCCACAACAATGTCTCTTCTAGCCCAACCTTCCTCCCTCCGCTTCCGAGTCATCTCTTTATTCCTGTAGGTCCCACAGAGAGAGGCTCAGTCTACAGCTCCCACACATGCAGTACAAAGATGCAGCACACCTGCCTCAGTTGGGCCCACAATGCCTCTGCCTCATCGCTATAGGCCTTAGTCTGCAATCTGCCCACTGCACCCCTCCTCTCATGTGACAAGGGTAGCGCAGTCTCTGCATCAGCAAGGCAGTGGACTTCAGCTGTTTTTAGTCTCCCGGAGTGTTTATGGAAGCAGGATTGCACAGGATTTAGCAGGGGTTGGGCAGGGGAATTACCTTTTTGCTGCTCCCATGTCAACACTTATAGAAATGGTAAATTGTATCAATTATGGTCTACAGAATATACCTTGGCTCTAATAGAACACATTTAATCATTTAATGAAAGAAAAATGTGTTTTTCTAAAAGACCTCCAGCAACAGAATAGATCAAAAAGAAATTTGATACTGTAGGTTGCAATGGCCTTAATCAGCCAATTACGGAAAGCAAGCAGCTATGAGGATTGGAGAAATAGATATCAAAATTAAACAAATAAAGGTTAACTCCAAATAATAGATGGGACTTTTGTATACTGAGAAATTTCAGAACTGATATTGCCTGCTCTTAAAATTGTATCAGAAACACAGGAAGGTTTTAAGAATGGGCATTAATACACTGATGGTGTACCCAAAGCACACCATTGCTGAAGAATTTATAATTTCATTACAAGACCGGGGTCTATTATTATGCCTAATCCTTTATTGCTGCCCCAACATGCAGCCATTTAAAGAATATAAACTCATCACAAGGTAAAATATCCCAATCCAGAATCATACTACAGTATATATGTCCATAGCAACAACACTCTTCCTCTTTTATTAGCTGCTCCATTGTTCAGATAAGTATACTACTCATCATTTCTCTGTTGATGTGTTATCTGTGATACTAATTTCATATTTGAGGTATTCCAGTTTGTATAATAATCTATATATTTTTCTGGCATTTATTTTGTTCTGTTTCTTATTAATGTAACCACTGCGTCTTAATTGTTATATATAAATAAACATTTTATGTTGCTGTAGGAAAGTACACTCTTTTTGGCATGGTTACCCCCACTTTTTGCCTGCTGTCCGTAAGTTCTGACTGTGTTCACTGGGATCCTGCTAACCAGGTCCCAGTGACTGTGCCCTCTCCCTCTAAATGTGGTTGTTCCTGGCTTAGTAAATCTCCTAATTGGCATACTGGTGCCCCCATGTAAGTCCCTAGTATATGGTAACTAGGTACCCAGGACATTTGGGCACCAGGGGTTCCCCAAGGGTTGCAGCATGTATTATGCTACTAATGGGAGCCCATGCAAAAAGTGTCTGCGGCCTGCCATTGCAGCCTACGTGAAAAGGTGCATGCACCCTTTCACTACAGGCCACTGTACCAGGTTACTGTAAGTCACCCCTATGGCAGGCCCTCCTAACCCAGAGGACAAGATGCAAGTACCTATGTGTTAGGGTACCCCTGCATGAGCAGAGGTGCTCCTATGAACTCCAGCTCAATTTTCCTATACTTAGTAAGTGCAAGTAAGCCATTTTATTTGTGTACTGAACACAAGTTACCTTTGTCCAGCTGCACAATGGTAACTCCGAACCTGGATATGTTTGTTGTCAAACATGTCAGAATCATACCACAATACTGTTTCCAGTATTGGTTGTATGATTCCAGGCACCCTGGGGGCTCCTTAGCAGTGTTTAATTTGTGCTTGTTTGTTCCGGTGCTGAGCACTGGCACTTATTTCTGAGGGCCGGGGCTTAGTTTTCTGTCTCAAGCATTTACTGCGAGCAAAAGACATGTGGGAAAGACAGAGGAAGAGAAAAACAAAAAAAGCATCAGAAAGGGGAAAAGCAGGAAGCTACAAGAGTGAGCTGAAGGAGTAGGGGGTGGCTGTAAATGGATTGAAGAGGCCAGAGGTGGCTTCAGGTTTACGCTGCCTCAGGATTGTGTGCTCGCACTTTTAATTGCAACTGCCCCTTGTTTAAGAGGGGAGCTCTGAGCACCGGCACCTTTTTATTTACAAATTAAGCACTGCTCCTTAGAGGACCCCCAGCATTGTTCCTACCAGTCTTATGGGGTTTTCCAGGCAGCCTGCATTGCTTCCACCCCACAGACAGGTTTCTGCCCTACTGCTGCTTAGCCTGCTCAAGCAGAGGAAGGCAGAACAAAGGATTTGCTTTGGGAGAGTGAGGCAACATAGCTTGAGGTGGAAGGGGTAGCCTTCCCAAGTCACCGGTATGCTTTGAATGGCACATTTGGTGCCCTCCTTGCATAAACCAGTTTGCACCAGCCCAAGGGTCCCTGATCTGGTGCAAAACTGGACAATGGAAAGGGGAGTAACTACTCCCCTGTCCATCACCACCCCAGGGGTGGTGCTCAGAGCTCCTCCAGGTGGCCACCTGATTTTGCCATCTTGAATCCAAGGTGGGCAGAGGCCCCTGGGAGAAACTGAGTGGCCAGGTCAGGCAGGTGCATCACAGCACCCACCTGATAGGTGGCCACCCTGCTAGGTGGCAAATCCCCCTTCCTGGGCTATTTAGGGTCTCCCTCCAGAGTAGGTCTTCAGATTCAATGTGCAAGATTCCAGCAGGACTCCTCTGCATCGTTTACTTTGTCTTCTGGACACCGGCGCTGCATCTGAACCCTCCGGGAACCGACAATCTGCAACTCCAGCGCTGACTCTGCTTTGCAACATTGTTTCTTCTGCTCCTTCCACCAACTGCAACATTTCACTGGCTGTGCATTCTCTGAGGACGTCAGGTCTTCATCCTGCATACGAAACAAGAAGGAATCTCCCTCGGAGTGAAGGAGTCACTCCCCTGCATCCGCAGGCCCCGACTGCAATAACGACCGGCTGTGTGAATCCTCTCTCCTCCAGAACTGCATAGATCCTTCATCAAAGGTGGTGGTCTGGAGTGGTCCACTTAGTCCTCTCTACCAGCTGTCCAACTTGGGAGACGGTAAGCCCTTGCTCTCCTTGCAGGACCGTACCCCCTGTGCACCACGACTCTTGCAGCTCCAAGGCTTGTTTGCTCTTCTTCCAAGGGATCTTCAGGCTCCATGTAGCCTTGTCCTCCAGCACTCCCTGCTGCAAAGCACAGTCTCCTGCCTGCTGCTCCAGCGATGTGGGACTCCTCTCCAGGTGTGCTGAATGAGTCTCACTGCAACTCCTGTGCATGCTGCCTGTGAGCTGCCTGTGGGGGCTGCATCCTCGCCTTCCAACTCTCCTCACTGCTGAGGGCCACCTTGACTCCCCTCCATGGGTTGAGTCCCACCGGACCTTCCTGGTCCCCGGTAGCTCTGCAACTCTTGGTCTGTGACTTTCACCTATGCCAAGGTTTGTTGGTGGTTTTTCCACACCACTGACTGACTGCAACTCTTCTTCCAACTTGGGACATCACTTGCATCACTTCTGGAACTCTTCCTCTAGTGCTGCACAGCTGACTTCTTGTCTTAACCGCCAACCTGGTCCTGCATCTCCAGAAGCGTGGGTAGTGGCTCCAGCCCCACCTGGACACTGCAACTCAAACTGGACTCGGTACCCTTAATTTGCAGGTCCTCTTTTGTCAGGATCCACCTTTGGTTTATTCCAGTCTTCTTTGGGGCTTGCACAGCCCTTTCACAAAGTTTACCTGTGGGTTTGGGGGGAAAAAACTGTACCTTCCCTTTTCTCTCCTGGTCGCTGGGGACACCTTGGTACTTACCTTTTGGGGTTCCTAGTTCCTCCAGCTCCCCTCTACAGATTCCACTTCCTTGGGTGCGGGACTGACTTTTGCGTTTCACTTACTTAGTATATGGTTTGGTTTCCCCCTAAGGTCTCCATTATTTTCTGTTATTACACTGTTTTCTATTGCCTTCTATGTCCATCTCTGATTTCTAATGTGTATATAATAGTGTGTTTACTCACCCTCTGCTGGATCTTGCCTATACATGATTTTAGTATTTGTGTTACTATAATAAAGTACCTTTATTTTTGTAACACTGTGTGGTTCTTTCTTGTGTGTAAGTGCTGTGTGACTATAGTGGTATTGCATAAGCTTTGCATGTCTCCTGGATAAGTCTTGGCTTCTCATCCACAACTACCTCTAGAGAGCCCTGGCTTCCTATACACTGTCTACACCTCACTAATAGGAGATACATGGACCTGGTATAAGGTGATAACACCATACGTGCTCACCATACACCAGGCCAGCTTCCTACAGTTATTACCTACTGCTCCCAGTTCCTGTGAGAATTAGCAGTATTTATAAACGGACACCGCCACTTGATGGGGGAATTGGGGTTCATTCTGGGCCCACGAGTACATGCTGAGGCACTGTGTCTTGGATGGGGCTGCGGCATGGAGTCTGCGGCCTTTGTAGTACTGCCTTGTGGATCCGCAGGCATTTTCCTGTGCCAGGTTCTTTTGGAGCTGCAACTCGGGTGGAATCTCTGCTCAGAGTTGCCGGCATTTACAGTTGGACTTTGGAGGTTTTTTTAGCAGGCACATTGACCCCCTCCACTGGGAGGTCTGAATGTAGCAAACCTGCCACAGTGGTGTGTAGCCAATAAACATTAAAGAGGACTGCCTTTTTAGATGCCATTATAGTTTGGGCTACATTGTTTAAGCACCTCCCATGACAACACCTCCTTTGAAATCTTACACCAGTTAGAGTTATCTGACTTTTCAGCTACCAGCGATCAGCTGTTCACCTGCCTTTGGCTCTTGAATCTATAAATTACAATACCTTTTGAGGATTTAAAAATAGGGAAGTACCTATTTAGTTTGACTGATTTTAATTAGTTTAGGGGATTTTAATAAGAATTCAGAATTTCGGTTTAGACCTTAAAAATATTTTAATATCAATTATTTTAAGATGAGAATATTCAGCATATTAATAATATTAAGGGTCTTTTAAAGGACCATGGCTGAGGGAAAAAAGCCCTCTCAGCTGGAGGTCTGTGAGGAGATGCTTAGAAAGTTTTTGGAGGAAGGGATTAAAACCTCTATAAAAGAGCAATAGAGACTGCTTTGTCTGAAAGGAAGAGAAATACTCTTTCTGAGGAAGAGTATTTTTCCGTTTCTGATTATGATAGACCACCAATACCTTAAAAAGGTGACAAGGTTTTAATGAAAACAAAACATTTAGACAAAACTAGTCTCCCTGGACCCAAATCAAAAAGATTTGAACTACCTTCTTATATGAGTGGTAGCCCTAGCGCTACAAAGGATTGGGGTAGCCTTAGCGCTACAAAAAGCGATGGTGTCTGTTGCGGGACATGAGAGAGTTTTGTCCTTAGCAGCACAATAGATAACCAGGATTCAATTAGCCTGGATGACTTAATCAATGTCCATAGTGATGACAAAGACTTGGATGAATTTATTTTTGACCCAGATGAAATCCAAGACACATTTGCAAGTCTAGATGAGGACCTTGAGGGATCCTCAACTTCATCCTTTAAGCCCATAAGAGATCGTTTGGGGAAGGAAATGTTTAATTGAGAAACCATTACACACCCACGCAGTTCTGAGTGGTAGCCTCTATCACATGTTTCAAAATGTATTAAACAAAGGTTAAGAAGGTCTCTTGATAAACAACACCGTAATCTGATGCGGGTTGAATGCCTTGGACCAGTTTTAGAAGACAAGGTCTGTCATAGACCGAATTTGGACCCTGAATTGATAACCTTTTTATTTAAATCTGGGAAAGATCCCAGAAAAGGTTTGGAACAGTGTCTAAAACAATGTGAAGACCATCTATTGGACATTTTAGGTCCATTAGCATGTATTTTATATGTGGCAAAATAGACTTCCATTAGACACTGAATTAGATATAAATGTATTAAGAGGCTGGCGCCAGAGGGCAATATGCATACTGGGCAATGCCAATGCTAGTTTAATATCAGAAAGAAAGAAGACAATTTTAATGAAAATTAGCCCTAAATTGAATGAATTGGCTAATAAAGATGCTGAGGGCGATTTTAGAGGCCTACTTTTTGGACATGAATTTATTAAAAGTCTGGAAAAATATGTATCCACCTTCATGTCTCTGAGTAAGGCACAAGCTAATATGAGACGTGTTTTTGGCACATGTGTTTTTGCAAGGGCCTATAGGAGGGGACTGGCTGGCGGGTGAGGAATTAGAAAGTCCCAGTACTGTTCTCAAAACAAATACACCCAAAGCCCGAGAGCATATGGTAGAGGTCTCCAACCTCATCAGGATTCTTCCCACAAAGAGAAAGGTTTGGAACTAGAGGAGGAAGGTGCAGAGCTCAAGGAGCAGGATTGGAGTGTAAGTGGAACAATCAGTTCTGGTTCTTCCTAGATTAAAGTTGCCAGAAGGTTGAAACTGCTTATCCGAAAATAGAAAGAAGTGACAATTCTTGTGTTCTACAAACTGTTTCGGGTTTTGAATGAGTTCTGGGACATTGCTTTTTCAGATTCTCAACCCAACGATTGTCGTCGACAGAGAAAAAATGAAATTGGTGGATGTAGAGGTTTCTCAAATGATACAGAAGGGCACAATAATACAAGTGGTAGATTCAAAAGATGGTTTTATGAGCGCAGAAAGACCAAGGATGGAACCCTGTGATGAATGTAAGGGAATTAAACACATTTGTGGTATGCAGGCATTTCAAGATGGAGGGTATCCATCTTTTAAGGGATATTTTACAAGAAAAGTACAGTTAGTAAAATTAGGTCTGAAGAATGCTTATTTTACAATTCCTATTGAAAAGGACTCTCAGAAATACCTCAGATTCGAATGGAGAAGTATTTTTTGTTTTTTGTTGCCTTCCCCTTGGTGTTAAAACCAGTGGTAGCCTTTCTGAGGGAGAGAGGTGTTAGTTTAGTGATATATTTGGATGATATACTCTTGGTGAGCCAGGAAAAATTTGAACTTTTAGAGCATTTACGTATGACAGGAAAACTTCTTGAAAACCTGGGGTTTATTGTGAACGTGTAAAAATCGGTCTTTATACCGCGTCAATCTTTGGAATTCCTAGGCTTTCAGGTACATACATTACGGACCCATTTGCTTTTACCTCAAAAAGATAAAGAAAATAAGAAAGGAGTTAAGATATAGATTGGGAAGGTAAGTTGTAACTCTCAGAGATCTAGCAAGAACGATTGGTCTCTTGTCCTCATCAATTCAAGCAATTTCTCCAGGCCCCTTACATTACAGTGCTATTCAAGGGTTAAAGTCAGTTGGGTTGAAAAAAGGTGTATTGTATGCAGATTCAGTGATTTTGTCTCTGGAAGCCCGAAAAGATCTGGAGTGGTGGTTAAAAAACCTAGAAAATTGGAATGGTAAAGCTATTTTTGTAAATATGCCAGAGTTTACATTAAAAACAGATAGCAGTTTTGTGGGCTGGGGAGCATGCCTGAACAACTTAGAGACAGGCGTAAGATGGTTGTATCAGGGTAGCTTGCTCGATAAATTGCCTAGAAATTATGGCACATTTGAATGGCTTGAAGAGCTTCAAAAATTATGTGACGAACAGTGTAGTACTGATTTTCATAAACAATGTTTCGGCAGTTTCATATACAAATTGCCTGTGTTGGTTCCAAATCAAAGCAGTTGGCAGATCTAGCAAAGGTTTGTTTTTTGTTTTTGTTTCTTCAGGAAACCGTTTGTGATTGGATCAGCTCTTGGCAGAATTCTAAAGTTTTGGTTATGTTGCTTCTGATGTTGTTTCTCATTTCAAGTTCAAGTTTTTTCTTGTAATTTCACAGCCTAAAAGAGGAAGAGTGCTGTTGCTAAGGACATATATAGTGTAGTATGGTTCCAGATTGGAATGTTTTACTTTGTAATGAATTTATATTCTTTAAAGGGCTGCACGTTGGAGCGGCAATAAAGGATTTATGCATAATGATAGCCTCTATTGTCTTTAATGAAATCAAGATTCTCTCTGCATGGTAATTAGAGAATCGTCATTCTCAAAATGGTTCAAAATTGGTCAGACTTGCAAAGCGTGCTCTTCTTTCAGAAGAAGGGTATAGTTATGTGGTATCTGTGAATGAAAGACTTGATGTTGTTTATATAAACTGTTCCCTCCATCACAGGAAGCAACCATGTAGATCCCCCGCCATATACTGACAAGCTCTATTATGGATGCCTTACCAAACTAGCTAGCATAGTTTTATTCTTGTTAATGCAGAATATAACACTGAAATCCACAAATGATTAATATGCTTCACAGGGATGCCATATTGAAATGCAAATCAGACAGCTGTTATAAACAGCATAGCTGGCGTCATTTATTGAGATCTTACAAACAATTGTACTTGAGTCAAACACAACAGGGCGAGTGTCACATATTGCAGGTGCTGGTAAGGGAATATTGAAGACATTTATATACTCATTTGTGATCAGCCTCACAAACAGTGTAATTCACATCTAGATGTTATCTGGATTGACTCCATTACAGCTAGTAGGCAGTGTAGTATTAATTGTAATGTTAAAGAAGACGTAAATGCTCTGAGCAGGCTGAAGAGTTGTTCAAAGTTAGTCAGAAGATAAGATGCTCGGATGGAAACAACTCGTAAAGTACCTGCACTGCAAAGAACGTGTTCTGCAGCTGAGCATTTCTGGTCCGTGCACTGGTCACAGTGCACGAAGAACATCATTGAGTAACATCTTTCGTCACTCAAACGATTCACTTAAAGGTAACACCAGGGGGTGATGTTTGAAGGAGACTGAAGCCCTGGGCGGCATAAAGCTGAAATCCAGTTTGAGCAAGCGTGCTGCCAGCTAAATCGTTACACTGAGCACCTAGGCACCTAGGTTAGACAAATATGACGATGTATTGCTTTGTTACTTACAGGCAAATAAGATGGGGGCAGACGACTGCCATCCTCCATAGGTCAGGGGTGTTGTGTGTGGTAAACGTTTTTGTGCGTAGTATGAAATTCAGACCTGGTTGCATGAAACGGGGACTAATGTTGGCTTTTCTTTTGACGCGGTGCATATGGGGCGCTGGTGAAAGGTCCAGAAAGTAGGCCAATGTGTGGATTACTCTCGGCTAACAAACGTGTGTTTGGATTGTCAGGTTTCTCACAGCTCATGTTAACAGGACTGAGGAGGAAGCGCACGGCCCCCGGCAGTTTTCCGGTGGAGACGGGGGGCACTGGGGTGCACAGATGGAACGGCCGGTGGATGAGGCGCGGGCTGTCCCCCTCAACGCGCCCAGGGCTGGGCACGAGGCCTGGAGGGCGCCGGCCCGAACCCGAACTCGCCTTGACAGTTTGGTACTCCCGTTTTCTCGCATCCTGAACTCTGATTGTAATGATTACTGTACAAAGACTACCACGGGTATCTATGTTCTGCGAGCATTGTAGTAATAATGATAATCATAGTAAAATCGGTTTGATGTGTAACACTGGCTTCTTTTTCATGCATAAAAAAATAAAATTGGTAAAAAAAAAAAAAGCAAGAGTGAGGAGGAAACTTTCCATTATCTGGTGCACACATTGTAAGTGCTACAGCCGAAGGATTTCTGAGGGGGGTGAACTTGCATGCTCTGTCCTTTGGGAAAAAGGGAGGAAAGTAACAGTACGTTCTGCAAGCAGATTCTTGTACAAAAAGCATTCTTCAAATATCCAGCATGAGGACCCCCCATCGCTCTATTGACCCCCATTCCTATAGAAGGAGTATACAGTAATGGTACAAGGATGGGCTTAGACTCCCAGACCTGTTGCTGGGGGAATACCGAGCCATGAAATTAGAACTTCAAGCCTGAAGGCACAATAAGGTATGTGGGGCGACATTGCATAACTTGGCATATGAGCATAATATTCAGGATTTACCCAACCGTGCTGCTAGACGGCTGATTACACCTTAGGAGAGAGATGTGCCATGAAATATGATTGAAGCATAATCAATCTGTGCCTTAGTTTGGATAATTGTTACTGAGCTCTCGTGCACAAACGATTTGTAGACAAATATTGCATAATAATCGTATAGTGAAATAACATCCATTAGAAGTGCGCACTGATTTCTGGGGTTTGGGGTGGGTTGCTGCGTAAACTACCTGTGGATGAGAGATTCTAAGGCAGGTTGTCTGACTCCTAAAATTCTTCTTCACCTGAGCCTAACTCAGCAGGGGTGGGTGACAGTTACCTGCCAATTCCCCTTTTCTTTGAATTAGTTCCTATTGTCTTTTTGGGCTAAAGGGATTTACCCGGTGTGTCTCTAATGAACGGGGGCTAACCCAACAGTTTGGTGGGCTAGTGTCCAATGACAGGCACAGAGGGGCATCCTGCAGTTGTTAGCATGTCTTTGTCTCTAAGAGATATCAATTCACCACAAAAGTAGTCTTTGCTTTTCCATTGGACCAAGGGCCATGAATTTTATTTTTTCCATCTACATTACCCAGTCATCCGCTTGACAAAGAAGCAGACATTTGTCCATTCCTGGTGGATGGTAGCATTCCACTGAAGGTCTCAATTAAGATTATTGTGGTCTAGGAGTTCCTTAATATTTAAAGCACCACCTGACAACAGGCATCTAATACTGGCATGCAACGTGTGATTGAATACACATCTGTAGCAGCCTTCTAGCAGCACTGGCAGTAACCCTGTTGGCATCAAGTGCACAAAAGGGTTGCTTTCACTTGATTGTCATTGTGCCGAGCCTCTCTGGGTAAAACTGGCCTGATACAATGACACAAGAGGTTGGCTTTAAAATAGTTCCTTCTTAAACTCTCGGTGGTATACAGAAGGGCACTGCTTTAGCTGTATTATATTTCATAACAGATTATAGTTTTTGATGCAAGAGTCTTATATAGGCGTTTCTTATATCAGCCTGCTGCCGACAGTTCTCAGTACGTGGGTTTTGCTGACTACCGAGGCTGCCTTATCTCGATTATAACGTTTTCTTCCACCATTTCTTGTTTCTTTATCTCATTCATGCAGGTGCCTTTTCATTCCTGCGTTGTCATCTTGTTACTGTTTTCGTATCCTACTCTTCTTCCTCCTTCTTTCACTTTATTGGCCTCCTCCAAATGTTGACGATGCAACATAAATCCCAGCATACATATATATATATATATACACACACACACACATGCACACACACACACATGCACGCACGTAAGAGGAAACTGGAAGACAAATTCAAATTTTGAACCTGGTGGAACAGGGGAGAGATCAGTCACAAACCGGTGTCTCGTAAAATCGAAGACTTGCTGTCATAAAATCTAGAGGGCAAGCGGGGTGTGGATGAGTGAAAATACGCACTTCTTGTCTGAAACATACCTAACAGCCACAATTTTGAAGATCCTCAGGAGACAATCCATCCCTATACCCCAGATAAGGAGTTGGTATCATTAAATACAACAACCTTTGTGTTGAGTTGACTTTTCTTTTTCCTTTCTGTTTTCCTCATCCTTGCTCTTCTTTTATTTTAGGCTTTCTTTTTTTTTCCTTCTCTCCATTTTCCTTCCTTTCTCTCTCATTTGCTTTCTTTTTTGTCCCATTGTCTCTCCTTCTTAATGTCCCCGCTTCTACTTTACTGTTCTTTCTCTCTGTTCTCTGCCCACAGTACAGAGTCCTTCCTGAACTGTAGTCTATCACTTAACCTCTCCCTTCTGGTCCTTCATCTTCCCTTCCACTCCTCTTCTTCCTCTAGCACTTTAGTCTTCTCCTATTTGGGGCACCCAGCCAGAGTGAACGGGTGGGGTGGGAGGTAGAGGTACAGCTTCCTATGGCATCTTCACCATTTAGGCCTGTAGGGACCTCTTGCAGTTAATGGAGCCTTGCACCATAGCCCTGTCTCTCCCTCTCCTCCTTCAATTCTGGGTTACCACCATACATAGGACCTGATTTAGAGGTTTATGGAGGGGTTACTCTGACAAAAGCGTAACAGATATCCCATCCGCCCTCTTACAAGTGCCATAGGATATAATTGATTTGTAATATTGCGAACGGAATATCTGGAACATTTGTGATGGAGCAACCCATCTGCTCAACTCTAAATCAGGCCCATAATTCCTTTGGGGATTTAACAATGCCTCCAATCTGTTGCTCCTTTATTGTCCTGTATAGATTGCATGTACTACTCCTTGGCGGTTTAACAGTGCCTTCAGTGCATTCCTTTTCTGTTGCACCTCTGTCACTCCTGGGTAAACTCCATATAATATTCCTTAATGGTTTAACATTGCCTCCTTTGGGTCGCTCCTTGTAATACTGCATGGTGATTTAATAGTGCCTCTTATGGGTTGTTTTTCTGCTACCTCTCTCTTCCTCCTGGATAGATTCTGTAATAATACCCCTTTGTGGTTTACCTTCTCTGTTGAGTCTGCGTACACACCTTTAAATCACTGTTTCTGTATAGCAAAATCAGTCTTCACAATGACATGAAGAACTAAACCCTGCATACGTGACATGACAACTTGATTACAAACAGCATCACAATTGGTGCACGTATGCACGAGAGTCTTTCTATTAGAGTGAAGCAGACCATTAACTTGGATACATGACATTAACACCCACAAATGAAACTGGTACAAACTTGTCACACAATTTGCACGATGATGCATGACACTGAACAGGCACATCACGATCAACTATTTCGCCTTACTAGACCACTAATACTGAAATCCCACGGCCTAGCGTGCTAGCCATTTGCAAAGTGCTTCCGCTCCTCTTCTGTGCTAGTAAGCGCTACCTAAATACTAATAACTCTGCCATGCATGAACCCTGGGTTATTTTTAAAAATAGCGGTAATTCTCAGAATACCCACCAGGTGGCGTCATTGCTCCAGTCTTTGTTTCAGACACAAAGCTTTACGTTTTGGAGTAACTTTTCATTCCTTCTCTCTTTTACTTGTGTACTTATGGGCAGGTAATACCTACACTGCTTTCATTTGAAAGGGAGACTACTAGCACTTCCAAGTGGAAGTGCAGTGTTTTATATTCCCATTTCAAGCACTGTGGATTTGTAAATGTTAGAAATAAACTACCTTTATTTTCAAAGTAGAATTGAGTATAAAATCACCATAAAAAGTGGCGTTAGGGTGCTATACCCCTAATAAATGTATTTTCGGATAAATATTTGGGCACAGATGCTTTCCATCGGGTATGGTGAGATGTCTGCCGAATTTCACCAGAAGTTTTACATAGATTCACACTTTCTCCCTCTCAGTTTTTAAAGTTGTCGATAATTTTACAAAATATTATGTTTTCCTTCACTTAGCACCCCTACCAATCCGGATTCCTCTCTCTCTTTCCACTGCCCAGCAGGCACCTCGTGTGCACCCCGCTTGCAGTATGATGTATTTATTCATTACATGCCAACCTGATTGTCGGAAAATCTGAAGTTCACCGCCACCCCCAATCTTGCCGACCAAGCTGCGCCCCTGGATCAAGGATACTCGGGTACCCCCATCACATTCTGCAGGGGAGGGCACCATTTTGCGTCACGTGCTGTGCGCTGCATGCGTCAAAGGTTATACTACGTAATACTTTAACCAGTGTTGTGTGTTACCGGCTGTTTTAGTGCAATGCACTACTGGGGCTCATCCAGCTAGGAGCAGTGCTGTGTGTTGCCCGGCTTTCGTTGTGCATTGTTGTGCTTAAGGATTGGCGGTACTATAGGCACTGTTATTTTAAGGATTTTGGGGACCCTGGGCAAGAAATATTTTGGGTGCCCCACTTTGAATTTTGTTGCCCATTTTATGGTAAGTCAAGCCCTATATTGGCTAAAAAAAAACACTGAATTAGACTAAGCTACAAGTACACAGAACTGAGCTGCAGTGAAAGTTCACCTTTGAGGGGGGCCCTTGGAAGGTGGGGGCCCTGGGCAATAGACCACTTGGCTCATGCCTTAAAACGTCTCTGACTTTTGTGTTGCTGCTAGTGCCCTGTGCGGTCGGTGATTAGATCCTGCTTTGTGCTGCTGGGACTATGGCAGTCCTGGGCTCTGCTGTGCCTCCGGTGGAGCTGTTCTCTGCTCACGCTTTGGCAATGCTGTGTGCTGTTGTGACTCTCACAGTGCTGGACTGTGCTGGGCCTCTGCTTTTGATGTGTATGCCCTGGTCGAGCTCGGTGCTCCTGGGTCATGCGGTGTAGTGCTGTTGGGATTCTGGTAGTACAATGCACAGCACGAGCCTGTGGTACTACTGTGTGCTGCTAGGCCTCGATAGCAGTGTTGTTTGCTGCTGAGGTTCAGTGGTAGTTGTGTGTGTTTTTTTTGTGGCGTTGGTTGTGCCAGGTGCTGCTCGGGTTTGTTGGCAGTGTTCTGTGCTGCTGGGGCTTAGTTGTGCTATGTAATGCGTGACTCGTTGGAAGGGTTTTGTGCTGCTGCAGCTCTAGGAGCGTTGTGTGCAGTAGAGACCAGCTTTATGTGCTGCTGTGGCCCTAGTAGTGATTACTGTGCTGAAGGGTTAGTGGGACTCTGTTATTGGGGCCGGTAATGTGGTTTGTTGTTAGGGCTCTGCTAGGTCTTTGTTCTGCTTGGTGCATCATTGCCGAAGAATTTTGACCAAAATATTTTTTTGTGAGACTTTTCAAATTTGCAACGGTTCTAAAACATGCGAACATTTCCTGAATTTTGTGAAGAAAAAGTTTTAACCTTCACAAATCCATAGTTGGACAACAGACCCCCGGGCAAATGAATGGGTCTCGAATTCGTATGACTCAGCTTACCTATTTAAACCGACAGGAGCACGTACCCCTAAATGGGCCCTCTACTAGTTGACATCATGCCACACTAATAACGGGTTGGAAACGGCCCCTCACTAACCACGTGCAATAGGAGGTTGAAACCTTCCCAGGGAGAATCTAGGGAAACACCCCAAAGACTTATTATTTTAAAACGATAGTGAACTTTAAAATATATTTCTCCTAATAAATTGGCTAAAAGATAAAAGGTGTTTTAAGACTGGTGCCCCCAAAATAACCTGTTTCTTTAGGGCTTGCCCTGGTATCTAGTAGCAGTACCGCACTACAGCTACAAAGACACTTGAGAGCCAGGTCACCGCAATGGATGCACAGGTGACAAACTGTGGCTGTATGAAATGTGTCATCATAGACCCTGTGCCCGAAGAAATGGCATCAGTTTCTAGAACTGCGCTGGAAGATAGAATGCTTGACACCGTTCCTGTGCTAGGATGCAAACCATCAAAATATGTGAACAAAACTACAATTCCATTCCTAATCTGTTTTAAGAAACTGATCAAAAATGTTTGCATTTGAACAATTTTGCTTAGTTCTTTGGGCAAAAATGTATCAGAGAATAGCTGTCTCATGCAGCAAACTTGCCTGAAGTCAGAGGTCTGAGCAAGAGGGACTCAGTGTTTCTTGATCTTCATTGAGCGCCACATACGTTCAGTTTTCCAACCAGGTAAGAGGGAGTGAAGATGTGGTAAACTTTATTAGCAATACCTGGAGTTGTAATCAATGAGGATATTCTTAAGAATTATTTTGACAGGGAGCTAACGAGGCTGTGGAAGCCATTTTCACAAAAAGGAAGCAAGAGTCTCCGAGAAGGATATTTTCTCCTTTTCTGAGGAGTATCCTATTATCCTTCAAAAAGGAGGTAAGGTCTCTAAAATATCTAAACATTTAACAAGGGAGATACCAAGAGTCAATAAAGACCTGAGACAAGGTAGGCTATGCGCTACAACAGACCATAGTTCCAGCACAGCACAATTAACAGGCACAACCATGTTGGCACAGTGGAACTTGATTTAATGTATGATAGCAATCTAGAACAGGTAGACGAATATATATTTGATCCACAAGAGATTTTGAAAACTGACTTCCTAGATGAGGATTTGGAACAGCCTTCAACATCAAAGGCTATCAAAGACCCATCAGGTGCGCATACATTTAAATCTAACCTCATTACTCAGCCAAGAGGGTCAGACTGGTGGCTTATGGACCACGTCAACTCTTTCATTAAATTTTGGATTTTTAAGTGTCTTGATATGGAAATCTTAATTTGATGAGGGTTGAGTGTCCAAGACCATTCCTGGATAATAGATCAGGAATAACTCCAAACTTGGATCGAGAGTTAATGACCTGCCTGTTTAATACATGGAAAGACCCCTAGGAGAGGCATGAAGCACTGTCTTCAGGAGTGCTAGGATAGAGTATTGGACATCCTGTGCACACTATCCAGGATCTTAAACATTGTTTTAAGGAAATCCCCATGAATGTTGAACTACTCAGGGTTTGAAGCCAACAGGCTTTATGCCTGCTTGGTAATGCCAATTTTGGACTAATAGCCAAATGGAGATGAAACATCCTTATGAGGATAAATCCTAAATTGGGCAATCTAGCGAACAAGGAAACTCCAGGTGACCCGAATGATCTACTTTTTGGTGAAAGTTTTGTAAAACATTAGGCAAGTTAGTTTCCACGTTTACTGCCTTCGGAGCCCAATCTAAAATGCGGCACATGTTCAATATTAGAAATATAATTTTTGAAAGGGCTGACAGGAGGGGGCTGACTGTCAGCCGCTGGGCACAAAGGTCCCAATATTACTACCAAGATCAACAGGGCTATGGAAGGAGTTCCCGATCTAACATTGGCTTCTTCCTGCAGAGAGGATGAGCCTCTCGCTCCTGTGGCAACAGGGGAAGATCACAAGGAGCTGGAGATCAAGATAAGCTTCAACCCTTTACTTAGTTCTTCCCACACAAAGATAGGGGAAAGACTGTGATCCTTCGCTCAAACTGGTTGGCCATAACAAAGGATTCCTGGTTGTTGCAGAACATGAAAGGTTTCAAAATAGAATCTTGGGACTTTCCTTATCAAGTTGTCTGCCAAGAGAATGATCATTAGATCAGGGGCAAATTACACTAGTAGATACAAAAGTAACTCAAATGTTACACAAAGAGGCAATTACCAAAGTTATGGAATCAGAGAAGGGTTTTATAAGTACTGTTTTCCTAGTCAAGAAAAAAGACAAAGGTTGGCGTCCTGTAATAAACCTAAGGGAACTAAACAAATTCTTAGTATGCAGGCATTTCAAGATGGAAGGAATCCATCTCTTGCAGGGCATTTTACAGGAGAAAGACTGGATGGTGAAGTTGGATCTAAAAGACACCTACTTCACAATCCCTATGGATCTAAGGGCCATATTTATACTCCGTTTGCGCCGAAATTGCGTCGTTTTTTTTGACGCAATTTCGACGCAAAACTAACGCCAACTAACGCCATATTTATACTATGGCGTTAGAGGCGAATAGCGCCAAAGTTCCCGGAATGTGCGTCATTTTTTAGCGTGAACCCCTTCCTTGCGTTAATGATATGCAAGGGAGGCGTTCCCGTCTAAAAAATGACTCCCAGGCCTTTACGTGGTATTTATACTCCCGGGCAAAAGAGACGCCCGGGAGTTGGCGTGGCTAAAAACGGCGCATTTGCGCCACTTTTTAACGCCTGCTCAGAGCAGGCGTTAAGGGGCCTGTGGGCTCAAAATGAGCCCACAGGTGCCCTCCCATGCCCCCAGGGACCCCCCCTGCCACCCTTGCCCACCCCAGGAGGACCCCCAAGGATGGAGGGACCCACCCCAGGGACATTCAGGTAAGTTCAGGTAAGTATAATTTTTTTATTTTAATATATTTTTTTGGTGGCATAGGGGGGCCTTATTTGTGCCCCCCTACATGCCACTATGCCCAATGACCATGCCCAGGGGACAGAAGTCCCCTGGGCATGGCCATTGGGCAAGGGGGCATGACTCCTATCTTTACAATGATAGGAGTCATGTTGATGGGGGATGGGCGTCGAAAATAAATGGCGCAAGTCGGGTTAAGACGATTTTTTCGACGTAACCTGACTTGCCCCATTTTAAGACGCCCATGCGCCATTTTCCCCCTACGCCGGCGCTGTCTGGTCTACGTGGTTTTTTCCCACGCAAACCAGGCAGCGCCGGTCTGATTGCGCCGTCTAACGCCATTCCATAAATACGGCGCCCGCATGGCGCTTCAGAATGGCGTTAGACGGCGCAAAACTTTTTGACGCTAAACTGCGTTAGCGCAGTTTAGCGTCAAAAAGTATAAATATGGGCCTAAGTTCTCAGAAATTTTTACAATTCAGATGGAGAGGTGTTCTGTGCCAGTTATCCTGTCTTCTCTTTAGTCTATCATCAGCTCGCTTGTGTTTCACTAAAGTGATGCACCCAGTAGTTTCTTTTTTGAGGAAGTGAAGAGTGGGCTTAATAATTTACCTAGATGATATATTACTGATGTCTCAAGATCAAGGGGAATTGTTGAAGCACATGAAGTGGACAAAGGATCTCCTAGAGACCTTAGGGTTCATTATCAATGTAGAGAAAGTAGTCTTGATTCCTACACAAAACTTTGAATTTCTGGGGTTTCAGGTGGATATCAATCTGGCCCAACTCCGTCTCTCTCAGAAAGAATTAACAAAAATAAACAAAAGGAGTAGGTCATGTCCTAGCAAAGGAAGTGGCGACCGTGAGGGATCTAGGAAGGGTGGTAGGACTTTTTTCATCCTCCATTCAGGCTATTTCCCCAGGCCCTCTACATTACAGGGCTCTCCAGAGACTAAACTCCCTAGGTTTGTGGAAGGGCCTTTGGTATGCAGATGTGATTCCACTGTCCCAGGATACTCAAAAGGACTTTGAGTGGTGGTTGAACAACCTGGCAAGTTGGAGCAGCAAGGCAATATTTGGAAACATTCAGGAATTTTCTGTAGAATCGGATGCAAGCAACTTTGGTTGGGGTGCAAGATTAGGAGAGACAGAAACTGGAGGGAAATCGTCCAGGAAAGAACAATCCTTACACATAAATAGTTTGGAGATGTTGGCAGGTCTCAAAGCTTTGATGAGTTTCAAATCTATTTTCGCAAACAGTATAGTGGTGATCTGGATGGCCAATTTCACTGCTGTATCTTACATCAGTCCTTTAGGAGAAACAAGCTCAAAACCACTTGCAGATCTAGCTAAAGGGATTTGGTGTTTTTGTTGGGAGCAGAAAATTCTACTGAAAGTACAGTTCATACCAGGTCAGCAGAACCAGAGTGCAAATTGGAACTCAGGGCTCCTGAGGGATGCCAACGATTAGAAATAGAACCCAGTCATCATCATCGAAGACAAGCTTTATTCGGTCAATTAACCATCAAAGCATCACAATACAATAAAAGAAATGAAAGAAATTCAAATTTAAAAGTTTTGTAGCCTATACAATTATAAAATGAAACTGATAAATTCATAAACTCTTAAACGACTCATGTCTGAATAGTCCCTCCTAATCGTTCATCATAAAATCTTATTTACTAAACGGTTACGTATATGCCATGCTGCCACTAAAAACTTGCTAACTGCAAGAATTATTTCACTAGAACTATGACTTTTTAAGACCCTTATCGCTGAACAACATTTTTTCAAGCCCAATTCTCGACAGTTTTTGCGGATCCATTTTGACCGAAGAGAGAAGTAGGCAGGGCAAAAAAACATAAAATGTTCAATGGTTTCCGAACCTCCACAACATACTGGACACAAATCAGAGATAGCAGTTGAACCCCAACTACTTGTTAAGGACATCAACGGTAGACTCTCAAAACTAAATTGGGCTTATAGACCTTTGCCCAGTAGGTCTGGTATTATATCTAAGTATGGTTCATACTGCGGATACCACTTAAAATCAATAAAAAGGTTAGTTAGTCGACCGTAAGATTCACAACAAATATAATTGTTCCTTACATGGGACCAGTATACAGATTTCAAAGCAGTTTTATGGGATTTCTCCAGATTTTGAGGGTTCTCCCAAAAATCTCCCATACCCAGAATACGGATCCAATTGAACACATGTCGAACCCAAGGGATGGTAGCTGCATTCGATCTTCTTAGTAAATCAAGTAGCAAGGCCTTTTATATCTAATTCAGGAACAGTCCAGATCCTTATCCAATAGAGCAAGGGTCTTAAGGCTATCAGATCGGCTACTCGATTTAACCCGAGTCAAGAAACATTGGGATCAAAGGTGTACTGCGAGGGCACACAATCAGGGCCCTAATTGTGTACTGCGTGGGCACACAATCAGGGCCCTGGCAAAATTATCTTCGCCCACAGTTAATCTGTTGCTGTTGGAAAATCCCCATATCTCCACACCATAGGCGGCCGCTCCCTGCGCCTTTGCCAGATGGCTGGAGATACAGCATTTGACACTGAACTTTTATAAACGTGCAGGATAGGTGCCGCTCTGTTCTGTAGAAGCCCCACACTTTTACTGATCTGGTCCTCCCAGTGTAATTTACTTGTTAACCTCACACCCAGATAATCTATTGCGCTAACCTTGCTTAGAGGGACTCCATCCCATTTAATGGTGCATGTCCTGCAAGGTCCAGAATTAAACACCATCAATTTAGTTTTGCTGATATTCAACTCCAACTCATAGTCTGTACAAAATGATTTAAATCTGTCGACAAGGGTTTGGAGACCCATGGGTGTCTTGAAAATAAGGAGGGAATCATCAGCAAAAAGAAGGATAGGGATTTTTTGTGCATTCAATGAAGGAGCATCGTTCTGACAAGAAGTCAGGGCCTGCACCACTTCATTGATAAATAAGGTAAATAGGATTGGAGCCAGCACACAGCCCTGACGAACTCCCCTCCGGATAGGAATTTTTTCAGTCTGCTCGCCTTGATTACCCCACCGCACTTGCACATATGTGTTTTCATGCAACCGCTGTAGCATTTGAATTATATTGACTGGGGTTCCCAATCTATGTAACACTTCCCCCAGTTTTCCTCTTGGGACCAGATCGAAGGCAGCTCGTAGATCAATGAAAGCAACAAATAAATGTTGCTTGGCTAGGGCTACATATTTCCAATATAAGATAGCCAACCTAAAAACCTGATCTACCGTGCTGGTTTTTGGGCGAAAACCCACCTGTAGTGGAGAAAGGACCTGATGGTCTTGAACCCAACTTATTAGCCTCCCTAATAGTTGTTTAGCAAAGATTTTTTGTAAATTATCAATGAGACTAATAGGTCTATAATTAATTGGGAAATTTGCATTACCCTCATTATAAATAGGTATAATTTCAGCCCTTTCCACGTACTTGGGATAGCACCACCCGCAGCAATTTTATTTGAGATCAAATTAATATACCAGGACCATATGATTGGCTCTGATCTATAGAGATCTCCCGGAAGCTTATCCAGGCCTGGAGCTTTGCCTGATTTTAAGGAATTGATAGCATTGAGGGTTTCCTCTATAGAAAAAAAAATGAAATCCTCAGGAACGTGGACACCCACCCCTAGTAATTCATGGCTAATATTCACACTTGGCATCAGTGGGGGGACAGAATCACAATTTTGAGGATTGCAGGGCAAGACATTATCTGGTCTGGCATAGAGGCAGGTGAAATGATCCACCCAGCTTTCTGGTTTTATGTGATTCCTAATATTGCTCCTGCCCCCTCTTTGCTTTTTGGACAATAGTTCCCAAAACAGCATATTATTGTTAGATTTTGAGGCATCCAATCATTCCCGCCAGATGGAATGTTCCCACAGCCCTTTTGCTTGCAATATATAGACTCCTTATAAATATGTCTGGCTTGTTGGATCTCCCCTAGGGAGCCAGTCGTGATGGCATTTTTTTTAATGCAGATTTGGCCTTGGAGCAAGCTTCATCAAACCATCCATTGCTAACCATGTTGGCATCACGGGGCCTAGAGTCAGACTTTTTATTAAAAAAACTCTGTAGTTTCTTAGACATATTATCATGTATGCTAAGTATAGGGATATCATTAACATCCTGCTCCTCACAGACTGCCAGATTGTCTACTATTGATAAATCTCACCTATCAAATATGGATTAAACATCACCTTTGGCCAGCCAACCCGTAGATGATTGTTATTCAAACATGGGGATGGAACTACTGTATGTTGGTTATTAAGTGTTCTTCTAAATGCATCCCCAGAAAGAGTAAGAAACAAGGGATATGATCATTCTCACATCGTGGATCCACCCTCATGTCCCTTAACAGAGACTACAACCTGACGTCCATAAAAAAATAATCAATAATACTTGTAGACGTACCTCGTTTAAATGTGGGAGCGCTGTTTGGGTCAGAAGGCGTGCAACCATTACAAGTTCTAAGGCCATACTTTAAACATAAAGAAGCCAACTGAGAGGCCACACAAAAGCGAGTGCAATACCGAGAATTGGTTATCTGTGGGATTCCCCAATATTCATCCTCTTCAACCGTTAGTTCACTAATCAAGGCGGAAGGTTCGAAAGTACAATTCAAATTGCCTGCTATAATTAAAAGGTTCGAGGGATGCAGAGTATCTAAAAATTCAGACAATAAGACTAAGGTCTGAGACTCGGAACCTCGTGGAACAGACCGGGCCATTAATAAAAATAATCTTAAAATTCTGCTGAAAAGAGACTTGCATACCCATTAAATCAACAGAGTCAATGTTTAGTATCCTATGGTCACATTACAGTTTCTTATTTAAAAGAACAAACAGGCCTCATTTAGCGCAGCCTAGACCCATCTCTGGAGGTTGGGCAGAAATACTAAATGATTGAAACCCATCTATATTAGGTTTTTCCTCAGCCCAAGTTTCCTGAAAAAGGCAAATGTCCTGGTTATTAACATAAGTAATCCACTCTGGGTCAGCCAGCTTCGTACCTAGGCCAGCTAAGTTCCAAGACATTATAGTTAACTCATGGTTGTCTAACTCGGTTCCTTGAGTGGGGCATCCAGCCTCCTTCATGTACATAACCTCATTATGAGTCCCAGATAGCATCGCCCAGTTGTTTACATTCGTATGCAAATCCTCGTGGTAAATCCCAGTGGATGCTTCCTGAACAGATTCTAGTCATTCATGAGTTGGCAGCAAGCAAGGGATTTTTGCTGCCATAAGTGATTCACTTCCCTGGGAATAGTTTGGTCTTCCACGGGTTACAGTTGAGCAAGCACTGGGTCTCTTCAATGCAAGACTTATACCCACCCTACTCGATTTCCTATAGTGACAAGTGCGTAAATCAAAATCCATGAGTTGGTTCAATAATAACTTATCAGCAAGATGGAAGGAGATTAAATAAAAATTCGACCCAGGAGGGCTACATCTGTTCACAGCAAGAATATCAGAATGAATAACTGAGAGACAGTTGCGTTGAGCACGTAACCAATGAATAACCTTGTTAATCAATTATTCATGATTCTCAACAGAGGCTGGCGACAGCTTTGGCACATCTACCATATGAATTATATTGTCTCTGCTTTTTTGGCCTAAACCCTGGACTGTGGTTACAAATCCACTGGCGTCATAGTGAGAAGAAATAGTGGTGGAGGATTCAAAAGATTTAGTTGTAGGAGTGAGGGGGGCAATCACCCTACCAGCTGCTTCAGGAATGTTATTCCCCCTTATTCTTAACCTGTCTTCGGGAACATCGGGGTAAGCAATACTACAATTCTGATTCCCCAGGGAATCCCTAAAATTAAAAGCTCTATTGGACTTCCGCCTGTCACTCATAGGATCTAGCTGATGGCCCTCTGCACCAATTGTGGGCAGTTTTTCACAAGCAAAAGGACTTGCTATCCCCCTCAGGGGAATGCCATCTGATAATATTGGTTTAGATGTAACAAGATTGTCATCCCCCCTTGCCTCCCCGCCATCCAGCTGACATTTACAACCACAATTCTGTGACAATTTCTCCTTCACTAGTCCTGTTAATGATAAAACCAGTCTCTTAACTTTGTCTACCTTCTGTAGAATGAAAGCCAAGTTAATTCAGTTATCTGACGGTTCCAACCCTTCAGGATCGGGTGGAGAATTAATCAAAATATTGTCGTCAATGGCAACTCCAGGCCGAGATTGTAATGTACATATGGGTAAATCCCTCTGTCAGTGGATCAAATCGATTAGTACACAATATATTAGGGACCACCCTGACCACTGGACTTAACTGAAGAGGAAGGGACCTTACTCCCTCCAAGGAGGTGTCCTTCTGAGATGGTGGAGGAATAAGGGTGCTGCAAGGTGTTGCCGGCAATAGAGATGTAGTGGTTTCCTTTGATATGTGCGATTCCCCCCTTCCAGCAACCTCTGCAAGGGAATCTGATAGTTGCATCCTCTTCTTTCTAATAAAAATCTCCGGGATTTTCCCACTTCGAGAGGAATCCCTCTTAGTAGGCACCCCCCCGGCTAAATGAGTATTGTTCTTCAAGATAGCCTCTACTACCTCAAACAATGACTCAATTTCATCAAAGGAAATCGGTCCTTGAGAGATGACCAAGCTCACTTGTTTACTGGAAAGTTTTTTGTTTTTTTTGGTACTGTTCAGTGGTGCAGGAACATCAACGGCTTTCCTTTTCCCCATAGTAGTTAGTAAGAGATAGATGTATATATATGGCAGCCCAATAATCAAAAATGCCCGCTTAACTCTTGTTTATCACTTACTTCACCATCCAAGTTGGTACACCCGGCCTGGCCTCTATCAGGTGATAACGGGCGAAGACGGTCCCTTCTTGGCCAGGGCACATCCTGCGGCGCGCGAGGTCGTGTCTGATTTTGTTCCAGCGAGCCGGGAAGCCTGGGGGATGAAGTCCCACCCCGGGCTACAATCAGGAAGTAAGTTCTGACTACGCGTCCCGCGAGGTCGCGTCTGATTTTGTTCCAGTGAGCCGGGAAGCCTGGGGGATGAAGTCCCACCCCGGGCTACAATCAGGAAGTAAGTTCTGCCTACGCGTCCCGCGCAGCGCAAGGTCACCTCTGATTTTGTTCCAGAGACCGGGAAGCCTGGTGGATGAAGTCCCACCCCGGGCTACAATCAGGAAGTAAGTTCTGACTACGTGTCCCGCGAGGTCGCGTCTGATTTTGTTCCAGTGAGCCGGGAAGCCTGGGGGATGAAGTCCCACCCCGGGCTACAATCAGGAAGTAAGTTCTGCCTACGCGTCCCGCGCAGCGCAAGGTCACCTCTGATTTTGTTCCAGAGACCGGGAAGCCTGGGGGATGAAGTCCCACCCCGGGCTACAATCAGGAAGTAAGTTCTGACTACGTGTCCCGCGAGGTCGCGTCTGATTTTGTTCCAGTGAGCCGGGAAGCCTGGGGGATGAAGTCCCACCCCGGGCTACAATCAGGAAGTAAGTTCTGCCTACGCGTCCCGTGCCTGATTTTGTTCCAGCAAGCCGAGAAGCCGGGGGGATGAAGTCCCACCCCGGGCTACAGTCAGGAAGTAAGTTCTGCCTACACGTCCCGCGCCGTGCGAGGTTGTGTCTAATTTTGTTCCAGCGAGCCGGGAAGCCTGGGGGATGCAGTCCCACCCCAGGCTACAATCAGGAAGTAAGTTCTGCCTATGCGTCCCGCGCCGCGCAAGGTCATGTCTGATTTTGTTCCAGCGAGCCGGGAAGCCTGGGGGATGAAGTCCCACCCCAGGCTACAATCAGGAAGTAAGTTTTGCCTACGCGTCCCGTGCCTGATTTTGTTCCAGCAAGCCGAGAAGCCGAGGGGATGAAGTCCCACCCCGGGCTACAATCAAGAAGTAAGTTCTGCCTACACGTCCCGCGCCGTGCGAGGTTGTGTCTAATTTTGTTCCAGCGAGCCGGGAAGCCTGGGGGATGCAGTCCCACCCCAGGCTACAATCAGGAAGTAAGTTCTGACTACGCGTCCCCTGTCTTTTTCAAACAGATTCAGAAATTATGGGGTTAATTTCAGGTAGATCTGTTTGGCAGCAGATTGACATTTCAGGTAAAAAGTTACTACAGTTCGAGACCAGACCCCAGAGCTTTAGCAGTAGACTAATTTGTGCAGATTTGGAAGGAAGATAATTGCTATGCATTCCCTCCATTTGCTCTGATTCAGAGAGTGTTGTTAAATGTTCAAAGGGGACGTTGCAGCATTGTTCTAGTAACTCCCTTTTGGACTTCTCAGGTTTGGTTTCCTGGAGTAGTAGTGTAGTGGAATTAGCAGTGGGAAATCCATGTTTGATACATAGCAGTGAGTCCAGGCCTTTTGGAAGGTCAGGATGGAGAGGAACATGCTTCTGTGTTGGAAGGGAAAATTAACCTTCTTGTTTAGAGGATTTCAGAGGATCTAGTAGGTACTCTGGCCTATTGGAAGAGGAGAAGAATTTAATGGATGAGTCTTGTGCACCAGATACCAGGAAAAGATACAGAGGAATGTGGAGAAAGTGGGATTGTTGATGCATGGAAAGGAATTCGGATCCTGTGGAGAATCCTGCAGTAGAAGTTGTGAATTATCTCGCCAAACTGTTCAAGTCAGTTCTGTCCTACAAAATGGTTAAGTGTTACAGATCAAGGTATTTCAGCAGGGGATTCTGTGGTGAATAATTTTGCTATTGGCAGTGACCCTCTGGTCCGCAGAGTGATGAAGGGAATATGGCTTAAATCAGGTTTTTGACCCTTTTATTTCCTGGCCAGATAATATTTATCTTTCGCTGAGGCAAACATCATGGAATTGGCAACTTTGCTTTGTCTAATTTCTTTTAGAAGAGTCTCAGACGTTAAGGCATTAGAGATGTGCAATAAGTTTTACTCCCCTAATGGAGTTCATTTTGATATTTGGAAAAGGACCAGGACAATGTCTGAGAACATTTTCAGTTTTCAATGACTGCAAGAAAGTGTGTGTTGTGAATTGTATGGGAGTTTATGAACAAATGATGCTGTAATTCAGACCCATTATTAATTTCATATGAGAAACCTTATAATGCAATATTAGCAGCTACTATTTCATGGTGGGTAAAAACAGTGATGTCTTAAGCTGGAATTTATTTGTGCAAGTTTGGAGCTCACTCCTCTACGGATGTGTTGGCTAGTAAGGTTTTTTAGGAAGGTGGTACACTTGCTGACATTTTAAGGGTGGCAGACTGGTCAAGTGCTAACACTTTTGCAACATTCTATCTTAAACCAGTGGAGCATGTGAGCAGTTTGCCACTGGAGAGCTTCACGATGGAACCCCGCCAGGCTTGTAATGAAATGGCTATTCTCCAATTAACATACAGAGAGAATCTTGATTTCATTAAAGACAACGGAGCTTGACATTATCCCTCCCATCACTCTCAATTTGATTACGTTCAAAAAGCACATAATATTGATTTGTTAATTGGTTTAATGTAATCGTTTCATTCATTTGATAACTTTGCAGATTGAAATTGTTGTTTATTTCACTGCGGTTTTGGTATCACTTTGTCATTTTTTTCTTTCAGATATTTCCCTGTTATAAGAAGGTTTTCCGACCAAACCAGAAGAATATCATCGCAACCTAAAGAGGAAAGTGATTATGTGATATGGACTCATATTGTTTTGAAAATTCCAACCTGGAATGTTTGTTTATGATGTATTTGATGTTCTTTAAAGGGCTGCTTGTTGAGACAGCAATAAAAGTTTATTGCATAACGTTACCCTCCGTTGTCTTTAATGAAATCAAGATTCTCTCTGTGTGTTCATTTGGGGAATCGCCATTCCCTCCCAAATAGCGCTGCACACAAACAGGTGCTGATTTAGGAAGAAATAGGCATTAACTTGCCGAATGCCTCAAATTCATGGTTGGAGAGAATTGTTTTGGCAGTAAAGCATTTGCAGGTAGGTGACCTGTGCTGCAAAACCTTACCACCCAAACTCTCTAATCAATTATTAAATAAACAAATCAAGCTGCTCTTGTGGAGTAAGGATAAAGATAAGTTCAGACTACGATCTCATTCTTGGAAGACTGGTAACACTTACATGGCTCCGGTAGCGCAACCTTATATGGCTGCTTTATTAAAAATGACTTTAAAAATAAAGGTGCTTCAGCCAGACTAGGCCTACTCCCTTCGTTGGATGCAGCTCCAAAATAGCTTAAACCCTCAAACAGCAGGAGATGTAGCCTTTATGCATATTCCTGGAAGGACTTCTTACATAGTCTTTGTATATGCACTGCACTGTTACCTTGGCGGAAACTGTACCTCAAAAGTATCTTTAAAACCAGTGGCATTAGATCATGCCGTCACGCAGTTCTGTTTTGTCTTGAAGGGCTGACACCGCAACATATGGCATGTTTGGCCAAATTCATTTTTAAAGTTGCACACCTCTTAGAGCATGTGACAAATAATAAAGAAGCAAGACCAAGCTCATCAGTATTGTGATTATAATATACAGTGACAGCCCTCTTCATAGGAAAAAACGTCACAGCACTTTATAAAACATCCAACGTAGTTGTGTCGGCTAGACTCTTGTGCAGGTATTTTAGAAATGGGGTCTCTAGTTGGCAGTCGGTTTGCACCCTGTCCGAGTAAGAACACTCACTCTAGTCAGGATAAGGGAGATACCAAGCTCAAATAACCCCTGCTCAACCCCTGCTCAACCCGTTGGTAGCTTGGCACGAGCAGTCAGGCTTATCTCTGAAACAATGTGTAATGCATTTGCACATAACACACAGTAATACAGTGAAAACTCTACAAAAGGACAACACGCCAATTTTAGAAAAATAGCCAATATTTATCAATGTGAAACAAGACAAAAATGAGAAAAATCAAAGATACAGAAAGAAAGATATGAATTTTACAAAAATTAACTTAAAAATACAGTTCCTTGAAGTTTATAGGTCCGTCTGGAGCTACCACAGCGTCGTGAACAACAAATCCAACAGTTCAAGCCGGCCGCATTATCGCGGGCCAGCTATAGTGTCGGAAAGATCCGCAAACAGTACCTCGGAAATGTAGCGCGTCGTGGTCCTCGCAATGAGGTCCGGAGTGCGGCGTCGCTGGTGTCGGTTCCGGAGTTCGGTGCGGGGGTCGTCGGGCCCTTGAAGTCACATGCATTGCAGATCGAACTCCGGGCTGATGAAGTCAGGAGTACTGGCATGGATGGTGTCAGGGCTGCAGTGTGAAGCAGGACGATGCGACTTGCGGTGCCCACAGGTCACGGTGCAGGCAGCGGCTCAGTAGTGGGGTCGGTTAGACCAGGGCTGTGGTGTGAAGCGGGGCGGTGTGATGTGCGGTGTCACCAGGTCACAGTGCAGGCAACTGCGTTGTTGTTGCTGAAGCATAGTCGTTGGTAGTCCCAAGTCAGTGGTGCGGTGCGAGACGGGCTAAGTGCGGTGTCCACGGGTCACAGTGCAGACAGGAACATCTGTTGATGACACTGGAGTCGACGGGGCTGCGGTGCGGGACGGGACAGTGCTTTGTGTAACTCACAAGCGCTGTCCACAGGCCATGGTGCAGGCTGCGGCACTGGTGTCAGCAGCAGTGGCGTCATCGGGGATGCCCAGGCTGCTGTGTGAGCAAGGCGATGCCGGAGTGCGGGGCCCACAGGTCACAGTGCAAGCAGCGACTCAGTGACAGCATCAGATGGCGGCATTGGTGAGACCAGGGTTGCGGAGCAGTGCAGCTCCCTGCGGCATCGGCAGGTCATGGTGCAGGTCAGCGGTGTCGTTGGCGGCATCGCTGTGGTTTTTCTTCCTGAACAGCACAAAACACACAGTTCACAGTGCTATAGGCAGATGAAACTGAAGTCTCTGGTGTCCATGAGACTTCCAACAGGAGGCAGGCTCTACTCCAAGCCCTTGGAGAACTCTCTCAAGCAGGATACACAGCAAAGTTCACCCTTTGCTCTCTTTTAAGGTAGAAGCAGCAACTGCAGGCCAACCCAGCAAAGCACACACCGCAAAGGGGCAGTACTCCTCCTCCAGCTCTTCAGATCTTCTCCTTGGCAGAGGTTCCTCTTGATCCAGAAAGATTCTAAAAGTCTGGGGTTTTGGGTCCACTACTTATACCCAGTTCTGCCTTTGAAGTAGGCAAACTTCAAAGGAAAGTGTCTGTTGACAAGATCCGGCCTTGCCCAGGCCTGACCCCAGACACACTCTAGGGTGTCGGAGACTGCATTGTGTGAGGTCAGGCACAGCCCTTTCAGGTGTAAGTAACCACTCCTCCCTCCTCACTAGCTCAGATGGCTCATCAGGATATGCAGGCTACACCCCAGCTCCCTTTTTTGTCACTGTCTAGTGTCGAGTCGGGGCTACTCACCTGAAAAGCAGGATGTCTGCAGGGGCCATGGTATGCCCCCGACCTCCTGGAACACCTCTTGGCACTTCCTGGTGGACACAGAAACCCCGGCAGGTGTCCCAAAATGAAAAGGGGAGTGGAAGAGAAATAGACAAAACACTGCCACGTCTTGCCGGTCCAGCCAGGCACCCTGTATCTTGGGGGGGCAGGTCGTTGTTGACAGAATGATAGTAGAGTTAGTGCACTCAACTTCCTTGAAACTGAATCTCTCTTTCTGATATGGGCACGGGAGCGGTAGAAGAACACCGAGATGCTCCAGCACTTTTCTTGGATAATAATAAGTGTTGGCACAATTACTAACACTGCATTACCAAAAACCCAAACTGAGTACCATAACAATAAGTACTGCGACACTAGGGCTGGCTTCACAGAGATTCACTGTTGCACACTACAATTAGAACTGTGGTTGCACTTATCATGCACAAGAAAGACAAACAAGGGCATTATTATATCACATATAACTTTCCTGCATGCATAGGGTTAAACTAAAAAGAACAAAAACAATCCAAGAAATACAAATGTCCACTCTGGGTTTAAACAGTTAGGGTGGCACAGTTTGGTTTGGTTTCACTGTGTGTGTGAAAAATCCTTCAAAAGCAAATTCCTCAAACCTGAAACAAGGGCATGAATGACACAATTTAAATCCAAGAGTTATGCTATTAGAGAAAGAAAAGTCACGTAAATGCTCTTTTAAAATTGCACTGTCACTTTTTGTAGTACTTGAGCTAAAGCAGATTTCCTGAAGCACATTTAGGCAAGTAACTACAATAATAATGTAGAATGTTCAGAAATACATTTGTCTCTTCAAGATAAGCACTCTGCCAAAATACGAGGTCTGAAATACACCAGCTGTTCTAGGAAAGCGCTGTGCTCAAAGAACAAACTCCCTGGAGAATACTACTCACTTAGCTGCAGTCTTTTCCGGAGTGCTGGAGGAATGCCTGGTGTCAGCTGGTACAGGAACGAAGAAAAGAATTGCCTCAAAAGTCCTGAATACGAGGATGACAGCAGGGGCTGGACTGCCAAATCAGATGCTGAGATCAGGAAGCAAAGCCAAGCCAAGCAGGGAGGCATGCCTTACTCTGCTATTTATGGCCAATCAGGAAAGCAGTTGAGTTTCCACATGTGGATGAGTTACCACACCCAATTAGAAGCACATGTCTACACCACACCCAATTAGAAGCACATGTCTACACCTGCTCACATTAGCAAACAAGCATTGGTAAAACAAGCATTGATAAAAACCAATTGTGTAACACAGCACACTATGTTTACTTAGAAACATGAAGGTTTAACCAAGAACAGAGATATGATTTAACCCTAATGCCTGGGGATGCTGACAAATAATGCAGGAGGCACCTTGGGGATTCCTGGCATCTAGAGGGAATTCAGAACAGTCCAGCTGTCAGTCTGACCCAGACGTGGCATACACAAGCAGGCAGAGGTACAGAATGGTTTAAGCAAGAAAATGCCTACTTTGTAAAAATTGCATTTTCAAACTAACAATCTAAAAACCAACTTCACTAAGACATGAATTTTTAAGTTGTGAGTTCAAAGACCCCAAACTCCACTTTAAGGTTATTTAAAGGCAGCCTCCATGTTAACCTATGAGAGAGATAGGCCTTGCAACAGTGAGAACCGAATTTGGCAGTATTTCACTGTTAGGACATGTAAAACACACCAGTACGTGTCCTACCTTATAAATACACTGCACCCTGCCCATGGTGCTACCTAGGGCCTACCTTAACATGTAGTAAAATTGAAGGTTTAGGCCTGGCAAGTGGATACATTTTCCAGGTCGAATTGGCAGTTTCAAACTGCACACACAGCCTCTTCAGTAGCAGGTCTGAGACATGTTCATATAGCTACTCGTGTGGGTGGCACAATCAGTGCTGCAGGCCCACTAATAGCATTTGCTTTACAGGCCTTGGGCACCCCTGGTGCACTTTACTAGGGACTTACCAGTAAATCAAATATGCCAATAAGCCAATCCCCAATACAATTTCTATAGGGAGCACTTGGACTTTAGCACTGATTAGCAGTGGTAAAGTGCGCAGAGACAATAAACCAGCCAAAAGAAAGTCCAGTATACCATAAAGACAGGAGGTCTGAAGGCAAAAAGACAGGGGAGATATGCCAAAAAGCTGCCAGGTCTAACAAGGTACAGTAAAACAGTAGGTGGCTTGTCGCAGAACCTTAAGTATGGTATGGAGCCAGTGGGTACTTTCTCTGCTCTCTGGTCCCCGTGACAATATATACTGCAGAACTTGTATTGGGTGGCCTCATTGGTTTTTAATCGTCCTTACTTTTAACAATTACTGCAGAAATGTGTTTTTTGTTTTTTTTAAAGTTTTACAACTGTTTTTAAATGCTAATTCTTTTTATCTTCTTTGCTGATTGCAATGATTTTTAATTGTGCAATAAATAAATACAAAAAATCTTGTCTGTTCACATTCAAAAGAAAACTCAAAATCCTCCTATTTGAGACACACCTTGGTTAAAGTGGGGATCATTGTTTTTCCTATGTTGACTCATCTGTCTTTCCTGTTACAAAATGTTTGTTCTCTGTGCTCTCTTGGTTTCTTGCAGCTGATTTACGATGATGGTTAGTTTGCTACTTCTTATCCTGTAATGTCCTTGCTGGTATGAACTGTTTGTTTCTTGTTTCCCTACTATGTTTGTTAACCCAAACTTACTTCCTGCTTTCTTGTAAAGCACTTTAATGCTTTTGGACCAAATCAGCGCTATAAAAAACTGCAAAACAATAAAATAAAATAAATCCTTCAAAGGTGGGTGAGTGGCACTTCGGTCCACTAAATCGACAACCCTATGGTCTCAGCTACGCCGGTGAAAGATGTTCTGCCTTGTTAAGAGATCCGTGCCTTCCCGTTATAGATCTCTCTGCCTTCTGAGCAAATGCTGGTTTACTGGTTGCAGTGAATGGGTGCCATGTTGTTTGACCCCGTCTGGGCAAAGCATTTTGCTTTTCAAAATTAAAATTCCGAAGAGAGGGTTTGTTTTTGAAGAGCAAAAAATGCCACGAATTTCCCAATTTACCGTAACCCGCACAGAGGACGTCTGTAAAGTGCACTGCTTGGGAAACCCATTTTCACTCTAATCAAATGCGTCCAAACTGGGAAACTGCGCAGAACTTTTCCATGCAAGCTTACTCTGCGCTTCGATGCAAAATGGTAAATGCATGCAGAGCTTTTCTCTGTGAAAACGCAGTTGCAAATGTAATACACACATTTCTCTGTAGTTACATTTCACTGTGTTTTTCTTAACTCGGTGGCTTTGTGGAGTTAAGGAATACATTTCAGTGATTGTTTCCTTTGCAAATCACAGGTGGTAATCTCACGACCAGTAATTACCGGTGCTTTGGTGTGTTAGAATTAATGGGTGCACAGTTTACATTATATTCCCCCTCACCTCCGGATTGGGGGATTCTGTGCAATTTGCACACAGTTTTACTGAGTATGAGGTTGTGCAAACTGGGTTTTCATGACATTTGTACCAAGGATTCCTTTCAGGTTTCACCACGGATTGAACCTCTGGGAGCAGGCGCAGTTCGTGCTTTACTTGTAATCCTGTTTCTGCAGGAAACGGCAGTTTGCACCCAAAATTCAATCAGTTCCCTGTTGTAATCAGGGCCCAATGGTTTTCACAAAGTATATGACTGAGGGACTTTTTTCTTTAATGTGGGTGTATATGAGGTAAAGCACAGCAGAAGTCAGCATTTTCACGTGGTGAAAGGAAGAACTTTGCATTGTTCTTATTGTAAACTGACTTCAGCAAATCTCAGTTGCACCCCGAAAAGGAAACAGCTTTTTAAGAAGAGGTTGTGGCCTGGCGGCTGGAGCGGCAGATCCAGGTTTAAATGCCGCTCTCGGCGTCTGACTCAAAGTCGTGTGATTCTGGGCATATCACTTAGGGGGTCATTCTGACCCTGGCTGCCACCGACCACGGGAGCACCGCCAACAGGCTGGCGGTGCTCCCACGAGCATTCTGACCGCGGCGGTTCAGCCGCGGTCAGAAGCGGAAAGTCGGCGGTCTCCCGCCGACTTTCCGCTGCTCGGGGGAATCCTCCATGGCTGCGGAGCGCGCTCCGCAGCCATGGGGATTCTGACACCCCCTACCGCCATCCTGTTCCTGGCGGGTCTCCCGCCAGGAACAGGATGGCGGTAGGGGGTGCCGCAGGGCCCCTGGGGGCCCCTGCAGTGCCCATGCCCATGGCATGGGCACTGCAGGGGCCCCCGTAAGAGGGCCCCGCAAAGTATTTCAGTGTCTGCCATGCAGACACTGAAATACGCGACGGGTGCAACTGCACCCGTCGCACCCCTGCAACTACGCCGGCTCAATTCTGAGCCGGCGTCCTCGTTGCAGGGGCATTTCCTCTGGGCCGGCGGGCGCTCTTTTGGAGAGCACCCGCCGGCCCAGAGGAAATGTTAGAATGGCCGCCGCGGTCTTGTGACCGCGGTGTGGTCATTTGGCGGCGGAACCTTGGCGGACGGCCTCCGCCGTCCGCCAAGGTTAGAATCAGGCCCTTAATCTCCTTGTGACTAAAACATTGAGATTTTCTTAGCTTTAGTGAAAGAAAGTCTTGATTTTATTAAACACACAGAGGCGAGTATTATGCTAACTTCTCTTGCTTTAATTTGAATAGCAGCCAAGATAAACTACATATCCCAGCAACCCCAGCTGGGAAAACTACAGAAATATGTCATACAGTGGATAACCAATCAGGGTCACAGATGAGTATAAACATATTGACTGAGAGCAACAAGTCCTCTTTTCTTGCAGAGCAGTTAAGCCACTCTGAATAAAGGAACAATCAAGAGTAAAATAGCACATGCCAATAAAATTGAAAATAAAGCTTCAAAACGATATACGATATGAACAGTCTTTTGGTCCAGATCCGGAATGAAAAGGTCTTGAAGTAGAGTCCTGTCCTGAATCAAGGAAGGTATGCCCATCAGAGTATCCTGGTAGGATGAAGAAGGAACTTTAGGATGTCTGGTCGGTAGCGGTAGCTGTACCTGCTGAGAATAAAGGGAGGGTTAAACAGAAGAACAATAGTGGTGGGATAATACTCTGTGTGTTTAATAAAATCAAGACTTTCTTTCACTAAAGCTAAGAAAATCTCCATTTTATTACAAGCACAGAGGCTCCTATTATGCTAGTTCAAAGCATAGAAATAACCGAATTAGCCACATGGGAAACAGGTTTACAATAAAAGGTTCTAAAGGTTGAGACATTTGACCAATCAGCTGATTTGAGAATGTCGCCCAAACTCAATCCTGCCCAAAAGTCCTTGGAAGCCATAGCTCCTCTGGTGGAATGGGCCCCAAAAAAGGAAATGTTGATGCCGGCTAGGTCCATAATCCATCTTACCCAATGAGCTAGAGTAGTGGAAGTGACAGGATTATGAGGGGATCTGAATGAGACAAGGAGTTGAGTTTTGGAAGACTTTCTCAAATCTTTGGTTCTTGAAATGTATTCTTTCAAACACGTACCTACACATATATTAGCATGATGAGCGAAATACGGATAAAAAACATACATTAAGTTAGTTTTTGTTCTTCTTCGAACCTGAAAGAAAACACCTTGAGGAGTATACTGTACAGAAGACACATCTAAGGCTCTGACATCAGAAATACGTTTAAGGGAAACTAGGCAGAGGAGAATGGTGAGTTTGGCAGAAAGAAATTTTAGGGATAAAAGGGAATTAGGCGGTTGAGATAAAAGAAACTGTAAAGCTACATTAACATCCCACATAGAATTGTACCTAGGCAAAGGGGGTTTGGTAAAACGTACCCCTTTTAGCAGTCGACAAACCAGAGGATGTTCACCAATAGGTTTATTATTGACTCTATCATGTTCCGCAGAAATCGCGGACCTAAACATGTTGACTGTTCTATAAGCCTTGCCCTGGGCTGCCAGGGAGGCTAAGAAATTAACAACTAGGACCACATCCGCTGAAGAGGGATCGGCACCCCTGACCAGACACCAATTATGCCAGATTGACCAGGCTGACTTGTAAGCCGGGAGCCCAGGCTTGACGTATGAAGCTTGCAGCTTCCTGCGAAATTCCTGGGGTTCTCCAGGCAGACCCGAAACCATCCATGCGACTAACTGAAGAGAGTGGTTGAGCATCAAATCGTGAGGTTGTCCTTGAGGATTCAACAAGAGGGAAGGAAAAAGTAGAAGAAGAACAGGGAGGTCTATGAGTAATTCGAGAGCTGAAGGGAACCAAGGCTGGCCCTGCCAGAGGGGGGTAATCAAAAGCACTTTGGTGAATTGGCGGCGGACCTGCGCCAAAACTCTGGGGATCATTATGAAGGGAGGAAAAGCATAGTTGGTTTGGTTGGACCAGTCCTGTTGGAAGGCATTGGTGGCCAAAGCCTGAGGGTCTGGCCGCCAGCTGTAGAATAGAGGGATCTGAGAGTTTAAACGAGAGGCAAAGAGATCGATAGAGAAGGGACCGAATGTGGAAGGGAGATTGTTGAAGATAGAAGGGTGAAGACGCAAATCGCTGGAGTCCTGAAGATATCTGGAGCACCAATCTGCTATTGTGTTCATATTTCCCGGAAGGTACTCTGCTCGTAGGGAAATTTGGTTTTGAAGACAAAATTCCCATAGACTTTTCGCTAGTTCAGCGAGGGGTTTTGATCGAGTACCTCCAAGGTGATTTATATACTGTACCGCTGAAAGGTTGTCCATCCGGAGGAGAATAGAACAACTTACCCTGTCTTTGGCAAAGGTTTGGATCACAAAGGAACCTGTAAGAATCTCTAAACAGTTTATGTGCAGAGATGACTCCTCTCTTGACCATAAACCTCCAGTCGAGAACTGAGCGCATCTTGCGCCCCAACCAGTCTGACTTGCATCGGATTCTAAGACAAGATCTGGTGCTGTAGAGAACATTGCCCGGCCATTCCAAGTGTCTAGGTGATCGAGCCACCATTGGAGTTCGATCCGGGATTCGTGATCTAACCCGATTAGGTCCTCGTAAGTAAAGCCTTCTCGGAGATGCCGAATTTTTAGTCGTTGAAGCGCTCAATAGTGAAGGGGACCTGGAAATATGGCTTGAATAGATGAGGCTAACAGGCCGATTATGCGGGCAAGACTTTTGATCGTAAGCTGTGATTTGTTGAGAACCAGGTGTATTTCCTTTTTTATGTGGGAAATCTTTTGAGCCGGAAGATGAAGTGTAGCTTCGGTAGAGTCTATGAGAAATCCTAAAAATTCCATGTGATGGGACGGAATGAGGTTGGATTTGTCTTTGTTTACAAGAAACCCTAGGTTCTGAAGAAGAGAAACAAACATGTCTAATTGTTGTATGAGTAAGGATCTGTCCTGGTGTAGGATTAGGAAGTCGTCTAAGTAAACTATAATTCTGACCCCTTGAGCTCTTAAGTGAGTTATCACTGGCTTTAACAATTTCCTGAAGGAGTGATGAATGGGAATAGAGAGATAAGCATCTTGTAAATCGAAACGAACCATCCAATCGTTTGTCAATAACGAATCTCGAAGATGGAGAATAGTCTCCATCTTGAAGTGGTGATAAACCACAAATTTGTTGAAAGTTTTGAGGTTTATGACAGGACGAACTTTTTTGTTCTTTTTTTGAACTAAGAATAACGTACTGGTGAAGCCTGAAGGATGAGGGGAACATGGCTCTATCGCGTGCTTGAGAATTAGGGAATGAATCTCTTTAGAGAGAAGAGTGTCTTGTTGTTTGGAAAAATTTGGGGGTTTTGGAAAGTGATGTTGAAAAGGCACTGAATAGAGTTCTATATGATAGCCTGAAACTGTCTGCAGGACCCATGGATCTGCGGTTAAAGACTGCCAGTTTGTCAAGAATAGAGCTGTCCGGCCTCCCACCAACAATGGACCATAAAGAGGAGCGCTTACCTGAGTTTTGTGAGCCTCTGGATCTGAAGCCACGTCTGAAGGAACGATACCTTTGTGGGTAGAACTGTGGCTTGTACTCCTGTTGGTAGGAAGTGGAGCCTCTGGTCTGGTTGACTGCACCTCTCTGGGTGTATCGGCCGGCAAAGCGGCTCCTGCCTTTGCCAGCTCTGCCAAAAACACGCAAATGAAAAATCTTTTGCATGGAAGACTGCGCTTTGTCCATAGAGGTAAAAGTTTGTACATATTTACTGAGTTCTTTAATGAAAGAATCTCCAAACAATAATCCGTTGGCTTCCGGGCGAGAATGTTCAGTTTAGGGTCGATTTTAAGTAGCAGGCTTTTGCGTCTTTCTTGCGCCATAGAGGCGTTCGTGTTGCCAAGTAGGCAAATCGCCCGTTGGGCCCAATTGGAAAGGATGACCGGGTCAACCTTTTTACCTTCCATTCTGGCTTCTTCTGCCAAGTCCAAAATCCTGGTGAGAGGGCCAGCGAGGTCAAGCAACCTTTCCTGGCAGTTGGTCCAGGCTCGGTCCACACCTTTTTTGGGATCTTTCCCAAATTTAGTAAAGAACATAATCATATTAGGATCTATGACAGGGGTATTAGAGATATTATTAGGTAGGGAGGGTCTGGGACACTCAGTTTTAAGTCTGTTGCATACTAATTTATCTAAAGGTTGTCGCAAATTTTTTAAGACATATTCGGAGACATGATCACAGGGAGTCCATTGAGTGGAATTAGGGTGACGGATAAGGGATGGATCAAACATCGGTTGACCCGCAAAATCTAATAAGGTACTTTTTGTTTTGGTTTTTGAAGACTCTCCCAATATGTTTAGAGAAGTTTTACGCCTCTTCTCCACAGGCCCTGACCAGATCATTATGTCTGGATCATCCTTATCCGTGTCTTTATCCGTGTCGGAATCACCCATATCATCATCTGTATCTCCCAGATTAGTAATTTGTATGGGAAAGGAAATACTGGAGGTGGATGGTTGGTTAGATACATTTTTTGACGGAGAGTCAGAATTATTGTCGGCATTATCTGCCTTCCTTTTCTTAGCTTTGGAAGGGGTAACGGAAGAAAGTAGTCGTTTGACAGAGGCTTCAAATGTCTTGGAAAAGTCAGAAATTGAGGAGGAGACCGCTTTCTGGACAGAGTCTTGAATAAAAGTATCCAAATCCTCTTTAAACTGTTGAGCTTCTTCATCTTCAGAGTAATTTTCCATTATAAAAAGGGGGACATTTCTAATATCTTTGTAAATTCTTAAGTATTTAGAGTATCAATATGAGTATCCTCAAGCAAGGGTTAATTAATTAATTAATTCAGCTGACAAGAAAATGAAGAAATATTAATTAGGGTGTCTGGCAGAAGTAAGCTAGAGTAAACGGCTGCGCGCTATTTAGTCTGAGGAGAGCTCACCGTTAACCAATTGAAGTTTCTTTTGAAAGTTTCCTTTGAAAGCGGTAGTGCTGAAGAAGCGTGACCGCTTTGAAGCTAGTTCAAACAGCTGATCTGACGCGCGATAAATAACAAGACGCTGTCAGAAGCTGTGCCGGCTCGCGTTTGGTAAACAAACGCTGCCGTGCACAGCGCGCGCCCCCGGCGTTCAGTTTAGAACGTTGGGGACGCGAAGCGAAAGGAATAAATGGCACGAAAAGGGTCAGAAAACGGGGCTCTGGCCGAGGAAAGGTATTTAACGAGAAAGCGTACAATAATGAAAATGCCCAAAGAGAAACCATATAGGAAGAAACACCAGATAAACATATTAAGAGAATATAAACACATGAGTAGAAAGATAGTACTTATCTTGACTGCAAGCAGCAAGAAAAGAAAACTTGTTGCTCTCAGTCAATATGTTTATACTCATCTGTGACCCTGATTGGTTATCCACTGTATGACATATTTCTGTAGTTTTCCCAGCTGGGGTTGCTGGGATATGTAGTTTATCTTGGCTGCTATTCAAATTAAAGCAAGAGAAGTTAGCATAATAGGAGCCTCCGTGCTTGTAATAAAATGACAAACGTAAGGTGTGTAAAATGTATTTGCGTAATTCCTACTTGATGTACAAGATCTTGCAGATAGTCTCACAACCTCTCATGTAGTGCACAGTGCTTGTTGCTTTATAGTTAGGGTTGTGCCATACAAATAGCAATACATACATACATACATACTTGAGCCTGTGTGCTTTGAGATCTATTGAGGGCATTTAAATGGTCGGGGCATGTGCGCAGATAAAGCTAAATACTGATAATACATTTTTAAAATAAAAACCGGAAGTTTGGAGTGATTTTAAGTCCAATGGTCAGTAATGTTTTGGACCTTTGGGCCGCTTTTTTCCACAGGCCGAGTCGTGTGACGTTCACAATTTTCGACCATGTCAAGTTGTGATGTTTGTAGATTCTGCACAGCTGCATGGCTGGGCATTGATTTCCCCTTGAAAAGACCTTTAGGCAGGATAATTTCTACCAAAACTAATATGCTTTGTTGCCTGCATAATTTATTGTTTGCCATTCTTTCAACCAATGTTTTATTTGCCATCCAACTGATCATCACGTTTATATTTAAATTTTGCCAACCTTGTGGTGTTCACAAAGTTAGTGAGTTTAGAAAAAAAAACTTTGCAAAGTTGGTGGAAGTGAATTTGCCCAACTTGGCAAACTCCTAATTCTACTATTTTCAGGACCTCCTATATACCTTAAATAGTCATAGCTTTGACTCTTGGTCCCTGTGGACTGTACGCTTACATGTAAAGCATTTACACCTTAGGAAAACAGTTGTTCCATAGATTGGTGTCTGTGGTAGGAAATCCCTGACACGTATCCTGCAACCACTTCTATGGGGTTCTTTTGAGTAGGCCTCAGCACCCTATCTTAACACTATTTGCGGTTTGCTATAGTTGGTAAAATGGAGGCTCACTTAAAGACTTCTTATAAAGAAAAACTCTTTCTGTATGGTCACCCGCCCACATTTTTGGACTGATACTGCTAGTTTGTCAGCTCTGAAGTGCACTGGGCCCTGCTGACCAGACCCATGTGCATGTGCTCTGACCCTCTCAAAGTGCATGTGCATTTGGCTAATACTGAATTGAAATATTTTAACTTAGCTCAAGGTACCTGGTATATGATACAAAGTATACCTAGGGCTAGTTAAGCTAAATGTCCCTGTAGACTGCAGCACTTATTGTGCCAAAGTGAAACAATGGTTCTAGGTCCGCCACTGCAGCCTAGTCGGGCAGCTTGTAAAGTGCCAACCAACCCAAAGTGCCAAAATAAATGCTTTTTCCAAGTCAGAACCTTCCTTTTCAATATGAATAAGACACCCCTAGGGAAAGCCTTAGTAGCCCATAAGGAAGAATGCTAAATATTAAAAATGTTATTTTATGTTTTACATGTGCTGGCAGTGAAAACGCGCAATCGTCATCTTCACTATAGCAAGTCTGGTAGTCCCTTTGGCTAACATGGGGTTACATTAGCCCAACCGTTAAGTGCTAACTTCCATTTGGAAACACTAAGGTGGTCATTACAACATTGGCGGTAAAAGCCGCTTACCGCCGTGCAGAAGACCACCAACACACCGCCGCGGCTGCGGAATTCCGCCACAGCTATTATGTCCCACATTTCTGAATCCGCCAAAATTCAGACACCCACACAAGTCCGCCACACCAAAGGTCAGTGATAAACTGGCGAAAACAAAACCTCCACCGTCACGCCAACAGAAATACGCCCACACTATCACGACACACAAATCCACGCGGCGGTCTTTCAACCTCCGTATTCCATTGGCGGTACACACCGCCGCACTCATAATACACACACATTTACAAAACACAACCACATTGGACAATTCAAAATACACACACCTGATACACATACACACACCACTCCCACACACCCAAGACAATATAAAACACACACCCACATCACCCACAAACCCCCACGACACAAAATTCCAAAAGAAGGCCAGAGAGAGAGCACCAGCAAGAACAACAGCATCCACAGGCACACAACACCATCACCCACAGAACTTCCACACACCTCACACAACACACCACTACATATCACCCCACATATCACCACACACTCCACCCCACACATCACCTACACCACCCCATGGCACGGCAAAGACACCCCAGGTTCTCGGAGGAGGAGCTCAGGGTCATGGTGGAGGAAATCGTCCGGGTAGAGCCACAGCTATTCGGAGCACAGGTGCAGCACACCTCCATTGAAAGGAAGATGGAGATATGGCGAAGAATAGTGGACAGGGTCAACGCAGTGGGACAGCACCCAAGAAATAGGGAGGACATCAGGAAGCGGTGGAACGGGGGAAGGTGCGTTCCGTGGTCTCAAGACACCACCTGGCGGTTCAGCGGACTGGCGGCGGACCCCCACCTCTTCCCCCATAACTTACAACATGGGAGGAGCAGGTCTTGGAGATTCTGCATCCTGAGGGCCTCGCAGGAGTAGGTGGAGGAATGGACTCTGGTAAGACAAATCTTAACTATTACAACCCCCACCCTACCTGCATGCTATCACATACCCCCACCCTCACCCTCACCCCCAGCACCCCAACTCCTCACATATGTCCCAACATCACAAACCACCCATCCCAACACCATGCCCTGCATGCAACAACAAAGCATGCCCACTGCACATACCCATACAACCCTCTAAACCATCCTCACACAAGGTCCCACACAGGAATGCAAACACTGGAGTACACAGTCACCCACCCATTGCACACCATGACACACACAGATGTAATAACCATCCTTTTATACCCCTGCAGAACCCCTACCCAACGTCACCGGAGAGGAGGGTCCACACATGTCCACACCACCAACAGAAGAGGCCCACAGTGATGACAGGGGACAGAGGCCCAGGAACACAGGGGAACTGGGAGGGCTGCTGTGCGATAGGGGCGGACAGGCCAAGGGAACCCACTCTCCACGAGGCCCTCTCCTCCATCATGGGAGCATACCACCACTCCCAGGAGACGATGGCAACGGTACTGGCCAAGTTTCAGGAGACCCAGCGCCTGCAGGAGGAACAGTATATGGGCTTCAGGGAGGAACTCAGAACCATCAGCTCCACCCTGGGCACCATCGTAGGGGTGCTGAAGGAACTACTCAACACCAGGAGGAACACTGTGGCAGTACAAGGGGCCCCTGACACTAGCATGGACGATGAACTGCCCACAACCTCCGCCGGCGCTAGTGGACAGTACGCCCCGCCACAGGACCACCACACCAGCACCCCACCCCCTGCAGAGGGAGAACCACCCCAAAAACAGTCCCTGAGATCCAGGACAAAGACAGAGCACGATGCCAAGACCCCCGCCAAGAAATGAGACCACCCTGATTGTCATCCTACTGTCCCACTTTGTCACCCTGTCCATACTTAAACTGCCCCAGCTCCACTTCCTATGCCCATATGGGCAATGCACCTGTGAGACTAATAGACTGGACTCTGCCATGGACATTCCTCCGCCATCACCCCTCACCATTTTACTACCCCCTCCAATATTGAGCACTTAAATAAACACCCTTAAGGCACAAAACAATCTGGAGTCTGTCTGTGGTTTCGAAATAGTGTATTAGCAATTACAGTGACAAAATGCTCTTTCAAGTTTAATGTCAACATATCTATGTCACACAGCTCTAGTCCATGAGGAATCTAAGCAGATGTCACACAGTGGGACTCACATCTGTGAAATCGTAAGAGAAAGTGACAACTCAGTGACCATACACTGGGTGAAAACGACAGACAGTAGAGAGATAGGAGTGTTAAAGTACATGTAGTAGGCAGGTTTGTATTCTTACCTGTGTCTCACTGGAAATATTGCTGGATCACTGAGTCCCTGTTGTGCATGTCTTCTTCCTCTGCTTCCTCGTCTTCACTGTCCACAGGCTCCACAGCTGCAACAACATCGCCATCTGGACCATCCTCCTGCAGAAATGGCACCTGTCGTCGCAAAGCCAAGTTATGAAGCATACAGCAGGCCACGATGATCTGGCACACCTTCTTTGGTGAGTAGAATAGGGATCCACCTGTCATATGGAGGCACCTGAACCTGACCTTCAGGAGGCCGAAGGTCCACTCGATCACCCTCCTAGTTCGCCCATGGGCCTCATTGTAGCGTTCCTCTCCCCTTGTCCTGGGATTCCTCACTGGGATTAGTAGCCATGACAGGTCGGGGTAACCAGAGTCAACTGCAAATGGTGAGGGACAACTGTTAGACACGCACTAACCTGTAGGGATATCCCCAGACCCAGACAACCATTCCCACTGACTTGCTTCCAGGTGCTCACCTAATAGCCACACACGGTGCCTCTGGAGTTGACCCATCACATAAGGGATGCTGCTATTCCGCAGGATGTAGGCGTCATGCACTGAGCCAGGGAACTTGGCATTCACATGGGAGATGTACTGGTCTGCCAAACATACCATCTATACATTCATCGAATGATAACTCTTCTGGTTTCTCTACACCTGTTCACTCCTGTGGGGGGTACCAAAGCCACATGTGTCCCATCATTGGCACCTATGATTTTGGGGATGTGTCCCAGGCCATAGAAATCCCCTTTCACTGTAGGCAAATCCTCCACCTGAGGGAAAACAATGTAGCTCCGCATGTGTTTCAGAAGGGCAGACAACACTCTGGACAATACGTTTGAAAACATAGGCTGGGACATCCCTGATGCTATGGCCACCGTTGTTTGAAATGACCCACTTGCAAGGAAATGGAGCACTGACAGCACCTGCACTTGAGGGGGGATTCCTGTGGGATGGCAGATTGCGGACATCAGGTCTGGCTCCAAATGGGTACACAGTTCCTGGATTGTGGCACAGTCAAGCCTGTATGTGATAATCAAATGTCGCTCCTCCATTGTCAACAGGTCCACCAACGGTCAGTACACCGGAGGATGCGGCCATCTCCTCACATGTCCCAGCGGACGGTGCCTAGAAAGGACAACAGCGAGCACAGAGTCAAACAACTCAGAGGTACGTACCCACAGTTTACACAGAACACAAATCATACACAAAAGGTATGTGTGTTGAGTCTAGGCCTAGGTATGTGTGACGCAGTTGGAAATGAAGCCATGTGGGCCCCTGAAATGGTGGCTGCCTGACCTGTAAAGTGGGACAATGGGATGTGAGGTAACTGCGCTGGCGTTGTACACCGTCGCGGTAGGCGGTCGAAGACCTCGGCGCAATGCTGCATTGGTTAACATTGGACCCTATTGGTCCCAGGAGCCAATGGCGATGTACGCCGGAGGTGACTGTACACACCGCCGCGAACGTGACCGCCATTTTCTATCACTTCAATCACTCGATACCTGATCTTCGACAGGAGAGGACCTACACTGCAAATGCTGCAGTTACCTCGGTCTGGAAGAGACAATGCTTCGAGTGTCTGGGGAAAGGGCCCCTGCCTTCACATCGGAGGAGTTGGAGAAGCTCGTGGATGGGGTCCTCCCCCAGTACACGCTACTCTACGGTCCTCCAGACAAACAGGTAAGTACACAGGGAGCATATTGGATGGGCTATGCCTGTGCTGAGAGGGCTGGATGTAAGAATGAAGAAGGGAGAGTGCTGCGTGCATGAAAGACGGTGAATGCATGTGCCACATGGCAAGGGTAGGGATGGGAGCCAATCACTTCGACGGTGCAGTTGGTAATAACTTCTCTTTTTCCCCTGTACATTTCATGTCGGTCAGCGCCCACCAGAAGAAAGATATTTGGCGTGCCATCGCAAAGGACGTCCGGACCCTGGGGGTCTACCACAGACGGAGCACCCACTGCCGGAAAAGATGGGAGGACATTCGCCGCTGGAGCAAGAAGATGGCGGAGGCTCAGCTGGGGATGGCCTCCCAACGTGGGAGGGGTGCCCATCGCACCATGACCCCCCTGATGTTCAGGATCCTGGCGGTGGCCTACCCGGAGTTGGATGGGGCTTGAGGGCATCACAGCAGCCACAAGGGGGTGAGTACACTCTCATTCTGCTGACTTTGCGCGCAGTGGAGGGGTCTGGGTGGGGGAGGTGGGGTGTGGGTTTCCCTAGGCCAGGGCGAGTTCTGTAGGCAAAGCCCCTCCGTAAGGCAGGCCATGTGGCACCCCAGCCCACCTCTGTAGAGTGCCAAGTACACCTAGTCATGCCCCACTGTCATCTATGTGTGCAGATGTCGTCCATAGCCTTGTAGGCCATTTCCCAGAAATTGAACAATGGAGCCCAAGAGCGCGGCGTAGTGCAGGGGGCTTCTGTGTCTGTCGTGTCTGCCAACTGTAGCGGTAATGCATGCACTCAACATGTCTTTCTTCTGTCTCCCCCCCCCCTTTTTGTGGTCTCCCTGTTCTTGTGTGCATTAGCATCATCAGGCGGAGGAGCAGTGGCACCGGAGCACGTGGGAGCTGCATGCCACATGGCCCTGGAGGGCATCACCTTCGCCCCAGGCACCTCAGGCCCTGTCCCAGTCACCCCTGCTGCCCTCAGTGAGGAGGCCATTGACCTCCTCAGGTCCCTCACTGTTGGGCAGTCTACCATTTTGAATGCCATCCAGGGTGAAGAGAGGCAGTTGCAACAGACAAATGCATTCCTGCAGGGCATTCATTCTGGTCAGGCGGCCCTTCAGCGAGCTTTTCAGACTCTGGCCTCAGCACTGATGACAGCCATTGTCCCTGTCTCTAGCCTCCCCCTCCAACTTCCTCAACCCCGACCCAATCCCCTGTACCTCAGCCTATCCCAAGCACACCTACAGACCAACATGCACACACCTCAACACCCAAGGGAAGCTCAGGCAAACATAAGCACCACACATCCCACAGGCACTCATGCAAGCATCACACACATGCAGACACACCAACATCCACTGCCTCCACTGTGTCCCCCTCCTCCTCATCTCCCTCCTCCCTCCCAGTCTTGTCTACACTCACACCTGCATGCACTACCTCTACAGCCACTACGTCCCTCTCCAGCACACCCACCACCACACCCAGCTCACGTGCAGTCACCACCCCCACTACCATTCACACGTCCCATGTGTTCTCTCCCAGTGTGTCTGTGATGCCCCTTCCCAAAATACACAAACACAGGCACACACCCACCCAACAGTCATCCACCTCACGACAGCCTCCAGCGCATGCACCTTCACCCAAAGTCACCAAACGTACACCTCCTACAACCACCACCTCTTCCTCCACTCCCAAACCCCCTCCAGCTACCCGTCCCAGTGTGTCCCAAAAACTTTTCCTGTCCAACCTTGACCTCTTTCCCACACCTCCTCCCACCGCGTCCATAGGTCATAGGTCCCGAACTTGCACCTCAGCCACAACATCTCCGGGACCAGTGGTGCCTGTAGTCACCGGAATGTGGAGTGCACCGGCCATCAGGGCAGCCAGTGTGGCACGGAGCCACAGCACAGACAGTCCCCCACCTGTGAAGCATCAGAAGTTGGCCAGTGCCCGGCAGGAGAGGGGGAAGACTCCAGCCACCAAAGCTGCTCCCAGGGGTCCCGTTGGGAGTGTGGAGTCAGCTGTGACACCTTCCAAGGTGGGGAAGGGCCACAAGAAACCCGGCAAGTCTGGGAAGAGCAGCACGGCAGAGAAGACCGCCATCATCCCCGCTGCCCAGGAAGCCACCGCCAGCACCAGCCCAGCTGCCCAGGAGGCCTACGCCAGCACCAGCCCAGCTGCCCAGGAGGCCACCGCCAGCACCAGCCCAGCTGGGCCTTGAAGGACCGCCAGCAAAATGCCTGCTGGGCCATGAAGGACCGCCAGCACCAGCCCCGCTGGGCCATGAAGGACCGCCAGCAGCTGAGATCCTGCAATGGAGACCACCATCTCCAGCACCGCTGAACAGGGCACCGCCATCTCAAGCACCGCTAAACAGGGCACCGCCATCTCAAGCACCACTAGCCCATGAGCGGCAGGGGCACTGACGCAACTGAGTCCGTCACGGGGTGAATGATGCACTCTGGGCACCATACCCCCTCCAGAACCAGTGGAGTCTGTCATCCACTACCTCTGTCCTTAACAGGATGAAGCACTCTGGGCACCATGCCCCCTCCAGAACCAGTGGAGACTGTCATCCACTACCTCTGTCCTTAACAGGATGAAGCACTCTGGGCACCATGCCCCCTCCAGAACCAGTGGAGACTGTCATCCACTTGTGAGACTGTGGCTTTGCACTCCCCAGGATGGAACAGTGGGCAACCCACCCACTGTAGAGACTTGTGAGACTGTAGCTTTGCGCTCCCCAGGATGGAACGGTGGGCAACCCACCCACTGTAGAGACTTGAGACACTGTGGCTTTGCACTCCCCAGGATGGAACAGTGGGCAACCCACCCACTGTAGAGACTTGTGAGACTGTGGCTTTGCACTCCCCAGGATGGAACAGTGGGCAACCCACCCACTGTAGAGACTTGTGAGACTGTGGCTTTACACACCCCAGGATGGAACTGTGGGCAACCCACCCACTGTGGAGACTTGTGAGACTGTGGCTTTGCGCTCCCCAGGATGGAACAGTGGGCAACCCACCCACTGTAGAGACTTGAGACACTGTGGCTTTGCACTCCCCAGGATGGAACAGTGGGCAACCCACCCACTGTAGAGACTTGTGAGACTGTGGCTTTGCACTCCCCAGGATGGAACAGTGGGCAACCCACCTACTGTAAAGACTTGAGAAACTGTGGCTTTGCACTCCCCAGGATTGAACAGTGGGCATGTGTCCCCCTCGTGGATTTGGCATCGTGCACTCAACCGGCTGAGGTGCCCCCCTTTCCCTCCCCCTGAGGTGCCTGTTTTCTTGGTATCTGATGCCCCTGCAGTGTTCCCTCCGTCATGGTCGGGGATCTTGTGTGGGCCTCACCCATACCGTTTGGTCCCAGTGTTCCACGGACTTTCTTAGTGCACTACCCGGACTACTATGCTTGATATATATTTTGTACATGGTGTATATATATATTTCTGCCTACTTGTTTTTAATATATTACAATGGTTACACTCATTTTCTATTGTCTTTGCATTCTTCCGGGGGTTTTGGGGGTGTAACTGTGATGTATTGATATGCATTTGTGTGTGTTGTAGTGGGTGAGGGTGGGGGTGTCGCGTGTGGCGTGTCCCTGTTTTTTGCCTCCCCCCTCCCCTGTGTCATAGGTGCAGTACTCACCGTGGTCTTCGCTGCTGGCGTTCGTGCTCCTGGTAGGGGAGCAGGAAGACTATCGCAGGTAGAATTTGGAGTTCCGGGTCCATGGTGTCCTCGTTTCTCGTGGGGTGTGTAGAGGTGAGCGTTTTCCCTTCGAAATTCCTGTTTCCGCCGTGTTTTTATCTGCGGTGAATCGGCCCCGGAAAAGGTGGCGGATTGGCCTGTCATAAAAGTGTGGGCGGTATATTGTCTCCCGCCTGTCTGTTGGCGGTGACCGCCGCGCTGTTTGTTTGTACCGCCGTGGCGTTCGGAGTGTTAAAGTGGCTGTCTTTGTTTGCGGTTTCCGCCAAGGTCGTAATTGCAATTTTTTTACCGCCGGCCTGTTGGCGGTCTTACCGTCGCCTTAACACTGACCGCCAGGGTTGTAATGACCACCTAAATATAGAACATCCATGTATCAAATTAATGTTTGTCCTTCTGGTGTCTAAAGATAAAAATATATACTATTTTTATAAATTGGAGTAGGACTTTTATTGTGTCATGTTTCTTTCCCTTTTTTTCTGCAACTCTCCCTCATCGTTGTTCCCAAACTTTGGTATACATGGGCCTGCGACTCACTTGTCAAGGAGATGAGAGATTGTTCTAGAACACCATTTATTTGTCAAGATAGGGAGAGCATTTTCTGTAATACCCAGAAGCCAGAGGTATGCTCCTACTTCTGGTGAGATCATAAAGATCCAAGATCCCAGAGTTTCCACAAGGGATCCTCTATAGGTGTTTAGCTGTTTCTTTAAAAAGATAAAAGTTTTCCTCATAATGTGTATTATGTTCCAAAAAAGTCAACGAGACAGCAATAAAACATTTTTGTTTTTAATCAACTCAAGGCCAGAAGAAAGGCTATCCTTTTCCTTTTCTGAATGTTTACTGGGGAGAGGATGATCCCGTATCTGTATATTTTTGGCTCTCCCTCCTACCTCGCGCTCGCGGACCGGGCACTGCGTGACGCAAGGAAGCGATCTCCAGAGGAGATAGCAAAGATTGGGGTGCAGGAACGGCGGAGGGAAGTGGTGCAGCTCTGATGAGGCTTAGTCTATTGTGCTGAAGAGCAGTTAGTGATGAGGGCAGGAAGACAATCTCAGATGTTTGGGAAAAAAAAATCTTCAACTCGAGGCCCGCTTAAAAGAAAACATACTTTTCTGGGAGGGAATGGTGCCAGGGTTTTAATCTCGGCAGGAAGGAAGGGCGTCAAGGGGGTTTCCGGGTGTGAAGGACTTGTGTAGCGTGCCATGGGCACCAAGCTACGGCACACACCAGGTACACACAGCCGACTACAAAGCAAGCTTCCTCCTACGCAATGCCTGCGGCACACACCACCGAAAGCCGTTCTTTCCTCACACAGCGAGCGCGGCACGACCCTCACACAGAGGGGCAGTGTAGCGGGCCTCACACCCGGGGTGCCTAGATGCGGCACAGGGAGGGGTGCCACCTGACTGGTTTTATACCAGCAGGACCGCAGCTGTAATGCCCTGCCGCTACAAAAGTTAGAAAAATCACCCCAGGCCCGTAGGTTTCCCCGTACCAGTAAAGACTTTAAAGAGTAAAATGTTGGAAGGAAACACTTTAAAATGTGTTCTACAGCTGCCCTAATGACCCCTGACTGATAATTAAAGCAAACAAAGAGAGAAAGACCAAGTTAGAAATTAATACAGAGGACTTCAGATAAACTTCTACTCGAGAATCCTGTCCCGGCCCTTGGCCTTTGCAGAATCTCAGAACTTGAACAGATGGCCAGTATTTTTCCCTGGGAAAGGCGGCAATCCTAAACGAAGGCAGTGCAAGTTATTTTCACACACAGAATACTCTGTTGTTCACAGCAGCACCACGACCTTCTGTCAGGCTCAGAACAAGGACAGGTAGAACTAGCCGGAGCATCTCAGATACACAGAGCAGGTTCAGCACAGGCTTCCCTCAGAGACGGGCAGCAGCACAGCAAGCTTCAGTCACATATGGAACGGATGTAGCACCTAAAGCAGAAGCACAGGCTCCCCTCCTCATGGAGGGCAGGCCCAACAGGGGCATCCACACACACACACACACACACACGCACGCACGCAGACACACACACACACAAGTGTAGCATGTGAAGCAGCAGGGCAGACATCTCAAACACACAGAGCAGTTACGGCACAGGCTCTAGCAGTGCCTGCTTTACTCATGCACACAGCAAATTCAGCACAGCCTTCCTGTACATACGCAGAGGAGGGATCCCTCGTTCACACACCAGGTAGAGCACAGGCAGCAGCAGAGCAAGCTTTCCTCACAGACTAAATATAGTACAAGCGACCCATACATGCACCGCCGAAGCAGTACAAATAGCATCAGTGCAAGCATCCCTTAAACAAGGACCTGCACAGGACTACCAGCAACAGCAGTGCAAGCCTCCCTCACGAACCAGTCAGAAGCAGCACATGGAGCAGTACTACTTGCTTCTTTTGCATAAAGAGGATAGTTAGTGTAGAGGCAGCAACCAGGGGTGTAAAACAGGCACCTGGAGACCCTGCGAGCAAAGGGTGCCCGGTGCCCATCATAGTCCCATTCAGCCCAAGGCCAATGAATACATGTGAGATATGGTAGACATGGGACCCCATTACATCCTCGAGGGGCCCTATTATGTTGTGTTATGCCATTGGCAGCAGCAGCTTCCCTCACACACCAGTCAGGTACAGAACAGGCAGCAACAGTACAAGCTTCTTTCCCAAACACAAAGGCACGAGGTAGCAGCAGTACAAACTTCCCTCATACACATCTGTTACAACACAGACAGCAGCAGTGCAAGCTTCCCTCACACACCAGTCAGGTACAGAACAAAGAACAGCAGTACAAGCTTCTTTCACAAACACAAAGCAGGCATGGGGTAGAAGCAGTGCAAGCTTCCCTCATACACGTGCTACAACACATGCAGCAGCAATGCAAGCTTCCCTCGCTCACCAGTGAGGTACAGAACAGGCAGAAGCAGTACAAATGTTTTTCACAATCATCAAGCCGGCAGGAGTTGAAAAAGTGCCAGCTTCCCTCATACATGTGTTACTACACAGGAAGCAGCAATGAAAGCTTCTCTCACACACCAGTGAGGTATAGAACAGGCAGCAGCAGTACAGACTTTTTCACAAACACCAAGCAGGCATGAGTAGAAGGAGTGCCACCTTCCTTCAGACACATCTGTTTACAACACAGCAGCAGTGCAAGCTTCCCTCACACACCAGTCAGGTACAGAACAGGCAGCAGCAGTACAAGCTTCTTTCACAAACACCAAGCAGGCACTGGTGGAAGCAGTGCAAACTTCCCTTATATATACAACTGTTACAACACAGGCAGCAGCAGTGCAGGCATCCATCACGTCTTCTTATATTAAAACATAAGCTTTCAATTAAAAGGACTTTCCGTTAAAGCTTAATTGCGCCAGATTGTCTTTCAGATTAAACGTTACCCATTCGCTTCCTTCTCATTAATCCGGATTGAATTTGATCTTTCTGTGATTGGAATGGATTAAAAGGAGCTGAAGAGACCTTTCTTTGTGGATAAGGGGATGCAAGAGAGTGTGTTTTTGGATCTATGCTTTACGTTCATACATATATTCCTACATCACAAATGTTCTGACAATGGTAAAGCTCATTTATTGAGATTTTTTCTTGCTGCACAGATCTGACGCTTGTGTTCTGGTTCATGGTAACGCCCCACTATTTACTGTCCCATAGATTGCTTATTACAATTACTCCAAATAGGGAAATGTTCCAGCAGATAATAGAGACATAGTGGAACTTCTCTGCTTGAAGCGTATTCATTTATTCTTATCTGTAAGTGGAGACCACCAACGCACATCCACCAGCACCAGAATCCAATCTCCAACCATTGCTGGGCTGGAGATCAGATTCCAGAACTGGGACCTTGTGTGTATGCTTCAAGTCACACGTCATGCTCATACACTTCACATTACAACATCTTCCCCCTGCTTAAAAACAAATAAACGAAATACAAAGGTACCACAAACACTAATATACAAAATCCCTAATGTACAAAACATATTATACGTTTATAGAATTAACAAGTTTAAGACAACACAATATTCATATTTAAATCCATAAATTAATCTGGTTTCCTAAAAAAAAAAATGCGTTTGCAATCAAAACCTTCAAGGTACTCCGGTCTTTTGTACAACCTTTACCATGTTTAGTGACCACTGGGCCAGCCTTTGCATTATCCTGCACAACTGAACTCTCCGCAACCACAAACTTATCTGTGGCATCCGTAGTACCCGAGAGCATAGGCATTTCCTTGTTGTGATCAAGAGTCCAGCAATAGTTTGCTGCTGACGTGTTACCAATTACGTCCCCCTCTCCTGATCTATACTCTTGTCAGTGAAAGTGGGTCCCCACACCAAATCATTTTGATCATGTAAATTGTTTTCCATAACCGCCCGTTGAAATTCACTCAATGATAACAAATTTCTCTTGGACCACCATCATCCATCACTTAATTTCACAGCTGTGCGTGAAATTTGCACCACTTTAAACAAACCATAAAAATTAAATCAGTTTTGCTTCTCATGTTTTTAACATTACCCTAAGACCCAGTGACTACACTAACTTCTTTAACATTGAAAGGCTTGTCATGCTGAAGTACCTTTTTCTCTTGAGCTCTCTTCTGTTTCTTGTCATCAAGCTTTCTACCATTACTCCTGATCCCTACACTTCTCTCCACTAACCTGGACCAAATTTGACCGTGAACTACTGCCTCTTAGCAATTCGAACAGCGACAACCCAGTTACCGAATGTTGGGTATTATGGTACATACATATTTTATCCCTCAAAAAATGAACAACATCCATTCCACACGTCAGAGCAGTTTTCTATTTTCTCCTATCAACTGCACTGTTGGCATGTGCGCTATGCAAAGCCACAGTATAATGTTTTATGCCTTTTTCCTTCAAAAACGTATCCATTTTATCTGACACCAGTTGTATACCATTGTCTGTAACTATTCCAGCTGGAGAAACTTCAATAGCAAAAAAATTAGCAAAAAAATTAATAGCTGTGCAAGTGCTCATTTCCTCCACGAACCCGTAATATAGCCACTTGGAGAAATCTATTGCCACAATCATGTACCTCAATTCATGCTTTACTTCTTAATAGGTCCTACAAAATCAAGTACCAGCTTTCCCCACGCCTTTTGTGAAAATGGTACAGGTAACAATGAAGGGTCTTTCATTTTCCAATGCTTATTAGATAAGACACACTCTTTACATGTCTGCATCATAGTGTCCCTGTCCTTATCTATAGCTGGCCACCAAAAGGTTGGCCAAATAATTATTTTTGTTGATAAAGAACTTAACCGACTGGCATGAGCCAATAAAACCACTTTAGGCCTTAGACTTACCGGTGGAACACATTTATCTGACTAACAAAATTTCATCCTCCACTTATAACTCACCTGCCACATGTGCAAAATTCAACATTTCTCCTTTGAGTCGCTTAATATGTGGCCAACCATTCGGTACCAATTCCACCACCTTAGCCAGAGTCACATCTTGACTACAAGCTAATAACTACTCATTTTCCTCTCTAACACATTGACAGTGATTAACTATGTCAACTGCAGGAAGGATGCATTCATCCTCACCTTCCGCTTCCTCCTCTGTTCTCCTACAATTGACCCTGTCTGGAATATGCTGCACTTCAAAACTATACTCCTGCAGCTTGGCTAAAATTCTTAATAAGCATGTAGAGGCTGATGCTCGTTCTTGTGATGTTCCCGCTAATGTTTTTCCTCTGTTTGCTGAAGTTTTAAGGTCTCTATGCAATTCAGCCAAGACTGTGTGCACCGAAAAACTGACCATGCATGCAGTAGTTACCTGGGTTTCCAATTTAGCCCAAACCAAAATGTGCTCATGTGTTTATTTATTACCAGTTGTTACTGTTAACAGGTTTATACATCTGCATTCTGTGTAACACCTTCTGCGATGCAGCTTTTCCCTGCAATTCATATATGTACGGAAATGCCTTCAATTTTTGCAACTTTGAAAGAACTCTCCCTTCCCGCCGGAAGCGTGAGACTTCTCACTCTGCACTCGACGCCCCCGGCTCGAGTTCCAGAGAACAAACACTGCAGAGAGAACTCCCAGGCGACTGCGACGACGTGAGTAACCTGAGTCGACCCCCCTGCACCCCCACAGCGACGCCTGCAGAGAGGATCCAGAGGCTCCCCCTGACTGCCTGATAACAAGGAACCAGACGCCTGGACCAAGCATTGCACTTGCAGCCCCCAGGACCGAGAGGAACCAACCTCCAGTGCAGGAGTAACCAGCAGGCGGCCCTCTTCCTCGCCCAGCTGGCCCGAGAAGCCCCCCTGTGCCCTGCCTGCATCGCCTATGTGACCCCCGGGTTCCTCCATTGCTTCCTATAGCAAACCCCACTCCAACTTTGCCCATTGCACCCGGCTGCCCCTGTGACGCTTATGGTGTGTTTTGTGTGCCTGTTTGTGTCCCCCAGTGCTCTACAAAACCCCCCTGGTCTGCTCCCTGAGGACGCAGGTACTTACCTTCCAGCAGACTGGAACTGGAGCACCCCTGTTCTTCATAAGGGTCTATGTGTTTTGGGCCCTCCTTTGACCCCTGCACCTGACTGGCCCTGAGTTGCTGGTGCGGTGACTTTGGGGTTGCCTTGAACCCCCAAAGGTGGGCTCCCTATGCCCAGGAGACTGACTATGTAAGTGCTCTACTTACCTGCAAAACCTAACCAAACTTACCTCCCCCGGGAACTGTTGATTTTTGCACTGAGTCCACTTTTAAAATAGCTTATTGCCATTTTAATCTATACTGTGTGTACTACTGCTTTAATTCAAAGCTCCTTACTTACCTATGTGGAGTACCTTGCATTTTATGTATTTACTTCAAATCTTGAATCTTGTGGTTCTAAAATAAATTAAGAAAATATATTTTTCTATATAAAAACTATTGGCCTGGAGTTAAGTCTTTGAGTGTGTGTTCCTCATGTATTGCCTGTGTGTGTACAACAAATGCTTAACACTACCCTCTAATAAGCCTACCTCTTGACCACACTAACACAAAATAGAGCATTAGAATTATCTAATTTTGCCACTATCATCCTCTATGGTGAACCCTTGGACTCTGTGCACACTATCTCTCACTTTGAGATAGCATATACAGGGCCAACTTCCTACATTGGTGGATCAGGGGTGGGGTCTAAGACTTTGCATTTGCTGGACTACTCAGCCAATACCCGATCACACGACTAAATTCACTTCATAGTTCAAAGTGACCACAGATCTCTCAGATGGCTGATGCAAATGAAAGGAGAAAACCCTAAACTGTTGAGGTGGTCCATATCCCTACAGGGAATGGACTTTGTAGTGGAACACAGACCTGGGACTGCCCATGCCAATGCTTGATGGCCTTTCCAGGTTATTCCACTTAGAAAATGAAGACTCTCTTGGGAAGGGTTAGTCTCATCCTCTTTCGTTTGGAGGGGGGGGGGTTGTGTAAGGAAATGCCTTCCTTGGCATAGTTACCACCTGACTTTTTGCCTTTTGTTGATGCCAGTTATGATTGGGACCCTTGCTAACCAGGACCCAGCACCAGTGTTCTTTCCCTAAACTGTACCTTTGTTCCAACAATCGGCACAGCCCAGGCACACAGATAAGTCCCTTGCAAATGGTACCCTGGTACCAAGGGCCCTGTTGCCAGGGAAGGTCTCTAAGGGCGGCAGCATGACTTATGCCACCCTGGGGACCAATCACTCAGCACATAAGCACTGCCTCACAGCTTGTGTGTGTTGGTGGGGAGAAAACAACTAAATCGACATGGCAGTCCCCGCAGAGTGCCCTGCCCACCTCACACGGCCTGTGGCATGGGTAAGTCACCCCTCTAGTAGGCCTTACAGCCCTAAGGCAGGGTGCACAATACCACAGGTGAGGGTATATGTGCACGAGCACTATGCCCCTACAGTGTCTAAGCAAAACCTTAGACATTGTAAGTGCAGGGTAGACATAAAGAGTATATGGTCTGGGAGTTTGTCAAACACGAACTCCACAGTTCCATAATGGCTACACTGAAATCCTGAAAGTTTGGTATCAAACTTCTCAGCACAATAAATGCACACTGATGCCAGTGTGAAATTTATTGTAAAATACACCCAGAGGGCATCTTAGAGATGCCCCCTGAATACCAGTCCGAATCCTAGTGCTAGGATGACCAGTTTCTGCCAGCCTGCCACCACCAGACGAGTTTCTGGCCACATGGAGTGAGTGCCTTTGTCACTCTGTGGCCAGGAACAAAGCCTGTACTGGGTGGAGGTACTTCTCACCTCCCCCTGCAGGAACTGTAACACCTGGCGGTGAGCCTCAAATGCTCATGCCTTTTGTTACAGCACTCCAGGGCATCCCAGCTAGTGGCGATGCCCGCCCCTCCAGCCACTGCCCCCACTTTTGGCTGCAAGGCAGGAGAGGATAATGAGAAAAAACAAGGAGGAGTCACCCACCAGTCAGGACAGCCCCTTAGGTGTCCTGAGCTGAGGTGACCTCTGCCTTTAGAAATCCTCCATCTTGAGATTGGAGGATTCCCCCAATTGGAATAGGGGTGTGCCCCCCTCCCCTCCGGGAGGAGGCACAAAGAGGGTGTAGCCACCCTCCAGGACAGTAGCCATTGGCTACTGTCCCCCAGACCTAAACACACCCCTAAATTTAGTATTTAGGGGTGACCCAGAACCCAGGAAATCTGATTCCTGCAACCTACACAAAGAAGAAGGACTGCTGTCCTGAAAGCCCCACAGAGACGACGGAGACGACAACTGACTTGGCCCCAGCCCTACCGGCCTGTCTCCAGACTCAAAGAACCTGCACAGCGACACATCCGACAGGGACGACCGACCTCTGAGGACTCAGAGGACTAGCCTGAAACTGAAGGACCAAGAAACGCCAGAGAACAGGGGCACTGTTCACCAACAGCAACATTTTTGCAACTTTGAAAGAACTCTCCCTTCCCGCCGGAAGGGTGAGACTTCTCACTCTGCACTCGACGGCCCAGGCTCGAGGTCCAAAGAACAAACACCACAGAGAGGACTCCCAGGCAACTGCGACGAGGTGAGTAACCTGAGTCGACCCTTCTGCACCCCCACAGCGACGCCTGCAGAGAGGATCCAGAGGCTCCCCCTGACCGTGACTGTTTGGTAATAAGGAACCAGACGCCTGGACCAAGCACTGCACTCGCAACCCCCAGGACAGAGAGGAACCAACCTCCAGTGCAGGAGTGACCAGCAGGCAGCCCTCTTCCTCGCCCAGTCAGTAGCTGGCCCGAGAAGCCCCCCTGTGCCCTGCCGGCATCGCCTAAGTGACACCCGGGTCCCTCCATTGCTTCCTATAGCAACCCTGTGACGCTGAGTGTGTGTTTTGTGTGCCTGTTTGTGTCCCCCGACAGTGCTCTACAAAATCCCCCTGGTCTGCTCCCCGAGGACGCAGGTACTTACCTGCCAGCAGACCGGAACCGGAGCACCACTGTTCTCCATAGGCACCTTTGTGTTTTGAGCTCTCCTTTGACCTCTGCACCTGATCTGCCCTGGGTTGCTGGTGCGGTGACATTGGGGTTGCCTTGAACCCCCAACGGTGGGCTGCCTACACTCAGGAGACTTACTGTGTAAGTGCTTTACTTACCTGCAAACCTAACCAAAGTTACCTCCCAGAGGAACAGTTGATGTTTGCACTGTGTCCACTTTTAAAATAGCTAATTGCCATTTTCTCCTATACTGTGTGTACTACTGCTTTAATTCAAAGCTCCTTACTTACCTATGTGGAGTACCTTGCATTTTATGTATTTACTTCAAATCTTGAATCTTGTGGTCCTAAAATAAACTAAGAAAATATATTTTTTGATATAAAAACTATTGGCCTGGAGTTAAGTCTTTGAGTGTGTGTTCCTCATTTATTGCCTGTGTGGGAACACCAAATGCTTAATACTACCCTCTAATAAGCCTACTGCTCGACCTTACTACCACAAACTAGAGCATTAGAATTATCTAATTTTGCCACTATCAACCTCTAAGGAGAACCCTTGGACTCTGCACACTATCTCTCACTTTGAGATAGTATATACAGAGCCAACTTCCTACATTGGTGGATCAGCGGTGGTGTCTAAGACTTTGCATTTGCTGGACTACTCAGCCAATACCTGATCACACGACTAAATTCCACAAATTGTCATTAGAAATTGATTTTTGCAATTTGAAATATTTTTCAAAATTTTTTAAAGTCTTGCTAGGACCTTGTGTAAGTCCCTGTTAGCATTTCTTTTAGAGTTTACAAGTTTGTAAAAGTCTGGATTTAAGTTCTAGAAGTAGTTTTTAGATTCTTAAAAAGTAATCCCAACTTTTAGAGTGATAATGTCTAATACAGATGAGATGGTGATGGAACTCAACCTCACCCCTTACCTGCATCTAGGGATGTCAGAGTTAAGGTCTCTCTGTAAAATCAAAAAGACTGGGTCCAACCCTACCAAAGTAAAACTCCAGAAGCGTTTGGCAGAGTTCACAAGGGACACCCCTCTGAGGATAATCCCTCACATGGGGAAGTTAGTGAACCAGAGGATGATTTCCCCCCCCTCCTGTCCTAACCAGGGAGAACAGGGTTCCTCAAACCCTGACTCCACAAATCATAGTCAGTGAAACTGGTTCTTCCACAGGGGAGACCAGTAACTCTGGAAGCATTGAGGGCAGCCTCAACGAAGATGATCTCCTGTTAGCCAGGGTGGCCAAAAGATTGGCTTTGGAGAAGCAGCTCCTAGCCATAGAAAGGGAAAGACAAGAGATGGGTTTAGCTCCCATCAGTGGTGGCAGCAACATAACTAGGGTCAGAGAGAATACTGACATCCTAAAAATCCCCAAAGGGATTGTAACAAAATATGAAGATGGTGATGATATTACCAAATGGTTCACAGCTTTTGAGAGGGCTTGTGCAACCAGAAAAGTAAAAAGATCTCTCTAGGGTGCTCTCTTTTGGGAAATGTTCACTGGAAAGACTCCTCAGACTCTCTGGTAAAGATGCAGAATCCTATGACCTCATGAAGGCTACGATTCTCAACTGAGGAGTACAGGATTAGGTTCAGGGGGGGCTCAAAAAATCGCGAGCCAGACCTGGGTTGATTTTGTTGACTTCTCAGTCAAAACACTAGATGGTTGGATAGCTGGCAGTGGTGTAAATGATTATGATGGGCTGTATAACTTGTTTAAAAAAGAACATCTGTTAAGTAATTGTTTCAATGACGAACTGCATCGACATCTGGTAGACCTAGGTTCAATTTCTCCCCAAGAATGGGAAAGAAAGCAGACCATTGGGTCAAGACTAGGGTGACCAAGGCTTCCACAGGGGGTGACCAAAAGAAAGGAGTCACAACGCCTCCCCTGGGGAAGAGTGTTGAGACATCCAAGGGAAAAAGTAAAGAGTCTTCTACAGGGCCACAAAAACCTGCTCAGGAGGGTGGGCCGAGTCTCTTCACAATCCTCAAATGGGTATAAGGGTAAAAACTTTGATCCCAATAAGGCCTGGTGCTGAATCTACATTGTCAGCATGGACACCAAACTGGAGACAAGGCCTGTCCCATGAAAACTCCCACAACAAATACTACTCCAGTTAGCACTGGAATAGCCACTCTATAGGGTGGGATCAACAGTGTGCCCAGAGGAAATCATGGTTCACACTGAAGCTACATTAGTCTCTGAGGGTGGGGTGGATTTAGCCACACTTGCTGCCTGGCATCCTAACATGCAAAAATATAGGCAGCAGCTCTTAATCAATGGAACTAGAGTAGAAGCCCTGAGGGATACAGGTTTCAGTCCAGTGTCACTATGGTGACAGACAAACTGGTTTTCCCAGGACAGTACCTGGCTAGACAGACATATCCAGTCACTAATGCTGACAATCAAACTAAAGTCCATCCCATGGCAATGGTAACTTTAGAATGGGGAGGGGTCACTGGCCTGAAACAGGTGATAGTCTCCTGTGCAATTCCAGTTGAATGTCTGCTAGGGAATGATCTGGAGTCCTAGGCATGGGCTGAGGTAGAGTTTAGGACCCATGCAGCCATGCTGAGTATCCCTGAACTGGTGTGTGTCAAGAGAAGGGCACAGCGCAGGGCTCAGGGTGAAAAAGAAGTGTTGGAGTCTGGAATAATGGCCCAACCTTCCAAGAGAAAAGGAAAGAAGACTGGGGAACCAGCTTCAACACAGCACAAGAAACAGAACCTCTGTTCCCAGGAAGATGTTCTATCCCCTGAGGGAACTGAGTCCATGGAGCTGGAGCCTTACCAGGTTGAGCTCTTGGGCCCAGAGGGACCCTCAAGGGAACAGCTGTGGAAGGGGCAAGAAAGGGGTCCCTCTTTTGAAGGCCTAAGACAGCAAGCAGCTGAGCAAGAAAAAAGAACTGTCAGTGGAACCCACGGGATCTATTGGGAAGATGGGCTCCTTTACAATGAGGCAAGAGATCCAAAACCTGGTGCCACTAGGAGAGTGGTAATGTGTCACAAACTGCACTCGACTTCTCACCTCTTGATGCAGGTTTGGAGAAAACACCCGGTCTTCTGCAGGTTCTGGATAATCCCAGATAGGGGTGACCCTTTCTAGTAGCCACGGTGCCGCTTGACAGAGAACGCCAAAGCAGACTGTACCCACCAGAAGGAGTCCCAGAGGAAAAAAACCCAGGAACTGGGGAAAAACCTCAAACAGGAACTCCTGAAAAAGAAGAAAAAACAGGACTTGAAAACAGGAACAAACAAGGCAAAAATTCTCCAAGGCTAAAACAGGAACGACGAACAGGAGCGAAGAGCACTACCAAGGGGAAGTGTTTGCAACGCAAGGTAGAGCAAGACTGAGTGGCTTATATACTGGAAAAGGGGAAGTGACCTCACAGAAAATTAAAATAACACCATCTTGAACTGGGAAAAGCCCATAGAAAAGAATAGGGAAAAAGGATGTAGTATGTAAGAAAAAGATCATGCTGGGAAATGAAAACAGGAAAAAGACACATGGACACCAACAGGAACACGAAGGAATGCAGAATACAGAAGCAAGAAAATGAAATGAAAAAGAAAGAAAAAAGACCAGAAAGAAGACCACCACCTACAGGGGAGACGACAATGCCCTACAGTTGGTAAGGGCAACGCGACCGGGAGCACAAAACACGCTTCCCGGTACGTGTTGCCAAATCGGCAAGAAAACGCGGGGAACAGAGCTCCGAGAAGCGGCAGCGCATTCCGACTGTGGTCGGACAAAGAGACGCTGCGTCAAGGCGCGGCGTTACATAATGCCTCAGAAGTTTAGGGAGTTCATTCTGACCTTAGCCCATGACATTCCCCTTGCTGGGCATTTGGGACAAACCAAGACATGGGAGAGATTAGTCAACCATTTCTACTGGCCCAATATGTCCTAGAACGTAAAGGAGTTTTGCACCTCCTGTGTCACCTGTCAAGCCAGTGGTAAGACAGGTGGCCATCCAAAGCCCCCCCTCATTCCACTTCCCATGGTGGGGGTCCCCTTTGAAAGAGTGGGAGTGGGCATAGTGGGTCCACTGGAACCTCCCCAGCATCAGGGAACCAGTATATCCTGGTAGTAGTGGATCATGCTACCAGGTACCCTGAGGCAATTCCCCTTAGGTCCACTAAAGCCCTAGCAATAGCAAAAGCACTCATTTGTATTTTTACCAGAGTGGGATTTCCTAAGGAGGTGGTTTCTGACAGAGGTACCAACTTCATGTCAGCACATGTGGAATGAGTGTGGGATGACTTATAAATTCACCACACCATACCACCCACAAATCAATGTCTTGTGGAGAGATTAACAAGACATTGAAGGACATGATCATGGGGCTTCCTGAAAAACTCAAAAGGAGATGGGATGTCCTCTTGCTGTGTCTGCTTTTCGCCTACAGAGAAGTGCCACAGAAGGGAGTAGGGTTTTCCCCCCTTTGAGCTTCTGTCCTCAGGGATACCTCTTTTAAAGGACAAACGTTTACCTGAGTAAGAACTGCTAGAATTTCCTGAGGTGCTGCTTTTCTTATACTAGCCCCTTTCCTCGCTGGCGTGGGAGGGGAATAATGCCTTACTTCTGGTGATGTCCTCCCACTCTCTAATTATCTGAAAGCTAAAACCTCTTGAGAGGCCTAAGAATATTTGCAACCTCGCGATCGGCCCAGAAATCACCTGGCTCTGTAAAAATAAGGCCAGTCTGTGAAACTTTGAGTGATACCTGGGCCTTGTCCATGGCGGAGAAAGTTGAAGCAAACTTTCCCAGGTACTTGATGAAAGTATCCCCCAATATAAGCCCATTAGCCAATGGGCCAACTCCAGAAGGGGCCAGGTCAGTGATCTTCGAGCGAGGGTGCATCAGGATAGAGCAACACCTGCCTGAGGAGATAATGCAATTTATTTTTGTCGCCAATTGACACACTCCATGTTAGGCCCACCCTATGAGAACATCAGCATCTTGGCTACTTAGACTCTCTTCGAAACATTTGTTAGGGGCCCTGATAAATCAAGGAGTTTGTCTTGGCATCTGCATCAAGTACGGTTGATCACTTTGTTGAATTCTTTACAGAGTTTATGCATAAATACCACCATATATGGGTCAATCTCTGGCGTCTCCGCCACTTAACCTAAAAGAAAGGGATGGGGCTTTTGGCATGTAGGCTAGCTCAGACTTCCTTTTCAGATCTTTTACGGAGACACACTTAGACCTATTTTGCCACCAGTGGGCAAGGCAGCCAGTCAGCGGACCTCAGATGTACAATCTTCTTGAGTCAAAGTCCTGCATCCTCCATTGTCCTTACAACCAGGGGTACTGCTGTTTTAGTGGACAATTTTTTTGCTTTCTGCCATCATCCTGACACAAGTCGGATCAAGAAGAATTGGGCGAGAAGTCATTGCGAGCAAGGCCTATTCCAATCTCAGAATCTGAGGGGGTCAAGCATTTCGGGTGCTCCATAAACATGGTCTAGTAAAATGTTCTAGTAGATTTTCCAGGGCCTCTTTGTGTGGCACTTTGCCGTCTCCTTTCTGGGTTCTGGAGTGTCTTCCTTTTTCACACAGTTTAATGTAAATACAAATGTAGTTCAGTATTCAATACTGTACTGATGCAGGCCATAATGTTTTACAGGCCTTTTGAAATACTGGTACACCATTACCAGGTTTTGCCTAGGAGTATTTTTGCCTTTTTTCCCCCTGTTTCTTGAAAACAGGAAAAAAAAAGGCAAAAATACTCCTAGGCAAAAACAGGAACGACAAACAGGAGCGAAGAGCTCTATCAAGGGGAAGTGTTTGCAACGCAAGGTATAGCAAGACTGAGTGGCTTATATACTGGAAAAGGAGAAGTGACACCACAGGAAATGAAAATAACACCATCTTGAATTGGGAAAAGCCCATAGAAAAGAATAGGGGAAAAGGGATGTAGTATATAAGAAAAAGAGCATGCTGGGAAATGAAAACAGGAAGAAGACAACATGGACACCAACAGGAACACGAAGGAATGCAGAATACAGAAGCAAGAAAAAGAAATGAAAAAAGACCAGAAAGAAGACCACCACTGACAGGGGAGACGACAATGCCCTACAGTTGGTAAGGGCAACGCAACCGGGAGCGCAAAACACGCTTGCCAATACGCGTTGCCAAAACGGCAAGAAAATGCGGGGAACGACGCTCTGAAAAGCGGCAGCGCGTTCCAACTGCGGTCGGACAAAGAGACGCTGTGTCGAGGCGTGGCATTACAGTAGGTCCCCTCCCCGAGGCCCCAGGTTTGTCAGAGTGACAGGCAAAAAACAGGCGAACCAAGCGGGGAGCCTCCCAAGAGCAGTCACTGATAGGGTAGCCTTTCCAGTGAACCAAATATTGCAGTCTGCACCGAAAAAAATCGGGAATCACAAATTTCCTGGACTTCACATTCAGGCTGGCCGTCAACGAAAAGAGGAGGAGGATGTTGAAATTGTCAGTGGTATGGATCAGGAACAAAGGGCTTCAATTGTGACACATGAAAAACTGGATGAACCTTCCAAGTATGAGGCAATCGCAGTCGCACAACAACAGGATTCAAGATTAGCAAAATCCGAAAGGGTCCATAAAAACGTGGTTTGAATTTATTGACAGAAAATCGGGAGGGTAGAAATCTGGAGAAAAGCCACACCTTGTGGCCTACTTGATACGAAGGTGCCGTTTGTCGATAACGATCCGCTTTTCGTTTCATTGCTTGTTTAGAAGCTAGGAGAGTTGTATGAATTAGGCTCTGGATTTGGCAGATCCGACGTGCAAAAGAAGTGACTGCAGGAACAAAAGAGGATGTACTGGGAACAGTAGATATGGCCCTAGGATGAAATCCATAGGTGCAATAAAAAGGCGTGGCCTTGGTCGCACTATGAACTGTGTTATTATAGGAGAATTCAGCAAGGGCAAGAAACTCCGACCAATTACTTTGAGTGGCATTACAGTAACATCTCAGATATTGTTGGAGTTCCTGATTTACTCGTTCAGTTTGACCATTCGTCTGTGGATGGAAACCAGAGGATAAGGACACCTCAATGTTTAACAAGGCACAAAAAGCTCTCCAGAATCGTGATACATATTGTGGTCCTCTGTCCGAAATGACCTCTTGCGGAATACCATGGAGGCGAAAAATATTCTGCATGAATATGCAACTCATTTCAGGGGCTGTTGGTAACTTTTTCAAGGCTGTGAAATGTGCCATCTTGGTGAAGGAATCAACTGTTACCATGATTACGTGGTTACCAGAAGAGGGTGGTAAGGAACAAATGAAATCCGTGGAAAGAGTACACCAAGGAGCTGAGGGAACCGGTAAAGGTCTCAATAAACCTGCTGGTCTAGTTCGGGGTGTCTTGGTCTGGGCACATACTGGACATGCTGAAACATAGGATTCTGTATCTTTCTTAAGGGAAGGCCACCAAAATGATCGTTGCAGCAGCTCCTGGGTCTTCTTGATTCCTGGATGCCCGGCTATCGGGGAATCATGACACATTTGTAATACCTCTGTCTGAACTTTCTTAGTAGGTAAGAAAAGAGCCTGCTGATGAAGAAGTAATCATCTTTCTTTCGCAAGAAGGGTGTCACTCTATCCCATTCCAAAGTAGAAAGAAACTGGTACTCAGATTTAACACATTCTTGAAAAGATTGAGTAGCTCCAATGATTCTACTAGACTCAATAATGTGTGGAGAAGAGATCTTAGCGACGTCAGGATATCAACAGGATAAAGCATCTGCCACTAAATTCTGGGAGCAAGGTATGTACGTGATCATAACATCATACTGGCTAAAAAAGAAAGCCCATCTTGCTTGACGACTGTTGCGACACTGGAATCTCCGAAGATATTGTAACTTGCGGTGGTCAGTCCTGGCTTCAAAAGGCTCTCTAGAACCCATCAAGAAATGCCTCCATTCCTTACATGCTACTTTGAGAGCAAGTAATTCTCTTTCCAGTACTGAATAATTGCATTCTGCTTCTGATTAAATATGAGAAAGATAAAAGATAGGATGTTCTAATCCATTGTTGTCTTGTTTGTGCAGCAGAACTGCCCCAATGGCTCTGTCTGAGGAATCTGTCACAACTATAGATTTTTTGGTAATGTCAGGGTGTCGCAAAATGGGTGCTTGGGTGAAGGACTTCTTTAATTCTTGAAAAGCGCTTTCAGCATTCTCGGTCCAGGTGAGGCCCTTTTTCAGATTCTCTTTCTTAATTGTTTGGGTAATGAAACTTTGTAGGTAGGCAAAGTTCTGAATAAACTGGCGATAGATGTTTGATAGCCCAAGGAAACATTGCATTTCCTCTATTGATGATGGAGAAGGCCAATCTAGGATGGCGCTGACCTTGTCAGGGTCCATGGATATTCTGTGTTGATTGATACTGAATCCCAAATACTTCACTTTGGTCTTATGAAATTCGCACTTATCTGGTTTACAAAATAACTGGTTCTTCTTAAGTCTTTCCAAGACCTGCAGTACATGTTCCGTATGTTGCTCATTATCACGCGAATATATCAAGATATCATCCAGATAGATTACTACATATTGGTTTAATAAGTCAGAAAGCACTGAATCCATGAATCGTTGGAAGACAGAAGGTGCATTGGTCAGTCCGAAAGGCATGACACGATACTCATAGTATCTGAAAGGAGTACTGAAATCTGTCTTCCATTCATCTCCTTCTTTGATCTGTAAAAGATGATAGGCACCCCTTAAATCGAATTTGGTGAACATTTTGGCTCCTTGGATGGCATCCAATATATCCCGAATTAAGGGTAAAGGGTAACGATCCTTAATTGTTATTCTATTGAGTTTGCGAAAGTCGACACATGGACGCAGATCTTTCGTTTTCTTGTGGATGAAGAAAAGAGGAGCCCCAGCAGGAGACGTAGAAGGAGCAATTAACCCATTCTGTAAGTGGTCATCTAGGTATTCCATGAGCACCTTCTTTTCTTGGTCTGTCAATGAATACATTCGACCAAAAGGTACGACTTCATCAGGAACGAATGGAATAGCACAGTCATAGATTCGATGAGGAGGTAGAATGGGATTACTGGGTTTCTGAAAAATCCCAATATATTCCTGACAACAATCTGGGACTCCCTGAATCATGTTTACGGAGTTAGTAGTATCCTTAGTTGATTGACAGGACCTTTTAGGAGACCAATAGGAGTTAGAGGAATAACAGTTCTGCTGACAAAACAAAGATGTTAGAGATATAGGGCCAGATGTACGAAAAAAACAAATTGCGATTTGCAATTTGCGAGTCTCTGCGACTCGCAAATTGCAAGTCGCAATTTGGGATGCAGAAAGGTGTCTCAGACACCTTCTGCAAGTCGCTATGGGGTCGCAAAGACCCACCTCATTAATATTAATGAGGTGGGTCGCAAATTGCGGCCCCATAGCGACTATGGGCACTCGCTAACATGGAGGCCTGCTGACGTCAGCAGGCCTCCATGTTAGCGACCTGCTGCTCAATAAAGCAGGTTTTTTTTTTTAAATGTGGCCCGTTTTCCCTAAGGGAAAACGAGCTGCATTTTAAAAAAATCCGAAACCTTTTGTTTCGGTTTTTTCAGGGCAGGGAGTGGTCCCTTGGACCACTCCCTGCCCTGAAAAACTATTTTTGGGTGCAATCACAAACTGGAAGGGGTCCCATGGGGACCCCTTCCAATTTGCGATTGTGTTACCATCCACTTGAAGTGGATGGTAACTGCGATGCCATTTGCGACCGCATATGCGGTCGCAAATGGTATTGCATACCATTGCGAGTCGCAAATAGGAAGGGAACACCCCTTCCTATTTGCGAGTCGCACATGCATATTGCGAGTCGGTAACGACTCGCAATATGCATTTGTGCATTGCAAACCCACGTTTGCGAGTCGCAAACGGCGATTTTCGCCGTTTGCGACTCGCAAAAGGGTTGCTACATCTGGCCCATAGTTCTCATTTTCCAACTGATATAGGGGTTGTGTCGGGTTAACCAGGGTATTCCTAAAATCATGGTGTGATTCGGTGAGGCTATAAGGTCAAAGGCAACATGTTCTTGCTGCCCCCCAAATATCAGACAGAGTGTAGGAGTTGAGGCCACCACAGGACCTGAGGTTAAAGGAGAGCCATCAACCGTGTGTACCTCCTCAGGGGTTTCTTTAGGAATATGTGGAATTCCTTTATTCGTAGCCCAGGTCTCATCTAAATAGATTCCACTGGCTCCACAATCTATGAGCGTCAGGAGATGTTCTTCTTGATCCTGTGAGCTTTGTAACTTGACCGAAAAGATAAACAGGGTGGACATACTTTCTCTGGAGGAACATATCGATGGTACTTCAGCTCTTCCCGTCTCCTTCCTCGGGACAGGAGTTGGTGTTTCCCGCAGGTCTAGAGGGGCGAACAGGGCAACTGTGAATCAGATGCCACAATACAGACAAAGTCCCTTTCGTCTTCTATCGTCCCTTTCTGATTCAGTTAATGAACCACGGACGGGATCAATCTGCATGGGTTCTTCAGTGGGGGATGGAGAGGCTTCGGATGGGACATCGTCTGTTCACCTACTGCTGGTACGAAAATTACCAGACTGGTATGGAACTCGCGTTCTTCGTCTCTCCATCTTGCGCTCTCGTAGTCTATATTCAATGTTCATGACTTGATCCATCAATTCCTTCAAGGAACAGGGTGGAGTAGAATGTGCAAGTTTATCTTTAATTTCTTCACGCAGGCCACCGTGGAACAAGGTTATAAAGGTGCGTTCCACCCAAGAGGTTTCAGCTGCCAGCTGTTTGAAACAAGTTATATACTGCAGAACGTCCTGATTGCCCTGCTGTATATCACATAAGGCCTCCTCAGCAGCTGCTTTCACCCCAGGCCTCGCAAACATCTGTTTGAAAAGAGTCAGGAAAGCAGGATAATTAGTCAGGACTGGATTTTCCGCAGCGACCAGAGGAGTCGCCCAAGCAAGTGCAGGACCAGACAAGGCGCTGATCAGATAGCCCACCTTAGCCTTTTCGTAGGAAAATTGCAGTGGACGAAAGGCAAAGAAAATCGTTAGGGCATCCAAAAACTCCTTTATCTTCAGAGGATCTCCTGAATATCTAGGAGTAGCGGCAGATATGGGTGGTATATCCATTGACAGGGAAGACAGGACTTGTCGTAGGGCAGTGTTTTCAGCCTGTAATTGTTGTAACTCTTGAGTTTGTTGTTGGACTGTCTGCAGCATGGCTTGAGCATTTTCTGCTGCCTCTCCCTGTGGACCTTGCATGGCTGCCTCGCAACGCGGAATCTTTTGGCATTGCAATCTGTCACGAACTGCACTCGACTTCTCACCTCTGGATGCAGGTTTGGAGAAAACACCCGGTCTTCTGCAGGTTCTGGATAATCCCAGATAGGGGCAACCCTTTCTAGTAGCCACGGTGCCGCTTGACAGAGAACGCCAAAGCAGACCATACCCTCCAGAAGGAGTCCCAGAGGAAAAAAAAACAAGAACTGGGGAAAAACCTCAAACAGGAACTCCTGAAAAAAGAAGAAAAAAACAGGACTTGAAAACAGGAACAAACAAGGCAAAAATTCTCCAAGGCTAAAACAGGAACGACGAACAGGAGCGAAGAGCACTACCAAGGGGAAGTATTTGCAACGCAAGGTAGAGCAAGACTGAGTGGCTTATATACTGGAAAAGGGGAAGTGACCTCACAGGAAATTAAAATAACACCATCTTGAATTGGGAAAAGCCCATAGAAAAGAATAGGGAAAAAGGATGTAGTATGTAAGAAAAATATCATGCTGGGAAATGAAAACAGGAAAAAGACACATGGACACCAACAGGAACACGAAGGAATGCAGAATACAGAAGCAAGAAAAAGAAATGAAAAAAGAAAGAAAAAAGACCAGAAAGAAGACCACCATCTACAAGGGAGACGACAATGCCCTACAGTTGGTAAGGGCAACGCGACCGGGAGCACAAAACACGCTTCCCGGTACGTGTTGCCAAATCGGCAAGAAAACGCGGGGAACAGAGCTCAGAGAAGCGGCAGCGCATTCCGACTGTGGTCGGCAAAGAGACGCTGCGTCAAGGCGCGGCGTTACATAATGCCTCAGAAGTTTAGGGAGTTCATTCTGACCTTAGCCCATGACATTCCCCTTGCTGGGCATTTGGGACAAACCAAGACATGGGAGAGATTAGTCAACCATTTCTACTGGCCCAATATGTCCTAGAACGTAAAATAGTTTTGCACCTCCTGTGTCACCTGTCAAGCCAGTGGTAAGACAGGTGGCCATCCAAAGCCCCCCCTCATTCCCCTTCCCATGGTGGGGGTCCTCTTTGAAAGAGTGGGAGTGGGCATAGTGGGTCCACTGGAACCTCCCCAGCATCAGGGAACCAGTATATCCTGGTAGTAGTGGATCATGCTACCAGGTACCTTGAGGCAATTCCCCTTAGGTCCACTAAAGCCCTAGCAGTAGCAAAAGCACTCATTTGTATTTTTACCAGAGTGGGATTTCCTAAGGAGGTGGTTTCTGACAGAGGTACCAACTTCATGTCAGCACATGTGGAATGAGTGTGGGATGACTTATAAATTCACCACACCATACCACCCACAAATCAATGTCTTGTGGAGAGATTAACAAGACATTGAAGGACATGATCATGGGGCTTCCTGAAAAACTCAAAAGGAGATGGGATGTCCTCTTGCCGTGTCTGCTTTTCACCTACAGAGAAGTGCCACAGAAGGGAGTAGGGTTTTCCCCCCTTTGAGCTTCTGTTTGGCCAGTCTGTTAGGGGACCACTGGCACTTGTTAAAGAAGGCTGGGAGAGACCTCTCCATGAGCCTAAACAAGATGTGGGGGACTATGTACTAGGCCTACGTTCAAGGATGGCAGAGTACATGGGAAAGGCAAGCAAAAAACTTGAGGCCAACCAACAACTCCAGAAGTTGTGGTATGACCAAAAGGCTGCTATGGTTGAGTTTCAGCCAGGGCAGAAAGTCTGGGTTCTGGAGCCTGTGGGTCCCATGCCACTACAGGACAGATGGAGTGGCCCTTACCCAGTACTTGAGAAAAAGAATCAGGGCACTTATCTGGTGGACCTAGGCACTAGCAGGACCCCCAAGAGGGTGATCCATGTGAACCGCCTCAAACTTTTTCATGACAGGGCAGATGTAAACATGTTAATGGTTACAGATGAGGACCAGGAAGCAGAGAGTGAACCTCTCCCTGATCTCCTCTCCACTGACCCTAAAGATTGCTCAGTAGATGAAGTGAACTATTCAGACACCCTCTCTGGCCAACAGCAGGATGACTGCAGGCAAATCCTTCAGCAGTTTGGTGAGCTCTTTTCTTTGACCACTGGTCAGACACACCTGTGTACCCATGATGTGGACACAGGAGACAGTATGCCTGTCAAGAATAAAATATTCAGACAGTCTGACCAAGTCAAGGAAAGCATCAAAGTGGAAGTCCACAAGATGCTGGAGTTGGGAGTGATTGAGCACTCTGACAGTCCCTGGGCTAGCCCAGTGGTCTTGGTCCCCAAACCTCACACCAAAGATGGCAAGAGAGTGATGAGATTTTGTGTGGACTACAAAAGGGCTCAACTCTGTCACCAAGACAGATGCTCACCCCATCACAAGGGCAGATGAGCTAATAGACAAATTAGGTGCAACCAAATACTTAAGTACCTTTGACTTGACAGCAGGGTACTGGCAAATAAAAATGGCACCTGGAGCAAAAGAGAAAATAGCATTCTCTACACCTGATGGGCACTACCAGTTTACTGTGATGCCCTTTGGCTTAAAGAATACCCCTGCCACCTTCCAAAGGTTGGTGAATCAAGTCCTTGCTGGCTTGGAGTCCTTTAGTGCAGCTTATCTTGATGATATTGCTGCCTTTAGCTCCAACTGGTAGGATCACCTGGTCCACCTGAAGAAGGTTTTGCAGGCCCTGCAAACAGCAGGCCTCTCTATCAAGGCATCTAAATGTCAGATAGGGCAGGGTACTGTGGTTTACTTGGGACACCTTGTAGGTGGAGGCCAAGTTCAGCCACTCCAACCCAAGATCCAGACTATTCTGGACTGGGTAGCTCCAAAAACACAGACTCAAGTCAGGGCATTCCTTGGCTTGACTGGATACTATAGGAGGTTTGTGAAGGGGTATGGATCAATAATAACACCCCTCACACAACTGACCTCCAAGAAAATGCCCAAGAAAGTTAACTGGGCCGTGGACTGTCAAAAGGCCTTTGACACCCTGAAGCAAGCTATGTGTACAGCACCAGTTTTGAAAGCTCCAGATTGTTCTAAGCAAGCAGTTCATTGTGCAGACAGATGCCTCTGAGCATGGGATAGGAGCAGTCCTGTCCCAAACAAATGATGATGGCCTTGACCAGCCTGTTGCTTTCATTAGCAGGAGGTTACTCCCCAGGGAGCAGCGTTGGAGTGCCATTGAGAGGGAGGCCTTTGCTATGTTTTGGTCCCTGAAGAAGTTGAGACCATACCTTTTTGGTACTCACTTCATAGTTCAAAGTGACCACAGATCTCTCATATGGCTGATGAAAACGAAAGGAGAACACCCTAAACCGTTGAGGTGGTCCATATCCCTACAGGGAATGGACTTTGTAGTGGAACACAGACCTGGGACTGCCCATGCCAATGCTGATGGCCTTTCCAGGTTCTTCCACTTAGAAAATGAAGACTCTCTTGGGAAAGATTAGTCTCATCCTCTTTCGTTTGCGGGGAAGGGGTTGTGTAAGGAAATGCCTTCCTTGGCATGGTTACCCCCTGACTTTTTGCCTTTTGTTGATGCCAGTTATGATTGAAAGTGTGCTGGGACCCTGCTAACCAGGCCGCAGCATCAGTGTTCTTTCCCTAAACTGTACCTTCGTTCCCACAATTGGCACAGCCCTGGCACACAGATAAGTCCCTTGTATATGGTACCCCCGGTACCAAGGGCCCTGTTGCCAGGGAAGGTCTCTAAGCCACCCTGGGGACCCCTCACTCAGCACATGCACCCTGCCTCACAGCATGTGTGTGCTGGTGGGGATAAAATGACTAAGTCAGCATGGCACTCGCCGCAGAGTGCCATGCCCACCTCACACTGCCTGTGGCATAGGTAAGTCACCCCTCTAGCAGGTCTTACAGCCCTAAGGCAGGGTGCACTATACCACAGGTGAGGGCATATGTGCATGAGCACTGTGCCCCTACAGTGTCTAAGCAAAACCTTAGACATTGTAAGTGCAGGGTAGACATAAAGAGTATATGGTCTGGGAGTTTGTCAAACACAAACTCCACAGTTCCATAATGGCTACACTGAAACCTGGGAAGTTTGGTATTAAACTTCTCAGCACAATAAATGCATACTAATGCCAGTGTGGAATTTATTGTAAAATGCACCAGTTCGACTCCTAGTGCTAGGCTGACCAGTTTCTGCCCGCCTGTCACAACCAGACGAGTTTCTGTCCACATGGGGTGAGTGCCTTTGTCACTCTGTGGCCAGGAACAAAGCCTCTACCTGGTGGAGGTGCTTCTCACCTCCCCCTGCAGGAACTGTAACACCTGGTGGTGAGCCTCAAAGGCTCATTCCTTTTGTTACAGCAACCCAGGGAATCCCAGCTAGTGGAGATGCCCGCCACTCCGGCCACTGCCCCCACTTTTGGCGGCAAGGCAGGGGAGGATAGTGAGAAAAACAAGTAGGAGTCACCCACCAGTCAGGACAGCCCCTAATGTGTCCTGAGCTGAGGTGACCCCTGCCTTTAGAAATCCTTCATCTTGAAATTGGAGGATTCCCCCAATAGGAATAGGGATGTGCCCCCTCCCCTCAGGGAGGAGGCACAGAGAGGGGGTAGCCAGCCTGCAGGACAGTAGCCATTGGCTACTTCCCCCCAGACCTAAACACACCCCTAAATTTAGTATTTAGGGGTGACCCAGAACCCAAGAAATCAGATTCCTGCAACCTACACAAAGAAGAAAGACTGCTGACCTGAAAGCCCCGCAGAGACGTCGGAGACGACAACTGACTTGGCCCCAGCCCTACCGGCCTGTCTCCAGACTCAAAGAACCTGCACAGCGACGCATCTGACAGGGACCAGCGACCTCTGAGAACTCAGAGGACTGCCCTGAAACCGAAGGACCAAGAAACTCCTGAGAACAGCGGCACTGTTCACCAACAGCAACATTTTTGTAACTTTGAAACAACTTTGAAAGAACTCTCCCTTCCCGCCGGAAGCGTGAGACTTCTCACTCTGCACTCGACGCCCCCGGCTCGAGCTCCAGAGAACAAACACCACAGAGAGGACTACCAGGCGACAGCGACAACGTGAGTAACCTAAGTCGACCCCCTGCACCCCCACAGCGACGCCTGCAGAGAGGATCCAGAGGCTCCCACTGACCGCGACTGCCTGGTAACAAGGAACCTGTCGCCTGGACCAACCACTGCACCCGCAGCCCCCAGGACTGAGAGGAACCAACCTCCAGTGTAGGAGTTACCAGCAGGCGGCCCTCTTCCTAGCCCAGTCGGTGCCTTGCCTGAGAAGCCCCCCTGTGCCCTGCCTGCATCGCGTAAGTGACCCCCAGGTCCCTTCATTGCTTCCTATAGCAAACCTGACACCAACTTTGCCCACTGCGCCCGGCCGCCCCAGTGATGCTGAGGATGTGTTTTGTGTGCCTGTTTGTGTCCCCCCCAGTGCTCTACAAAACCCCCCTGGTCTGCTCCCCAAGGACGCAGGTACTTACCTGCCAGCAGACCGGAACCGGAGCACCCCTGTTCTCCATAGGCGCCTATGTGTTTTGGGCCCTCCTTTGACCTCTGCACCTGACTGGCCCTGTGTTGCTGGTGTGGTGACTTTGGGGTTGTCTTTAACCCACAACGTTGGGCTGCCTATGCCCAGGAGACTGACTGTGTAAGTGCTTTATTTATCTACAAAACCTAACCAAACTTACCTCCCCCGGGAACTGTTGATTTTTGCACTGTGTCCACTTTTAAAATAGCTTATTACAATTATAACCTATATTGTGTGTACTACTGCTTTAATTCAAAGTTCCTTACTTACCTATGTGGAGTACCTTGCATTTTATGTATTTACTTCAAATCTTGAATCTTGTGGTTCTAAAATAAAGAAAATATATTTTTCTATAGAACAACTATTGGCCTAGAGTTAAATCTTTGAGTGTGTGTTCCTCTTTTATTGCCTGTGTGTGTACAACAAATACTTAACACTACTCTCTAATAAGCCTACTGCTCGTTGACACAAACACAAAATAGAGCATTAGAATTATCTAATTTTGCCACTATCAACCTTAAGGGGAACCCTTGGCCTCTGTGCAAACCATCTCTCACTTTGAGATGGTATATACAGAGCCAACTTCCTATAATATTGCTACAGCAGAAGAGCTGGGCGGGCTAGGAAATGGGCTGCAAAAATATGATAAAGACTCTTACTAATTTAAAATAGCTTATTTCTCAAACACTTGCATTTCATTTGACTTGTAGTACAATAGATATTAGCACTGAAAAATGAGGGTAACATACTTTGATTCCATAAGAAATGAGTAGTAGACTGTCATAACCCTTAAAACCGGATACACAACTGTGATGTACATTGAAGACGCTGCATCAGATTGTAACCCCTAGAGCCATTCTTCAAAGTGAAACATCTAAAAACCTGAAGACTGAAATCTCACCAGTTTCCTGAAACCAAACCATAATAACAGAGTATGTGGTGTATCACAAATGTACTTTTCCACATCAGTATCTAGAGAGAGTGTATGAATCTGTCTCCCTGATCTTACATGAATGTGTGGTGAAATTGAGAAAAGATGCACACACTTTGATCGTGGGCCTTAGGGGGACACAGACAACATGCAGGAATTAGTCCCTGCAGTGGCACTTCAGAGTGCGTCCTAACAGTATGGCACCTATCAATAGTGCTTTAAGTGGACTGACATTGGCGAAGAAACTCTAAAAAGCGGATGGCCAAAGAAATGTAACTAAGAATCCTTTCCAGGTGTTATAACTAAAATATGTGAAGCAGAATCCTGTGCTCCACACAGCGGCACACCTAATCAGTATTTGGATGCCTTTGGATTATTCTGTTTGCAGACAACACAAAAATGGACCTATGCCTAAGACAAGCCAGACTTATTCGCTTTGCTAATGCTTTTTACCTGTATCAACAAATGAGTAACAATGATGTTGTTGTAAAAACGTCTGCCTTTCACACCAATTTTCTTTGCAGTCTCGTCACTTTATTACACACTTACATCCTTTTTCTCCCAACATATTTCTGAAATCATCCATATGCATATCTCACACGTCATCTCTTTCCTATTCAGAACAGTTTTTTCACTCTCTCCAACACATGCATCCTTTCATCTCCTCTACTTCAACATCCATCCCACTCACACCACCTGCCCTCTTGTAAGCACTGCAATTTGTTTCCCTTTGGCAATGTCTTTCTTTGAAAGTTATGCAATTCCTCTACTCATATCCCCACAGTTATATTTCACATATATGTGACCATCACTCCCTGTAATCTGTAGAGAAGCCAAAGATTGGAGGTGCATATATTTTGAATGCCTTGCCGACCCACTGCCAGGCACTGTGAGAAAATGACACTGCATTATGCTTCAACTACAGAGCTCTCAATCACGTCCCATAATTTCTGCTCAAAAGACATATGGATGTGATTCAGTTCAATATATCCACTGAGCAAGAGTCATTCATACAAACAACTACAAATACACACATTTGGAAAAACCAATCCTCTCAGGTAATGCACTATGAAATAATACATAAACCACCCATGAATCTCAGTGTATTTTGTTTAAAATGGGCTGGTAATGGAGTGATAGAAGCCATGCAGCAAAATGTATTTTAGATAAAAGGGAAGCCTGCATAAACCAAGAAGAGATAGGCAAGGAGTTCACTCCTGCCCAGGCAGTGGTGTTGCAGTGACTTGTAATAATGATAATGTTATCCCTGCAATGTCCTGGGCAAATCCACTTGTTTGCCAAAAATTACAATCCACCAGCAATGCTAGGAGTGACACGTAGCTCGGGTCTATGCAGTGCTTAATTTGTGCTTGTTGTTTCCGGTGCTGAGCACCGGCACTTATTTGTGCGGGCCGGGGCTTATTCTTCTGCCTCAAGCATTCGCTGCGAGCTCTTGTAGCAAAATACACATATGTGAAAGACGGAGGAAGAGAAAAGTGAAAAAACGTCACGAAGTTAGAAAGCAGAAAGCTGCAAGAGTGAGCTGGAGGGACAGGGTGTGTCTGTAACTAGATTAAAGAAGCCCAAGATGTCTTCAAGGTTACTCTGCCTCAGTATTCCGTGTTCACACATTTAATTGCAGCAACCGCGTGTTTCAGAGGAGAGCTTTGAGCACCGGCACCTTTTTATTTACAAATTAAGCACTGGGTCTATGCATATATTTGGAAAGTCCAGGATCCGTATTACAAAAGGTGCACCAGGAGAAATGGGTATGTGCCCCCACTTTGTGCTCCCCCGGGGCATTTTGGTATTAAAGAATGGACTCCAGACGCTTGTGCGGCCCCTTCTGTAATAAGGGTAGTGCTGGTGCACACGTAGCACCATCTCTAGCTCAAAAGGGCGTTCCCTCATTTGCATGGGAGCATTGCCCCATGCAAAATAGGGAATCTCTTTGCCTCTGCACCGACGTCGTATTATGGACATGAGCCCAAAAGCAAAAAAGCTGTCGGAAGGCGCACTGAAAGTGCACCACAAAAAGATGACCCACTATCAGTGAGCCTCTTGAAGGTAGACCTCTTGAGTGCACTTTCCCTGTTTGAGTATGGCATGCCAGTTTGAAAATGCGCTGTGGCGCAAACAGGAAAAGTGCTCTGTTATCATAATATGCCCCCAAAATGCAAAGTTTAATAGCCAGTATCATAGAAGCTATGCCACGGGCCCTGGTGCAAACAAGGAAAATTATTTCTGTGGCTGCTGCTGGGATAGTAAAATACAGCAATTTACTAGGCCAGGGGAAAATTGTAATCACGTCAGAGTGATCGAAAAAATTTCAGTAATTCCACATTGTGATGCGGAATTACTGATAATTCCGCCTGCTCACATAATTAATAGCAATTTAGGGGAACAATTACCACAGGAACAACTAATTGTGGCTGCTCCAGCTCCTGTTCATGTTCTTTTGTATTTACCGCTATTCTTCATTTTGGACACGGGGTTTATTTTACACTAAGAAAAAAATAGCTTATGCTGACGATAAATTGGGAGAAAAATCCTAGCTCAGCACATTTAGCGAGCTCTTCGTGTTCTAGAGCATTTAGCGTTTTTTTCTTAGCACAAAATACATCTTGAGGTCCATTTTGGTCATGAGGATAAATTTTTGCGCTACGGAAATAGTGCTAAATACCTGGTTGTGCTTCTTGCGCAATTCCACATAATTTTGCTATAACAACACGGTTAAATATGCTCTGGTGCCACTGCACCTGCTGCACAAATGGTAACTAGACCCCTGGTACTAGCATCAACTCATGGCTGGTACATGAAAACAGTGAACTGGTACATCCAAAGAGAAAATGCTACATTTAGTGTATGAAAATGCATCGCTTCCATTGGTGCAGCAGGAGCAGTGACACCGGGCCTCTTGAAAGCTGATTATTGCTGTATTTCACCATTCAATCAATTGCCAAGGTGCCCATTTGCTTCCTTGCACAAAGGCCCTAGACATACTGGCCATGCCAATGCTGTTCTACATCAATTTAAATTCCTCAGGCATTCTAAGATAATGGTAGTGACAAAATTAACATTAATGCTAACAGTCTGACATATTTAGCTGGTTCTTTTCAATACAAACTGGGACACACAAGTTGGTGTAGCACACCTGGCATGGCATGCCTGCTTTTCCAGTGCTTGATAAGCATTAAGAAAATTATTCACAGAAAGTTACAAACAAAGCAAATGTTTGAGGTAAAAACGATAGACAAATAATTACCCATTTAGTGCCTCATTGTACAAAGTGGAAACAGAAAACCTGGAATTAAACCTGGCTTCCTCGCTTTTACTAAATTAGGTGACCTTAGTCAAATCTTTTATTTTAGCAATCCCCCACTTTCTTCATTATCACATATGATGGTAGCTTTAAATATGCGAGTTCAGAATGGGAGGTGTACAAACATATTGAGTTTCATTTAATTGACTATATTTGTAGAAAAGTCCCTCTTTCTGGCATGGTTACCCCCTCTTTATGCATGAGAGTGTGCTTGGACTGTTTTCACTGAGATCCTGCAAACCAGGACCCCAGTGACTATGCTCTCTCCTGTAAATTTGGTTGCCTTGGTACTCTTATACCCCACTATTGGCATACTGGTGTACCCCTGCAAGTCCCTAGTATATGGTACTTAGGTACCCAGGGCATTGGTACACCAGGGGTCCCCCATGGGCCACAGCTTGTATTATGTCACCCATGGGAGCCTGTGCAAACCGCGTCTGCAGGCTTACCATTTGCAGTCTGCATGAAAAGGTGCATGCACCCTTTCACTTCTGGTCACTACACCAGGTTACTGTACGTCAGCCCTGTGGTAAGCCCTTCCAGCCCTGAGGGCAGGGTGCAGGTCCCTGTATGTGTGGGCACCCCTGCAGGAGCAGAGGTGCCCCTGCGATCTCCAGTTTCAATTCCCTGGACTTCGTAAGTGTGGGGAAGCCATTTTAGGTATGTACTGGCCATAGGCCACAACCTGTGTCCAGCTACATAATGGTAACTCCAAACCCAGGCATGTTTGATATCAAACATGTTGGAATTATACCCCAATACTGATGCCAGTATTGCTGGCATGATTCCATGTACTCTGGGTGCTCCTTAGAGGACCCCCCAGCATTGCTCCTGACAGTCTTCCATGGTCTGTGAGCAGCCCACGCTGCTGCAGCCCCTCAGACAGGATTCTTCCCTCTTGCTGCTTGACCAGCTCAAGCAGGGGAAGGTAGAACAAAGGATTTCCTGTGGAAGATGGGTGCAACCTCATCTCCCTTGGAAATAGGTGTTACAAGGCTGGTGAGGGGTAGCCTTCCCACCCCACTGGTTTGCTTTAAAGGGCACATTTGGAGCCCTCCTTGCATAATCTGGTTTGCACCAGTCCAGGAACCCACAGTCCCTGATCTGGCGCGAAACTGCACAAAAGAAAGGTGAGTGAGCACTCCCCTGTCACTCACCACCCACAAGACTGCAATATCGGCGACCGGCTTGGGACAGTTCCATGGTGACTTCAGGGACTCCTCTGCAGCTCCTAGACTCCGCAGCTGGACTTCATCCACCACAGTTGACCCGGATCTTCACCCACAGAAGGGTGGGCATTTCCACCGTCCCCACTTGGATACTCGTGGACTGCACTCTGTCCCCTTCTTTTGCAAGTCTTCTTCATCCAGAATCCACCATTGGGTTCCACCGGCCTGGTCCTGTTCTTGCAATATTACATTTACGAGTGCCCATGTTAGCCTATGGGATGACTGGGTAACTTACCTCCACTCTCCTGGTCGCTGAATGTCTTTTAGATACTTACCTCTTGTTGTCCCAGCCCTTAGCTAACTACTCCACATCCTCTGGTGGGGGACCCATTCTCACATTCCACTTTTTTAGTATATGGTTTGCGCCCTCTTCCCTTATAGGGCCCTTGCTGTTTTGAGCTCTTTCCTAATACCTACCGGTGTATATTTTGTGTGTACGTACCTCCAGAAGGGGGTTTGCCTATAGTAATCTAATTTGGTGTTACTGTAATAAAGTACCTTTATTTTTGCACCACTGTGTGGTTCCTTTTATGTGTGATGAGTTACTGTGTGACTGCTGTGGTACTGCAAGTGCTTCACACTCATCCTAGATAAGTCTTGGCTGCTCACCACAGCTACCACTAGAGAGCCCTGGCTACCTAGACACTGTAACACCATCTAATAAAGGTTGCACAGTGGATAATAGAGACACAGTGGAACTTCTTCGCTTAAAACGTCTTTATTTATTCTTATCCATATGTGGAGCCCACCAATGAACATCCATCAGCACCGGTATCCAATCTCCAATTGTCATTGGGCTGGAGATCAGATTCTAGAACTAGAACCTTGCATGTACACTGCCCACGACAACAAGTCAGGGGCATATACTTCACATTACAACAAGAAAAAACTCTTCTAATAGTGATAAGACCTTACTTCACAAATCTAACCCTTTTGTTCCTGGTTTAGATTATCTTCCTTTTTTGGACTAAATCTTTCTTATTTACTTATCAACACACCATTACATCTGTCTTCGCCACAAGATCTGATAAGCCTTTAAAATACTCATGGTACATGAGAAAAAGAATAGTGTCAAAACACATAGGAAAAATATACCAACAAGTAGAGAGTAACCTCAAAAACAGGCTCAGCTGTCCCAAAATCTGTCTCCTCATCCATATTCATTGTTGTGTGGCCATACACTCTCATCAGTTCCACTGCATGGATCATAAGCCTCGATGGAACACTTCACACCTGCTATATGGTCATCGATATGGAACATCTGCGAACGTTCTAATGGGATTATCCTGACAACCTTCAAATATGTGGTACAAGCGAGTTCCCTAGACCTGTTTAACAAGGTACGTTAAGAATAGGACTCAGTCAGAATTGAAGGTGCCACCTAAGCAGACTATTCCCAGGGCTATCTTTTTCATGCTCAAAAGGCCCCTAAGGTGGGTTTCCATTCCCCCATCTCCAGTACCCTGGTTTTCGCTGGTAATGCCACAATCAGTTGTTTATCCACACTTAAGGCCTAGGCAACTTCTCTACCCCTAAGTGATTGTAATGGGAATGTCAGATTGGTTAATGGGACAATAGCCTATACGCTGGGAATCTCATAATAGACTTATGGAGCACCAGCTCCTGGCGAGTTTACTGAATTAGAATGTTGGTGAGAAACACAGTGCAAGAGCTTGTGCACATAGAAGGGAGGGGAAAGATGGGAATGGATTGACAATAAGGAAATTCATTACTTTTCTACAAGACACATCATTAATTTGTTTTATACAATAAAGGAAGACACTACGTCTCCTCTCTTTTTTGAATCAAGCGAATGCAATACATGGGTGGTCATTACAACCCTGGCGGTCGGTGTTAAAGCGGCGGTAAAACCGCCAACAGGCCAGCAGTAAAAAAAATGGAATCACGACCGTGGCGGAAACCGCCAACATAGACAGCCACTTTAACACTCCGACCGCCAAGGCGGTACAAACAAACACCGCGGCGGTAACCGCCAACAGACAGGCGGAACACAATGTACCGCCCACATTGTTACAACAGTCCAATCCGCCACCTTTTCCGGGGCAGATTCACCGCAAACAAAAACACGGCGGAAACAGGACTTGGAAGGGAAAAAGCTCACCTCTACACACCCCACGAGGATTCAGGACGCCATGCAACCCGAGCTCCAGATTCTACCAGCCTTTATCTTCCTGCTCCTCTACCAAGAACAACAAAGAAGAAGGTGGCGAAGAACACAGTGAGTACTGCACCTACGACACAGGGGAGGGAGAAGGGAAAAAACAGTGACACACACACGCAACATGCAACACTCCCACCCCCACCCTCACCCACTACAACACACACACAAGTACATTTTGATACATTACATTTAAAACCCCGAACCCCCTCCTAGAAGAATGCAAGGACAAAAGGAAATGAGTCAAACGATTGTAATATATTCAAATACATTAATCAAAAATATATACATATGTATATAGATATTTACACTATAAACAAATAAATACACCAAGAATACAAGTCCAAGGTATTCCACCATCATAGCCTGTGGACCACTGGGCCCAAAACGCGTGGGCGGGGCCCACACTCAATACCCGAACAAGACGGAGAGAACACTGCTGGGGCATCAGATAGAAATAAAACAGGCACCTCAGAGGGAAGGGAAGGGAGGGCACCTCAGCCGGATGAGTGCACGACGCCACATCCAAGAGGGGGCTCCATGCCGACTGCTTTATCCTGGGGAGTACAAAGCCACAGTCTCTCAAGTCTCTCCAGTGGGTGGGTTGCCCACTGCTTTATCCTGGGGAGTGCAAAGCCACAGTCTCTCAAGTCTCTACAGTGGGTGGGTTGCCCACTGCTTTATCCTGGGGAGTGCAAAGCCACAGTCTCTCTAGTGGATAACAGTCTCCACTGGTTCTGGAGGGGGCTTGGCGCCCAGAGTGCTTCATCCTGCAAAGGACTCAGGTAGCGGATGTATCTCTCCACTGGTTCTGGAGGGGGCTTTGTGCCCAGAGTGCTTCATCCTGCCAAGGACTGGGTTAGTGGATGTTAATCTCCACTGGTTCTGGAGGGGGCTTTGTGCCCAGAGTGCTTCATCCTGCCAAGGACTGAGGTAGTGGATGTATCTCTCCACTGGTTCTGGAGGGGGCTTTGTGCCCAGAGTGCTTCATCCTGCCAAGGACTGAGATAGTGGATGTTAATCTCAACTGGTTCTGGAGGAGGCATTGTGCCCAGAGTGCTTCATCTTGCCAAGGACAGAGGTAGTGGATGCCTTTCTCCACTGGTTCTGGAGGGGGCTTTGTCCCCAGAGTGCTTCATCCTGCCAAGGACAGAGGTATTGGATGTATCTCTCCACTGGTTCTGGAGGGGGCTTTGTGCCCAGAGTGCTTCATCCTGCCAAGGACTGAGGTAGTGGATGTTAATCTCCACTGGTTCTGGAGGGGGCTTTGTGCCCAGAATGCTTCATCCTGCCAAGGACAGAGGTAGTGGATGCCTTTCTCCACTGGTTCTGGAGGGGGCTTGGTGCCCAGAGTGCTTCATCCTGCTCGTGGCGGCCTCATTAGCGTCAGAATCTTTGGCGCTCACTGGCCTGTGGTGCCGGTGGCGGCGGTGTCCTGTTCAGCGGTGCTGGTGGCGGCGGTGTCCTTGGCAGCGGTGCTTGTGGCGGCGTGTCCTTGGCAGCGGTGTTGTGGCGGCGGTGTCCTTGGCAGCGGTGCTGGTGGCAGTGGTGTCCTTGGCAGCGGTGCTTGTTGCGGTCTTGTCCGCCGTGCAGGTTTTCCCAGACTTGCCTGTTTTACTGTGCCCCTTCCCCACCTTGGATGGTGGCGCAGCTGGATCCACACTCCCAACTGTACCCCTAGGAGCGGCTTTTGTGGAAGATTTTTTTCCTCTCTCCCGCCGGGCACTGGCCAACTTTTTGTGCTTTTGAGGTGGGGGACTGTCCGTGCTCTGGCTCCTTGGCACACTGGCTGCCCTGCTGCCTGGCGCACTCCAGAAGCCGGTTACTACTGGCACCACTGTTCCCGGAGATGTTGTGGCTGAGGCGCTGGGTTGGGACTTGGAGAGGCGGGCCCTAGGAGACTGAAGGGGTGGGGGAGGTGAGGGGAAGAGGTCATGGTTGGACAGGAAAAGTTTTTGGGACACACTGGGACAGGTAGATGGAGGGGGTTTGGGAGTGGAGGAAGATGTAGTGGTTGTACGTTTGGTGACTTTTGGTGAAGGTGCATGGGCTGGAGGCTGTCGTGAGGTGGATGGCTGTTGGGTGGGTGTGTGGCTGCATTTTTGTACCTTGGGAGGTGGGCTCACAGACACACTGGTAGAGGACACAGGGGATGTATGAATGGTAGTGGGGGTGGTGACTGCACGTGAGCAGGGTGTGGTGGTGGGTGTGCTGGTGATGGAGGTAGTGGCTGATGATGTAGTGCATACAGGTGTGAGTGGAGACGAGACAGGGAGGGAGGAGGGAGACGTGGAGGAGGGGACACAGTGGAGGCAGTGGCTGTGGCTGTTGGTATGTCTGCATGTGTATGATGCTTGCGTGAGTGATGTGTGCCTGAGCTTCCCTTGTGTGTTGAGGTGTATGCATGCTGGTCTGATGGTGTGCTTGGGATAGGCTGAGGTACAGGGGTTTGGGTCTGGGTGGAGGAAGTTGGAGGGGGGAGGCTAGAGACAGGGACAATGGCTGCCATCAGTGCTGATGCCAGAGTCTGAAAAGCTCGCTGATGGGCTTCCTGACCAGAATGAATGCCCTCCAAGTATGCATTGGTCTGTTGCAACTGCCTCTCTACACCCTGGATGGCATTCAAAATGGTAGACTGCCCAACAGTGAGGGACCTGAGGAGGTCAATGGACTCCTCACTGGGGGCAGCAGGGGTGACAGGGGCAGGAGCTGAGGTGCCTGGGGCGAAAGAGATGCCCACCCTCCTGGGTGAGCGGCCACGGGGCAAACTCTGAGGGGCTGCTGGGAGGGCGGTGCTGGTAGGGGGGGTGGCGGCTGTACCTGTAGATGCAGGGGGCACAGAGGGGCCCGCCACCGCAAGGGAGCTACCATCAGAGGAGGAGTCCGTGTCGCTGGTCTCAGCTCCTGTCCCTGCCGTAGAGCTCCCCTCGCCCTCCGTACCACTGGTGGCTTCTGACTCCGTTGTCTCGCCCTCCAGGGCCATGTGGGATGCATCTCCCTCCTGCTCCGGTGCCACTGCTCCTCCGCCTGATGCTGCTAATGCAAACAAGCACAGGGAGGCCTCAAAAAGGGGGGGGAAGACAGAAGAAAGATGTTGAGTGCATGCAATACCGCTAACGTTGGTGGACACTATAGACACAGAAGCCCCCTGCACTACGCAGTGCACTTGGAGTTCCCAAATCAATCCCAGGGACCTGGGTTACAAGGCTATGCCCGATTGCTGCACACGTGGATGTATTTTGCCCTGTACACAGGTGGGGTGGGGTGCCACAGGGCCTGCCTTAAGAAGGGATCTTGCCTACTAAACTCGCCCTGGCCTAGGGGAACCCACAGACCACCTCCCCCACCTAGACACCTACAATGCGCACTGAATCAGCTGAATGAGAGTGTACTCACGCCCTTGTGGCTGCTGTGATGCCCTCAAGATCAAATCCAAGTCCGGGTACGCCACCACCAGGATCCGGAATATCAGGGTCCAGACTTCCTTGGCGATGGCACGCCAAATATCCTTCTTCTGGTGGGCGCTGACCTACAGGAATAGTATAGGGGAAAAGGAGAAGATATAACCGTCCGCACCATCACAGTCATTGGCCCGCATCCCTACCCTTGCCATAACGCACATGCACTCACCATTGTTTCATGCACGCCTCATTCTCCCCTCCCATCTTTCATCCACACCACTCCACACAATAATTGCCCATACAGCATGCTCACAGTGTATTCACCTGTTTGTCTGGAGGACCGTAGAGTAGCGAGTACTGGGGGAGGACCCCATCCACTAGTTTCTCCAACTCCTCTGGGCTGAAGGCAGGGGCCCTTCCCCAGACACAAGCAATTGTCTCTTCCAGACTGAGGTCACAGCAGCACTTGCAGTGTAGGTCCTCTTTTGTCGAAGATCAGGTATCAAGTGATTGAACAGAGAGAAAATGGCGGTGACGTCCGCGGCGAAGCGTACCGTCACCACCGGCGTACATCGTCATTGGCTCCTCGGACCCATAGGGTCCAATGTTAACCAATGCAGGATTGCGCCGCAGTCTTCAACCGCCTACTGCGACAGTGTACAACGCCAGCGCAGTTACCTCATATCCCCTTGTCCCACGTTACAGGTCAGGCAGATGCCATTTCAGGGGGCCACATGGCATTATTTTTGACTGCGTCACACATATCTAGGCCTTGCTAATACACTAATACAGCCATATGTCGATTTGAAAACATTTTCCGATTAAGTTGTGTTTACTTGCCTCAGTGTTGGTTGACTCTCTGCTCGCTGTTCTCCTCCATAGAGCACGTCCGCTGGGGCAGGTGAGGAGATGGCGGCATCCTCCGGTGTACAGCCCACTGGTGGACCTGTCGACAATGGAAGAGCGACATGTAATTATCACCTACAGGCTTGATCGTAACACAATCCAGGAACTGTGTGCCCAGTTGGCGCCAGACCTGATGTCAGCTATCCGCCATCCCACAGGAACCCCCCATCTAATGCAGGTGCTGTCAGTACTCCATTTCCTAGCAAGTGGGTCTTTTCAAACAGCAGTGGCCATAGTATCAGGGATGTCCCAGCCTATGTTTTCCAACGTGTTGTCCAGAGTTTTCCCTCAGGTGAAGGATTTGCCTACAGTGAAAGGTGACTTCTATGCCCTGGGACATATCCCCAACATCATAGGTGCTATTTATGGGACACATGAGGCCTTGGTTCCCCCATGCAGGAGTGAACAGGTGTACAGAAACCGGAAGAGTTACCATTCTATGAATGTGCAGATGGTGTGTTTGGCAGACCAGTACATCTCCCATGTGAATGCCAAATTTCCTGGCTCAGTGCATGACGCTTACATTTTGAGGAATAGCAGCATCCCTTATGTGATGGGGCAACTCCAGAGGCACCGTGTGTGGCTATTAGGTGAGGACATGGACCCAACACAGTGTGACTAGGTGTCTGGGTCTGGGGATGTGCCTAAGAGTTAGTGTGTCAGTTGTCCCTCGCCATTTGCAGGTGACTGGTTACCCAACCTCTCATGGCTACTGACCCCAGTGAGGAATCCCAGGACAAGGACAGAGGAACGCTACAATGAGGCACATGGGTGAACTAGGATGATTATAGAGAGGACCTTCGGCCTCCTGAAGGCCAGGTTCCGGTGCCTCCATATGACAGGTGGATCCCTATTCTACTCACCAAAGATGGTGTGCCAGATCATGGTGGCCTGCTGTATACTTCACAACTTGGCTTTGCGACGAGAGGTGCCTTTTCTGCAGGAGGATGGTTCAGATGGAGGTGTTGTGGCAGCTGTGGAGCCTGTGGACAGTGAAGACGAGGAAGAGGAAGAAGAGGACATAGACAACAGGAACACGGTGATCCAGCAATACTTCCAGTGAGACACAGGTAAGAAGAAAACACTGCCTTCTACATCTGATTTAATTCTTCTACCTCTCATCTGTCTGTCATTTTTACCCAGTGTATGGAAACTGAGTTGTCACTTTCACTTTCGATTTCACAGATGTGGGTCCCACTGTGTGACCTCTGCTTTGTTTCTGCATGGACTAGAGCTGTGTGACATAGGTATGTTGACAGTACATTGGATATAGCATTTTGCCACTGTTATTACTAATACACATTTTCGAAAGCACAGATTGTTTTGTGATTTAAGGGTGTTTATTTAAGTGCTAAATAGTGGAGGGGGTTGTAAAATGGTCAGGGGTGATGGTGGAGGAATGTCCATGGCTATTAGTCTCACAGGTGCATTGTCCAAAGGGGCATAGGAAGTGGAGCTGGGGCAGTTGATGGTTGGACAGGGTGACAAAGTGAGACAGAAGGATGACAATCAGGGTGGTCTCATTTCTTGGCGGGGGTCTTGGCATTGTTCTCTGTCTTTGTCCTGGATCTCAGGGACCGTTTGCGGGGTGGTTCTCCATCTGCAGTGGGTGGGGTGCTGGTGTTGTGGTCCTGTGGCGGTGCCTCCTGTCCACTAGCGCCGCCGGAGGTGGTGGGCAGTTCATCGTCCAGGCTAGTGTCAGGGGCCCCTTGTTGTGCCACAGTGTCCCTCCTGGTGTTGACAAGTTCCTTCAGCACCCCTACAATGGTGCCCAGGGTGGTATTGATGGATTTGAGTTCCTCCCTGAACCCCAAATACTGTTCCTCCTGCAGCCGCTGGGTCTCCTGAAACTTGCCCAGTACCGTTACCATCGTCTCCTGGGAATGGTGGTATGCTCCCATGATGTTGTAGAGGGCCTCGTGGAGAGTGGGTTCCCTGGGCCTGTCCTCCCCCTGTCGCACAGCAGCCCTCCCAGTTCCCCTGTTTCCCTGAGCCTCTGTCCCCTGAACCGTGTGCCCACTACCACTGCCCCCAGGTCCCTGGTGTTGTTGGGGTGGTGGGTTAGCCTGGGTTCCCTGTAGTGGTAGACACACTGCTGCTTGACGTGTCCTGAGGACAGAGGTATGGGCCCACTGGGTGGGTGCTGTGCTGGTGTTTTTAGAGGGGGGAAGCTCTGTAGTGGCCTGTGCCAGTGTGAGGGGAACCAATTGTCCCGAGGTCCCAGATGAGCTGGGCTGGTCATCTAGATCCAGTTGGACAGAGCTGCTGTCATCACTGTGGGCCTCTTCTGTGGGTGGTGTGGACCCTCCTGTCCGGTGACGTTGGGTAGGGGTCCTGCAGGGGTGTAAAAGCATGATTATTGCATCTGTGTGTGCCATGGTGTGCAATGGGTGGGTGACCCTGTACCCCAGTGCTTGCATTCTTGTGTGGGACCTTGTGTGATAATGGTTTAGGGGGGTGTATGGGTATGTGCAGTGGACATGCTTTGGTGATGGGTGTCCATGCTTTGGTGTTACATGCAGGGCTTGGGTTTGGGATGTGTGGTTTGTGATATTGGGACATATGTGAGGAGTTGGAGTGATGGTGGTGAGGGCGAGGGTGGGGGTATGTGATAGCATGCAGGTGGGTGGGGGATGAAGTAGTGAAAGATTTGACTTACCAGAGTCCATTCCTCCAGCTACTCCTGCGATGCCCTCAGGATGCAGTATAGCCAAGACCTGCTCCTCACATGTTGTGAGTTCTGGGGGAGGAGGCGGGGGTCCGCCGCCAGTCCTCTGAACCGCAATGTGGTGTCTTGAGACCACGGAACGCACCTTCCCCGTAGGTCGTTCCACCTCTTCCTGATGTCATCCCTAGTTCTTGGGTGGGGTGTCATTGCGGTGCCATGGGGTGGTGTGGGTGATGTGTGGGGTGGTGTCTGTTGTGCTGTGTGGGATGATGTTTAGAGGTGTGTTGTGTGAGGTGCTTGGATGTAGAGTGAGTGATGGTGTTGAGTGCCTGTGGATGCTATTGTTCTTTCTCGTGGTGTCTCTCTCTGTGTTTCTTTCTCAATTTTTGTCGTAAGGGTTTGTGGGTGATGTGGGTGTGTGTTTTATATTGTATTGAGTGTGGGGGAGTGGTGTGTGTATGTGTATCAGGTGTGTGTATTTGGAATTGTCCAATGTGGTAGTGTTTTGTAAGAGTGTGTGTATTTTGAGCGCGGCGGTGTGTACCGCTAATGGAATACCACGGTTGAAGGACCGCCGCGTGGATTCGTGGGTCGTGATAGTGTGGGCGTATTCCTGTTGACGTCACGGTGTTGGTTTTGTTGTCACCAGTTTATAACTGACCTTTGGTGTGGCGGACTTATGTGGGTGTCTGGATTTTGGCAGATTCCGAGCTGTGGGTCATAAAGGCGGTGGCGGTACTCCGCAGCGGTGTGTTGGCGGTCTTCTGCACGGTGGTAAGCGTCTTTTACCGCCAATCTTGTAAGGACCCCCATTGTCTTTAAATCTAGGCTGCAGTGCAGCCACCTTTCATTAACAGGCATAGATCCCACCCTTTCCCTATTCGTCACATAGTAGGAGTGGATGAAAGTAAGTTTGATTTAGTGCCTTGTCTTCAGTAAATGTAAGTGTTATAATGCTAATCTTGTGTTATGTTTATTGTACTGAGACCCCGGGTCACACTAACCTTTCCCTTGTGAAATCCGAGGCCTTGTCTGCAGATCTCTGGCTCCTTTAGAAGTGGGAGCCGCTATATTTCTTCCTCATGAAACTGTTCCAAAAGTAGGGGCAGCTCCTCCATAAGGGTGGAGGTGTGTTGCCCCACACCAGCAGCGGCAGTTGCAAAACCTTTCAAGGAAAAGGATAATAAACTTGGTTTATTATCCTTTTCCTTGAAAGGGGCGGGGCCACTGGGGTGACGTGCACTGAGGGGGGAGTGCACAGCACTCCCCCTCACTGCGCATGTATTTTTGGCCAGCCAAACATACATGCGCAGTAGACTCTCTCAAGCCTGCAGAGGCTCCCAATCTGCCTGAGAGCACCCTGGCTGGGTACTCCCAGCCAAATGCAGCGCTGCTTTGAGCAACGTCAGGATTGGCCGCAGGACAGGGTGGGAGCCTGTGCCTGCAGCATCTGGATGAAGGTGTGGAGAGGAGCAGCTCGGCGCGGAAGCAGAGGTACGTTTAATTTTTTTTTATTATTCTTAATACCTCCTGTGACAGCCCGCCCACCTCCGCGTGCCATCCCGCCCCCTGGAATCCCTGTGAGCCGCGACTATCTAAAATACGAGCAGGGTTCTTGCTCCCTTGTGAAATGGATCCAAATATCAGAGTCAAGTGCAAGGGGAGAAATACTTGCTTACAGTAAAGGCAGTTATCTGCTGTTTTGCGTTAAAACTGGCCGTATCTTCATGTCCTTAATGTTAATGCCACAAACATTGATTGATATGCGAACAATTAATTCTAAAATTAGTGTAATGCGTGTCAGCCATTTAGTTCCTTTTTTTCACGTTTTACTTAATGTTGCATTCTCCAAGAGTGTTAGCTGTTTCATCATGCTGTGTTTCTGTGCATTGTGTTACTCTTGCATAGTGCATACTTTGACTCATGCCAGGTGTTCATGAGGGGCTTGGATTGAGAGCACCGGTGCTGAGGCTGAAGGCACAGCAAAGTGCCTGACAGTGGGCTGGTCTATCTGCAGAGCACCCAGAACAATGGTAATGTATTCCAGTTACAAATTAAATTCAGTGTAAATGTATGTGAAGGGGTGCATAGTGGTCAAAATATTTAGAAGGCAAAAGCAAAATGAAATAAACTGCTTAAATGTGAATGAGTGCAGTGTATGTTTGGGGTGGTAAAATAAGGGAGATGCATGGGAGTGCATTCAGGGAAGAGGGAAAAGAGGGTGCTGAAGAGGAAAGAGAGGATGTTGAAAATGTGCAAATGGATGAGATGTGTAGAGAAAAAGGGCATACATATCTAACGTACGTAAAGCACACACAACTGAAGGCCATACACCTTCCATAAGCCTCAATAATATTTAATTCACAGTCTCACAATTTCAGAATTGAAACATTTCCAATGTTAATTATTTATAACTAATCATTGTTGTTACTCATTTATCTTAAACAACTAACGACCATTGTCAAAGCAAATAGTACTGACAGGCTATAGGTGTATGTCAGTTGTGTTATATTTCTGGATGCAGATACATCTCAGAGAAAAAACAAAATACAGGCCAGGTGGCACACTATGGGAATCACAGAAAGGTATTTTACATGTTCCCTTTTAGAGAGCCCCTACTTTTTTCATCCCACTTGGAGATCTGTCTGCACATACTTCTGTATGATTGACTGCAGCCGCCAGGAGTTGTAGGTGCCTCCTTGATGCCTGGTTAGAGCATTTTCTTCCAAAGTTGATGCTGCATGTAGTGCATGACACTAGGCAAGCACTATAAAGGGCCTGGAGTTATCTCACTGTACAAGTTGCACATTAAAGCAACTCGCTACATAAAAGTCATACCCAAATCTTACCTCCCACCACTTTCAAATGTCAGCAGCCTCCAATAGGTGCAACATTCCTTTTGGAATGCCCGACATCGTTTAAAGGAACAGCATTGTTATGCTGCATCCTCTCTGTGAGCATTTGGACTCTGTCACACTAATACTAGTATTTAAACCCATGTGGGCATTGGCATCAAGGAAACCTTGAACCTCAAATATGTCATGTGCAGAATATTGACTTGCATCTTGTGGAGTCAGGAGAAGATAGCCATCTCCTATGGTGCCATGAGTGCCTCACTTCAATCCCCCTTCACCGGGACGCCCAACCTTCCCTTTCAGTGCACATGAAGGGTGGGCAGCAAATCCAGCAAATTAATGACTAAGGACAAATATATCTGTGAGACGGTGCACGTAGCGCAGACCCGGAGAAGGAGTACCCCTGGGGCACTGCCAGGAGCAGTGACGCTGACCCGGAGGAGGTGGGACCTGCTGAAGCGTGGATTCACGCGACTGACCCGGAACATCAAAGGGTTTTAAAACCCAGGTGGGAGAAGGTACGGGGAGAGTTGTTTTCCCCAGGAGAAGTGGAGACGAGGACAGAAAACGAAACTGAGGGAGGAGTGTCGATGCGGCGCGCCAGAGGAAGAGGACACAGTGGAGGAGACGAGACGAGCGTCACCGGAGCAGTGAGAGCAGAGGACGACTAGCAGGAAAGTAGAAGCGGACAGGCTGGCCACGTTCTGGGAAGAACGTGCCCCAGTCAGGTACAGCCTACCACTGAAATGGGTCATGAGGAGAGGGGAGAAGACGGGAACTAGGTGGTGGCAATAAAACCGAAAGGGGAGTGGGGACCAAAACCGGCACAGGAGAGCACAACAATAGGTTTCGGTAATAGTTTCTTTTTTTTTTTTTTTTTTTTTTGCTGTTTGTGTATTCTTGTTTTCTTGCACGGGGCACCAAATATATTAGGAAAAGAGAGTTTCAGTTACATAAATGTACAAGAAAGAAAATGAGAGAGGGAAACTGAGAAAACCCAAAAGCAACCAGTGCCACTACTAATAGACGAGGTACAAAAGAAAAGGAAAGAGATAGACAGACCAGAGATTACCAAGAGAGACAGGAGAGTATACAAGCCTTGAAAAAGAAATACAGAAAGAAAGAAAGTAAGAAGGACAGGAAAGAGAAAGCCAGGAGTAGAAAGAGAAGTGACAGCAAACGACCAAGAAAAGGACAGAATAGAAAAAGAAAGACAACACCAAGAAAGAAAAATAAGACAATAGAAAGAAAACAAAAGTCAGAGAAGACAGGAAGAGAAAAGGAAAATAAACAATTCTTACCTTTTAAAAGCCTTCTCTTCTCTTCTTTCCTCCTATGCACCTCCTGGGGGACTCCTGACATTCCACCTGAAAACCACCAGAAAAGAAAGATGAAACAGGAGCAAGACGTGGAAGACATACCAGAAAAGAGAGAGAAAGCAAAGAGACACATGTATAGAAAGACTTTAACACATACCATGAAGTTAAAGAAATAAAAAACATAAAACACTACAACGCCTACAAGCCTCCATTATTCTGACCCTGTCACAGTGGTGTCAGAAGTGGGATATTCAACTACTGTCTCAAGGACAGGTACAGACAATGGAGGAGAAACCGACCCTGACAGCTCAGTTAGCTGAAGGGCAGAGACATTTGCAGCTTGTCTGGGAGAAACAACTAAAAGAGGCAAAGGAACAGCGTGAAGCACTACAAACTGCCTTGAAAAGCCAGGCAACCATCATCGCTAATAACCAGTTAGTGCATGAAACAGCCATTGGGAAATTTATTGAGATTATGGCCACGACCAGGGTACATCCTAATGTACCTAGTAGCGTCCTACAAAAATATCAAGAGAATGAGGATCCGTACGCATTTTTTACAAACTTTGAGCGGGTAGCTAGCTCTGCCAATTGGTCTATGGATAGATGGGGCCAATATATTGCACCCCTTCTCACTGGAGCTCTGCAGGCCGCCTACCAGGCAGTGAATCCAGGGGGTGTAATTCCCTATATGGAGATAAAGAAAACGATCCTAGAATGAGTGGGACTACACCAAGAAAGCTATTGTATACATTTCCGACATACGAAATGGGTTCGTCAGGAAAGCCCCAGGACCCTGTATTATAGGGTCCATCATGAAGCCAGTAAATGGTTGAATCCCACCAATTCCTCACTGGAGGAAATGTTTGACACAATAGTACTGGAACAGTACCTAGACGCCCTACCTTCATCTACAAGGAACTGGATTCATCAGCATCCAGGTCTCAATAATGATAATGCCATCGAACTGGCGTGCGCATATCACTGGGTACCCGAATTTAGAGGTTCCAATGCAAAGCCCTTACCATCAATGACACGAGCGAATCCATCAAAACCATTCCCATCAAGATCATTACTGGGTCCCAGTACAGAGAAACCTGGTTCTCCTCGTAACCCATCAAAAGAATTCCCGATGGGGCCCCAATGTTTCCGTTGTGCAGAATGGAGACATATTGCGAGATACTGCCCTCTTAAAAAGGATCAGGACAAACCAATGGAAATTGGTATGACTAAGGGAAGGGTCTTATGGTTAGGTCAGACAATGACTCGCTATACAACCCCACTGTTGGTAAACCAAAAGGAAAGAATGACATTGATCCGGCTGCAGTCAGAGTGTAATTAAACAAGTATACGTCCAAACAAACCAATGGATAGTAAATACACAAGTACTGATTACTTGTGTGCATGGAGATAGAAAAATCTATCCCGTTGCTGGGATACAAATAAATTGGAGAGGACTGGAAGAATCACTCTCGGTAGGAGTGATCCTCGACCTAGGGGAAGACCTCATTTTGGGAAATGATTATGAAGCGTTTCCGGAACTCTTAGAGTAACTAAATCACGCTAACCAAATCGACTCCTGGTGGAGTGAAGCCCCATTCGTATCTTCAGACATAGAGAAGCAGACACCCAAGATGAAACTCTCTAGATCCCAAAAACAAAAACAGAAAAAAATGTTTCTCAGAGACACTACTCAAACACATACACCTCAACCACTGCTCCCGAAAGAAGTCCTGTCCATTGCCGGACAGTTATGGCAATCGCAGAGGGTGGATCCCGCATTGAGAAATGCACGGCATATAGCCCTGTCCCCTGACGACTCATCAGTAGGTCCCACGTTTCAAATCATTAATGATCTTCTATATCAAGTGTGTCCTTCTTCCACCAACAGAGGCCCTTATTTGGTAGTTTCCCAAGAATATAGAGAACAAGTACTTAATTTAGCACATGGCGATACTGGGAAGGGCATTTAGGAAGGGAAAAAACTGAGGAATCTGTAACCAAGAGATTTTATTGGCCGGGGATATATGGGGATATCAGGAAACTTTGTCATTGTTGTCCCAAATGCCAATTGATCAATCCGTCCACAGACCCTAATGTTCCTCTCCGCCCGTGTCCCATCATAGAGGTTCCTTTTACCCGGGTGGGCATGGATCTGGTGGGACCATTGATACCATCCACTAGAGGACACCAATACCTTTTAGTACTTGTGGATTATGCAACCCGGTATCCGGAGGCTATTCCACTAGCAAGCATGCTTACTAAAACCATAGCTCAGGCCTTGATGGAGTTTTTCTCCCGAGTTGGATTCCCAAAAGATCCCCTCATGGACCAGGGGACTCATTTTATATCCTGATGAATGTCAAAGGTATGTCAGACGCTCGGGTTCAACAAATATGAACATAGGTCTATCATCCTCAAACCGATGGTCTAGTTGAACGATATAACAAATCCATCAAAAATCTCTTACATAAGATCATTAATGACTCAGGAAAAAATTTGGAAAAAAAATACCTCTGGTTTTATATGCCCTAAGAACTCACATACAGTCATCCACAGGACATAGTCCCTTTGAACTCCTCTTTGGGAGACAACTGCGTACCTTATTAGAGATGTTAGCAGAACAATGAGAAGAAATGGAAGAAGAAATCAAAGATGTATTGACTTATACTAGTGAACTTACAGAAAACTTACATAACATTTGGGAAGAGGTACATAAAAATCTGAAAGAAGTTCAGGAGAGACAGAAAACCAATTACGATACTCAAAGCAGACCTCGTGAGTTGGCAATAGGACAAAAAGAGAAGAAGGAAGGAAAAAGTTTGGGGGTGACCCTGCAGAAAGGCCATTTCCAACACTGACCTATGCTTTTGCATCTGGGGGGGTGCCATGATTCACAAAAACAGCAAATCAGTGACAGATATACCACATAAATCTGTTGAAAGTATGGCATGACCCAGAAGAACAGATCAGTAACTTATACATTTCCACCTGTTCTGAGACTGAAATACTAATATATCCCACTAGTCTGGAAAAGGGCAATGGCATTAATATGCCCCAGTTGGGTATCCATCTCACACCTCTTCAATATTCTGAGTTAGAAAATATAGTACATACTAACCCTGACGTTTTTTCTAAAGCCCCAGGGAGGGCCCATCTAATAAAACATCACATTCGTACTGTAGGCAATCGCGTGTCCCGACAAAGACCTTATCGAATACCGGAATCAAGAAAACAGATGGTTGAGAAGGAATTGGCAGAGATGCTAAAAGCAGGGGTTATTGAACCCTCATCTAGTCCCTGGTGTTCACCCATTGTTTTAGTCCTGAAACCGGATGGTTCTATCAGGTTTTGTATTGATTTCAGGCAAGTAAATGCCCTCTTCCATTTCGATACCTACCCCATGCCTAGAATAGATGACCTTCTAGAACGGTTGGAAAAGGCAAAATATATGACTACTTTAGACATAACAAAGGGTTATTGGCAGATTCCCCTTGAAGATGGTGATAAAGAAAAAACGGCCTTTGCAACACCGTCAGGTTTATATCAGTTCATGGTCCTTCCTTTTGGCATACATGGAGCACCAGCTACTTTTCAAAGATTAATTGATTTGGTGTTAAGGCCCTTTCAAGAGTACACGGATACATATTTAGATGACATCGTCATTTACAGTGAAACGTGGGAAGAACATACTTCTCATTTACCAAACATATTACAAGCTCTCAGACAGGCAGGACTCACAGCAAATCCAGAAAAATGCAAACTAGGACAGGAGACCATTAACTATTTAGGTTATGTGATCGGACATGGAACCATGAAACCACAAATGGAAAAGAAATACACTATTACCCAAATTCCTTTTCCACGGAAAACAAAAAGTCTGAGCTTTCCTAGGGATGTTAGGCTAACATAGATGGTTTATTCAACATTTCTCCGATATTGTGGCTCCTCTTACTGCCGTACTCGAAAAGAATAGATCTAATCACATATCCCACCTCAGCGAATTAGAAAAAGAACATTTTCTCCAATTAAAATCCCTACTAACAACGGAACCTGTGTTACGTTGTGCTGATTTCCACAAAACCTTCCAGGTTCAAACCGATGCTTCCGACCAAGGGATAGGAGCTGTTTTGTCTCATAGGGACGAGGATGGCCTAGATCATCCAATTGTATATATTAGCAGAAACCTTTTGCCTCGGGAAAAACATTATCCCACTATAGAAAAGGAATGTCTTGCAATAAAATGGGCTATTGAATCACTCAGGTATTATTTGCCGGGCCGCCCCTTTCCTTTACTCATGGGTCATGCTCCTTTGACCTGGCTGGCACAACATAAAGACACGAATGCACGGGTCCTCCAATGGTTCTTATCCCTACAATCTTTTTCCTTCCAGATACAACACTCCCCTGGCTCCCTTATTACCAATGCAGATTATTTCTCTCGATACCCATCCGACCAGTGGCTCCAACAGCCACTATCTAGCGGGAGTGAATGTGACGGTGCACATAGCGCAGACCCGGAGAAGGAGTACCCCCTCGCCACCGCCGGCAAGGCGGTCCGGACCGCCATGTTCATAATGAGGGCCTTAGTCATTTTTAAATTGCTCCTCCCTATCAATGTGGTCTGGATGTCATCCTTTCTACTAATTTGCTCAGCCAGTGGTTTCAGCATTATTTAAAACCCAGGGCACCCTTGCGTAGTTCTCGAATGTATGGAGAATGATTGAGAGTTCCTCCACTGATCCTCACTGAAGCGCAGGGTGCTTCATAGCCCACCAACATCCATGTTTTAAATTTAAGGGCCAGGACAATTGATCAAACATCATGCACTGAAATCAACATCACTAGCCCCCGATCACTAGCCCCCAGTCTTGGTGCTTTTGGTTGGGATGTATTGTGTTGAAAACCACTTAGAATGAGTCTACACCAGTGTTATGGCGTGGGCTGGTCCATTAATAGGGCTGGAACCCCACACATGTAAGTTTCCTTCCCCTGGTAATGAGGGGATAGTGGTATACCACTATCTCCCTGACGTAAGGGGCAAGTTAATAAATGTGGTCGGTGGCTTGGCGCCTAAGGACAGTATACACCCATGATCCCTGCGTCCGTGTTTTTATTCATGCTCCCTGAGGACTCCCCCACAGACGCAACACACCAGTCTGTTTTTCAGCATGTGTGCTTCTTGGAGTAAATAGATATCGCCTTCAGAGTCATGTAGAAAATTCAGAATTGCACTAGGCTATCCAGACTCTTAATGTAAACACTAACTACCTTCAGAGTGTCCCTGTATGAACTCATTCGAACATTACACAAGTCTGAGCCATGTGTAGTGGATGTGGGGCTTGAGTCCATTGGTGATGAGTAGGAACAAGTATGATGCATACTAATGAAACTTCTCTCTATCCCAAATACCATAGTGAACTTCAATAAAACAAAACGAAGCATCCCTTAAGAAGCACTGAAAAGGCTAACTCAGGCTAGCTTGAACACCTGTAGCAAACAACCATACCTGGGCAACCATGAAACCGGTAATCAATAAGGTGTCTCACTCTGACCTCTTGTGTCTGTGTCCCTTCGTTTACCAAGAGGTGGGCAGAATCAGCCCACAAGACCTCCTCTGTGGGGAGTGGGCTTCAACTTTAGACCTCTTTCTGTGGGTGTTTGCATGAGCCCTGTGAGCCTCATCTGTCTTTGCTACTAGCATATATTGCTCTCAAGTGCCAGAGTACCTTTGCTGTTTCTAGGAATGGTCTTCTTTTCTAATGACTGGCCCTCACCCTGCGCCATGCTGAACTTTGTGGCGATGTTCTCCTACCTGAAGAACTGCTGCTGCTGATGCCTCTGAACCCACAGTGATGTTCAAAAAATGTTGAGCCTCAGACAAAGATCTAAGCACTTCCCTTTGTCCTTGATACTCAGACATTATGCAACAGGGATGACCCCTCTGGTAGGATATGTTCTGTGCCAAAAGTATATCAGTCAGTGATCTAAAGACCCTGAGCCTTCTGAGGGTAGGGGTTTTGAGGTTCTAGCAGAGCCTTTGAACATGAGGTTGCTCTTGCTTCTGGCTTCACTGTGATCTCCTCCTCAAGAAATAACACCGCAGTGAGGATGTTCGGTGGCATGCCCGACCCCCAGCGTGCACAGGTCAACTTCATGTGTTCTGTCCAGTCAGAGCTGATGGTCCTCTGGCCAATCTCCAACAGAGCAGGCAAGATCCCGGGACGCATCACTGAAGTCAGAGTTGAAGCTTAGTGTTCTGGTCTTGTTTTTTTTTTTAATAATTCCCCACATATAGTGCTTCTTCTCAGAGCAATCTTCTACTATCTTCTCCAAATCATGGACTCTGACTCTGAGAGAGGATACATAACTCTTCGGCTTTCTTAATGAAAATTAAAATTCCTAATTTAAAGCTCCAAATTGTGTATATATTCCTGTGAGACATTATCAACCTTCTCCTGGTGCCTCTGTGGCTCACCTGTGGTGGCATGAGGCAGCTGAGAGGACAGTGGCGTGTTGTCTTTTTCACCCCCTTGTCATCCCCTTCCCAAAGTTGCATACGCAGCTCTTTTACTGATGGATCACGCTTCAGTCGTCTGCCTGCCATGGCATGTAGCGGTAGTTGGTCTGGATAGGGGTCCTGAAGGATTAGGGATTTTTTTTTATGCATTTGGTACATCCATAAGCAAATGAGGTACTTAGCACCTACCATCTAGCACCTCAATGAAGACCGCCTCCAAAACCTACTTCATGGGGCTCAGGAGTAGTCACCCCAACTAGTGCTCTAAATGTCTCGACACGGAGGCCCGAGGGAGATGTGTATTACCAGTTAAGGCCAAATAGAAGGACCATTTCTTTCCTCACTCACTTGGTGCTATACATGGGTCATGTCCCCTAGTAAGGCCTTGCCAAACTGCTTTGATTTGTCTAGGGCCCATGTGATCATCCTGCAGATCTAGTGGCCCCCTGAACCTCCAGAAGTGACCCATATTATGCCACTCTACCCTACACCACTGCACTCTACACCACTACACTCTACACCACCCTACTCTGTGCCACTCTACTCTGGCCGCTTCACTCTGCACCACTCCACTCTTTGCCAATCCGCTCTGCACCACTTTACTCTGCACCACTGCCCTCTGTGCCACTACACTCTACTATGCACCACTCTAATCTATGCCTCTGCATTCTACAACACTGCATTGTGTGCAGCTGAATTCAAAGCAACAGCACTCAATGTCACTGCCCTCTACGCCACTATAGTGCACTCTACACCAGTCCACTCTACTCTATGCCACTCCAGTGTATACCACTCCATGCGATTACACACTATGCCACTCCAATACATGACACTCTCTGCCACTCCACTCTACAACACTCTTCGCCATTTCACTCTACGACACCCCATGCCACTCTCCTCAACGCCACTAACTTTTAGCCATGCTGAACAGCAGCCACACTGGTGAACAACATGGCAAAAACACATTGGCAAAGCCATAGGCGAGACCAATTGGCTTTGCCAATGCTTGCTTGAAACAAACTCTTCGCCTTAAATCGTAGACCCTCCCCACAGTTAAGAATGATAACAAACTCTTATTTTTTTTTACCTCCAACGCCCAGACAACATGAGAGCCTTTCAGTGTATGGGATTCGTGTAGACAATAATCTAAGACCTTCAGATTAAGTATCGTGGCTCGACCCCTGAATGCTGTTGGTGAATTATTTTGGCCGTTATTGTTAGCAGCCTAGTCGCGAGCATTATATCTTGGTCTCTATGCTTAGGTTGTGGGCCAATAGGAAAGGCCTGTCATCCCTCGTTTGTGTGTTCTTTGAATTACTAGATTGGTATCGTTAGGCAGAATGCTCTCAATCCTTCCCTCGAGCAACCTTAATAACCTGGTACTCAGCACATTCATTAACTTATTGCATTGTTCAGCTGGTAAGTAAAAGGCATTTGTTGTCTTGCTGTGAACTTTGCCGCAGTCTAGCGGATCCTCGCAAAATTAGCCATGTTCTCGGTTCATCCAGTTACGTTTTAGAAGATCACGTTCTGCGCAGATCTTTTTTTGTCTCAGATAAACATTTTTGGGGACGGTGTATTTACCATTTTATCCACTGATTAGTTTAGCATAAAAATACAACTTTACTCGGAAATGATACTTTTTGTGGTTTAATGCCACTCTGCTCGGTAGTGTTTGATAAATGACGGTCTAAAAAAGGTTTTATGCTGATTTCGGAGGGTTATCGGCCCCATTAGAATTAGGTGGCCTCGCCTGATTTGAAGTCGAGGGGGCAAAGTAGCTCGCGTGGTTTGAGGTTATGCCAGTCTGTGTACAGAGACTTTGAAACAGTGCCAGTTATTCTTAAAGGCTATTGAGTAAACTAATCATTTAGTCTGAGGCCTGGGTGTTGGTCAAAGTCGAATCAATGTACGTTATTAAAATATGCCATCTAGTGTTTATGCCAGCAATTAATTTTCTATGTAAAATATAAAAGCTCTTCAACACTGCTTACAAAATATGTTTGACCTGTATGTATTGATATAATTGTAGAGTCATTGTGTGATATAAGGGTGTAAATGAGGGCACTGATGTTATCAATGATGTCCTTTCAGATGTCCTGGTGAGGTCATCTTTGATGTCATCAGTAATGCCATCTGTGGGGTCATGAGCAGTGCATGGTGGGGTGAGAGATGGCGTGTGAAGCATATCTTACCTCAGGATTGTGTGTATACATACGAGCACGTCACACGTATGTCCTGGGGTCCCGGGCCTTCGATCGCGCCTCCCACCCCTCCGCCTCACAGGATTCGTGATTACCTCTCAGATGTGCGCTGCGCATCACTTCTGAGGCTGACAATGTAATAACTCCCTGCCCGCCCCCGCCCTGACAGGTGAATTGGATTAGGAAAGAAAGGATGACTGTTCAGGGAAAGGGGGCCCTCGGCTCTCCAGCTGCTCGGTAGGTGGGTGGCAGGGCTTAAGGTGCAGTAGAGAGGGGAATACAAAAGGTGCTGAAATATTGATGTCTATATTGTTGTCTCATATCTGTCAGCTGGAGGGGAGGGGAGGGGCGGTGATGGAGAGTCACACCTGCACATATTTAGTTTACCGTTGTTAAGGAGGGGTGCGGTGATACCTGGATTTGGAGTAGGGGCGGGGCTTCTAACGCTTCCGTCTATTATGTACGGCGTTGAGTAATTTGATTTAATTTGGCCCCAGGGCATGCCCTGAGAGTCCGTTTCCCGGTGATTGACTGGGAGTTATGGGTGGGGCCGCTGTCTTTCGGCCTGGGGATAAGGGGCTGGCTGGGCAGAAGCACTTTTAGCCTTATTGTGGTGTGTGACTCTCCCTGGAAAAATTAGTAAGGAACGCCCTGAAACTTCAAAACCTGCAAGACAGACATGTTTTTTTGTTGGAAATTGCTTCAGGTTTATTTTACCGTTATCATTACGGGTCCACGCTAGATTAAGTAAATACTAGCAGGCATTAAGAAGACACTGAATTATAGGCATGATTTCAAAACTTCGTAGCGCATGCACTTCTATGTAGTGTTAAGATGTGGGAATTTTACTTTGCAGTGCTTGGCAGAAGTCGGCGCCACCTCCCCCCCTCTGCCCCCTTTTTCCTGCAACTCTGTATCAAAGGTAATTCAGCACGCAAATCACTTTTCTATGTCTGTAATCGCGTAGACTCGGTTGTAGAGAGTTCGTTTTAGGTGCGTGGCTTCTGTAATGGAGCGTGCGGGCATTGGTGCAGCAGGTGCAGTGGCACCGGGTCTCGGAGGACTGAGGGACCAATTGAACCTTGATTATTATTGCTGTATTTCAGCAGCAGTAGGGGCGGGGGGCGTTAGGACGTTTCCTTCTTAGCACTGGGACCCATGACACCCCGGCTATGCCACTGACCACAGTTGGCACTGGTTACTGGATCGTTTCCAGCCTAAGGTGCTCTAGTGCCCCAGGGCACAGGGATATTACTAGCGTCGCACTTTTGCTCACACACAGGGCGCTCGCGCATTCTGTGGCGTAGCACAAAATGATGCTCCCTCTCCCGCAGGATGTGATGAGGGGCCCCGAGGTTTTCATATCTCACAGATATCCAGAGACTTTAGACCGAACTGGGGCCCCATACGCTACGGGCGTAGCAGAGACCTGGGTCGCGCCTCAGTGCGCACTTTGCCAGAACACCCGAAGCACGAGAGTACCACACGTGAAGTTTGAGAATCTCACACAGGAGCGCAAGCATCTCCCCTTTCACAGGAAGCATGGGCGCGCTGCACTCTTAAAGGGAGCTGTCGTTTCGTACCTTGAATAGAGAGACTACATGTGACACCCTCACAGGGAACGAGAGCGTCTGATTCTCTCACGGGAAGGCTGAGGGGGCGAGAGTGAGTGGGGAAGGGAGAGACTGACTCTGATGGTGGAGCGAAGTAGAGGGGAGTGGGAGGGGTGGGCCAGGGGCGGAGGCACTGCTGAGGAGATTGCTTGCGCTCTGATCTCTACTTACAGTTCCTGGATTATCCTCTGCCTTCGACTGCAGGGAGGACCAAAGACTCGGCGCCCCTCTTAACCTCTGAAGGAACGAAAGCCCCTTTAACACTGTGACGATCCTCTTCACAACCCTGAACACCCTCGATCCAGGAAGAGGAGAAAATGAACGAACATCCGCAAGACCCCCTGGAGGACCCCCGTCTCTCCAACTGAAGAGTAGACCTTCTGGGCAGTCTGAGGAGCCCCTGTATTCTTCACCGAGGAACACCTCCCTGGACACCCTCCGGACTCTAGCTTTGAAACAAGAGGGACACCTGTGCCTCCGAATGGAGTTAACACCGCTGGAAAGCCTGAAGGACAGCTGTATCCTTGAAAGTGGTGGACCCATTCTGACACCGCCAGCCCCCCTGTGTCACTGAAGTTGGAGGTAGGTGGCCCTTTGACACCCTCATGAATCTTATTCTTCTTCTCAGGACCTCCTCTACCTCTGAAGGAGGGTGACCCTGCGGACTACCCATGACTCCCTGAAGAAGCGTAATCCATGCATTTCGTGACAATAGAAGACCCCCTGGGCAACCAAGGGACACTGAATCCTGAAGAAGGGAGGGCACAGTGGATTCACTGAGGACCCTTGTAGGCCTGAAAGAGAGACCCCCATAGATTCTCCACACTCATGTATCCTTGTTCGAGGAGGGACCCATCCCCTTGACTATGTCAAGAACCATGTTAGTAGTAGGTATCCCTGTAATCTCCAGGGGCCCTATCATATTGAAGCTGTAGCCCCATCTGGCAACCCCTTGAGCACCTGAAGGAGAATGACCCTTCCTTGACATCCATAGAAACATTATTAACCTTGAACAAAAGTTTGCAGTCCTACTTACTCGATTAATATGCAACGGATCTTCTGTATCTTTGAAGGAGAGGCCACCCTGGGCATCCTCAGGGACTCATTATTTGTAAAGGTGAGCAGGCCCCTGTACCTCTAGAGAGGAGACCTACGCGGCACCTTGAGGACACTGTATTCTTGAAGGAGAGGTGAGTCAGTCTGGATCCCCTATATCTTTGAAGGAGAGGAGACCTTCTTGGATATTCCCTGAGAGAGTCCCAGTTTCCAGTATCCCAAAAGGAGGGAGGACCTCTGCTCTGCCTTTGAACACCCTTAGAATACCTGTGCCCTTGGAGGAGAGGGGAGGACCCTGAACATTCTCGGCAACCTATATGTAATTCAAAAGCTGAAAACTGACCACCTCCTGAGCATCCGCAATACTCTCAGCATTCTCAGAGGAGAGACCCACACCAGGGTATCCTCCTGGGCCCATGTATCTTTAAAGAAGATGGGATCCCTCTCGCGGACATCCCAAGAACCCCTTTACCCTGAAAGAGTATCCCACTGGAAACTCCATGGTAACTTGAAGGAGGAGAGGTCCTTCATTGGACATTCCAAGAACTCGAATTATCCCTGAGGTAGATAGGATCCCTTCCCTGCTGTGAACACCCTCTTCCTCTGGATCCTCTGGATACCCTCAGCAACCCTGTATTCCTGAAAGAAGGAGGGCACATCTATCTCTGAAGATAAGACCATTTGGACTGCCTGAGGAACCCTTGTATCCCGGGAGGAGAGGCAACACCTTGAAGAACACCTGTAGGCTTATGGAGCAAGAACCCCCTTGGACATCCCCTGAGCAACCCGAAGGAGGGAGGATTCAACACCCCCTGCCCTTCCAACACTTTGTTTTGACACTTTTAAGTGATATTAAATTAGCCACTCGTAAAGTGCAACATTTCTATCATCATTTCCATTTCTTGCATCAACAACTTCAAGACGACTTCAAGGCAACAAAGCAATTATCACACCCTGGCAAAGGGCATTACTGTCTAGAGTGACCAGCCCAAACAACTTGGAAAACAGAAGAAACCCCTATATAATAATGAGACAAACTCTACAAATCAAGGAGAGAGCTCAGGCCCTGGGACTGAGGGGGGCCCTAACTGGGTTCTGGACTCCAGGATCCACCAGTGAAATCAATGAGGGGTCCCACATGAGAGTCCAGGAAGGGGCAGTGGAAAGTGCCCACCTTCCAAGGAAGGTAAGCATCTGGTTGGGAGGGTGTTATCGAAGAGCTACCTTTGAGTGATGGTAAACATGGCTGCGAGTGATCAACATACCATGAGCACGAGTGATTATAAAGCAAGGTAGTGAGCTAATATAGAACACTGCTATGAGTGAAATGTTCTGAGTAATTATTAAATCTGTCCGTGAATTATTATAATGTGTAGCAGTAGGTGTACTAGGCAGCTTGAACAATTATAGGTTGTTGCAGGTGATTATGACGTGCGATCTTGTCTCGAGTGATAATAACATGTGACTGTGAACGATTGTCACATGTGATTGTATGAAATTATAGTGCCAGTTATGTTACATATATACTACATTGCTATTTCTTCATGATATAGTACACCTTTGCCATTGACATGACGTCGTAGCGCTTCAGGTTGGTTGATCTCCGTCTTCCCACATGGAATGATTTTGCTCTAGGCCAAATGAATGTGCTATGTTCTAACGGAGGGCATTTGACATGGATTTCCAAGCTGAGTAGATATGGTTGCCAATTTCTCTACTCCTTTCGTGTAGCCTGACACAGATCGCACTTTAGCCACATTCCTTCTGTATGGCCTCTGGCACTGTGGTGGTTGTGAGATGTGCGGTGTAGGCGCCTCTGAGGTGTACTGATGTTTGTTGCCTTGCAGAATGATTGCTTGCTATTTGTGTCATTGCAGTCACTATAGCTTGGCGTTGGGTGTTGAACCCTCGTTCATAAATTTTTCACAGTGAGGGATAATCAGTAGCGTGTTTGGTATGTATGGCTGTGGTACAGAGCCACCAGCGTGAATAACTGGATTAATATTCAGTAGCTCACTGCAATGACGTCACAACAGTTGTTATCAAAACCCGTTACCCACTGTTGTTTCGTCATAAAGTTATTCCAGGCTTGGGTGTCTGAAAGCCTTTCAGAGTGGCCCTGGAATCCACAAAGCACAGTTTCTGGAGGGGAGGGCACTGAGAGCGGTAGGGTTGGCAGAAGGCCAGGTATGATTATTATTATTATTATTATTTTTTGCATTTTGAACAGGAAGAGAGGCCATGTTATGTATGGCTCACACATAACACCTCTGCCCCTACATAGCAGTTGAAAGTAGGGTCAGATGATTTTGGGGGCCATAAATAAGATACAATTATATATGAGCAAAAAGTGAATTACATGGAAGTTTTTCACCTTTTGGTTCTGAGTGACATAATAAGCAACAAGCGCTTCACTCTCTTTTTTGTTTGATGTCAATCAAAACCCCTCGGTGAAAACATCCCTGTAATTCACTATTACCCATCTATAAGCCTATATGTTATAAATGGTTCTCATTAAGAGCCTTGATTGTTTCCATCAGATTTTAAATCTGGTATCTCACTGCTGTGATGTGGCAACAGTTGAAAACGAAATTTGTTACCCACCCTTACTACGTCATGAATGCCTGAGAGCCTGTCAGCACAGCACTCCTTGTCTGCTCTGAAAGAAAGCAGAAAGCACAGCTGCAGGGGAAGGAAGTAAAGCAGTGAAGGTGGTGGGGGCTGGTTAAGGATGACAAGTGAGGTATTTATTTTTCACATTTGGGTAAAGGAGGAAAGGCCTTTCTTAGGTACGGCTGCCCTATAACTAATCTGCCCTGCATAGAAGTTGAAGGCAGGGGCAAATGATTTTGAGGGCCATACATAACCACAAATTATAGACAAGTCAAAAGTGGATTACATGGATGTTTTTCACCTTGAAACTCAGAGTGACATTGCAAATAACTTGAGCTTCACTCTCCTTATCTGTTTGATGTCACTCAGAACACCTCAGTGCAAAACATCCCCATAATTCACTGTTACCCATCTATAATTCTATATGTTATGTATGGCTCTGGTAGAGAGCCACTAGCACTTATTTATCTTTCTAAATGTCATATCTCACTGCTGTGACGTAGAAACAATTGACACCAGAACTCATTACCCACGGTTGCTACGTCAGAAAGGCTTTCCAGGCCCGACGGACAGGCCTGCCGGATAGCCTGTAAATGCAGAGTGGCTGGTCTGCTTTGTCTGAAAGCAGAAATGCAGCTGCAGGAGGGGGGGAGAAGGAAGGGAAGGTGGTGGGGGCTACTTAATGATGGCAGGTAAGGTATTTATTTTTTACATTTGGGATAGGGAGGAGAGACCATGTTATATGCCATTCCTCATTTCTCTTCTCCCCCAGCGTAGCAGTTGAAAGAGGGGCAGATGATTTTTGGGGGGACATATATAATATAAAATTATAGATCAGTAAAAAGTGAATTACGGGCATGTTTGTCACCTTGGTGCACTGAGTGACACCATAGACAACTTTGAGCTTCCCTTTATCTATTTGCTGTCACTCATAACCCTCGGTGAAAAACATCCCCGTAATTCACTGTTACCCATCTATAATTCTATATGTTACGTATGGCTCTCATAGCGAACCATTAGTGTGAATGACCGGATTCTAAATCCAGTAATTCACTGCAGTCACATAGAAATGGTGTATAACTGAATTTTCTAACCACTTTTGATACATAATAAAGTAATTCCAGGCTGCTCTTGCTGGGCTGTCTGAGAGGAAAGGAAGGAACAGAGAATGGTAGGGGTGGGTGGAAGAAGGCCATGATGGTGTTTTTAAATCTGGGACAAGGAGAAGAGGCCATGTAATGCATAGCTCCCCCATTACTCCTCTACCTCTGCATAGATGTTAAAATCAGGGGTGGATGATTTTGGTGGCCATCGCATAACATAGAATTATAGATCGGGGAATCGTCACCTTGAAGTGGTCGAGGGATTTGCATCTCTCACTGACTTGGGAGTCTAGTGTCCTGGCAGGATCACCCATGCCGAGCAGGTCAAAAATAGAGACCCGGCAAAGTGAAATCCACTGGTCCTCCAGGTTGAAGGGTGAGCATAAGTCTTAACAACCTTGTCCCATAAAAAATGGCTATGGAAACAACAGCAACAACTGCTAAATCCTCTTGGCACAAGGGACTTTCAGAGTCTCTGAGTGAGACATGCATGATTGACACTAGCAAATCCCCAAGGAAACAACTGACAAGATGATGGATTACTGAGTGTGAAGTGCAAGACCAGAATCAGATTCAGAAAAGTACAGACTATGTATGAAACAGGAAAGCTGGCTTAAGTAACATCTGGGATGAGGCTTTATAACCTACACATCCTCGGAGTAAGAAGGTGGAAATGGATACGATACACCATCACAAGAAAATAAGACTCCATCACAAAAAAGCTCTCTATCAGATCCCAGAAGGCAAACGCAAGAGAGGCAGACAAAAAAAAACACCTGGAGGCAACCTGTGGAAACGGAAATGAAGACCCGTAACCACAGCTGGTGCACCGTACTAAAATTCGGTCAAGATAAACTGAAGTGGAGGTCCTTGGTTGCTGCCCTACATGCCAGCTGGCAAAATGGGGATTAGTAGTACAGAACATAAAATTATAGGTGGGTAAAAAGTGAGTTCTAGGGATGTTTTTCAACAGGGTTGTGAGTGACATCATAGACAAATTGAGCTTCACTTGAGTTGTCTATTTGATGTCCCTCAGAAACCCTTGGTGGGAAACATGCCTATAAAACACCATAACCCATCTATAATTCTGTTTCTTATTAATAAGTGGAAATGAGTGATTATAAAACATGGCTAGCAGCCATCATTATAAGACCCGACTGAGAGTGAATATAAAAAGTGTCATGGAGTGACTGAGAGATATTGGTGAGAGAATATTTAATGTGGCAGTGCATACCATTAATTTGTGTTGGTGTGGGTGGAAATATGGATTATAACTATCTGGTAAGAGTGATTATGAAGTTTGGTTTTGGGTGGTTATAAAATGTGTCTGGTTGTGAGAATAGTATAAGGCGTGACTGTCAGTGAGTCTAATCTGAGATGTAAATGATTCTAATACGTGCACATGAGTTATTAGAATATGAGACTGAGTGACTATGATGGGTGATTGAGGGGGATTATGATGTGTGGCTGTGAGTAATCAGAGTACAAGACTTTCAGTGATTAAAATTAAGTAGCTGTGAGCAACTATAGTATATGGCAGCCTGATTATAACACTTGGTTATGAGTGATTACAATAAAAGCCTGGAAGTGATAATGGCATATAAATTGGAAGTTTTTTTTTTCACTTTTCCACCCTAATCCATATTTATTTATCTCTAATTTTATCCACATTTTTCCATATTTTTTACCATGTAAGAATAAATTCGTAATTAGTATACTTAAACATTTATTTAAATGGCAAAAGTACACTCATCCTTGGATGTCTGTGGAGTTTTAGTATGTCAAGAAGCCACATAATATAAAACAACTGAACAATGGTCCTCTGACACCATTGAAAGGCAGGCAGAAGAGGCCCTACGGAAGCTAGAATCAACTATCACAAGTGGGGCAAAGTTGACAACAGTCAGGGAGAACTTTGCCCTCAACCTCATAAAAAAAGATTCCTTAAGTAACACGAGAAAGGGAGCACAATTGAATCACCGCCAAAGTTCACTTTTACCGCTGCCAGTGCGCAAAAGGAAAGCAGCAGTAGGTAAATTATTAAGGTCACTGAGTAAATGCCCAGATAATGGATCAATATTGACCGCTCTTAGAGAGCAAAGGAAATTGTATAAAAGGAATCTATGGACCTTTAAAAAAGGCCAACAGGAGGCCCTGTGGGCCAAACTACATTTTGCGACCAAAACATCTGACTCCAAAAGATTCTGGAAAATCATCAATACAATAGACAATGGTGCAAAAGCAGGCAATAACACAAACATAACAGAGGAAGTATGGGTATCCCATTTAAAGTCACATCTAAAAGAATTGACCATCGAAGAAGGCCCCCAAATGCAGTCACATATGATTGGTGGGGATCCCAACATCCCTGAACCTTTGAAATGTACGGCACCAGAACTATTAAAAATCATTGAAAAGTCACGAATGGACTGTGCCCCTAGCCCCAATGGCTTACCGCAAGCACTATTTAAACAAGACACAGAAAGATGGGCCAATTTCCTGGCAGCAATGTTTAATGACGTGATCACAACAGGCATTGTCCCGGCATCCTGGAAAGGCTCAATAATCCACCCCATATATAAGGGTGGGAGCGCGCTCTCCCCAAGCAACTACAGACTAATCGCTCTTTTAGACGTTGACCTCAAGTACTTTTCCTGCTGTGTGCTAAAACATCTAGAAGCCTGGATTACAGAGAACAATATTCTACCCTTTAATCAAACCGGGTTCACCAAGCACCAAGGAACATTAACAAATCTTATGGGGCTAGGCTTGATCATAAACAGAGCAAAAGCAAAGGGGACTCCAACTTATTTATGTTTTGTTGACTTTAGAGCTGCTTTTGACTGTGTCTCCCGCGGCAAAATGTGGGCCAAATTACTACAGTGGGGGCTGCCACGCTCTATTTTAAATGCCATCAAAATGATATACTCTGATACTTGGGTAAAGGTTAAATTGGGGGAAGGCTCTCACCTATCCAGGGCAGTCAAAACAACAGTGGGGGTGAAGCAAGGCTGTGTATTGGCTCCAACACTCTTCAACCTGTACATAGCAGAGCTCCCCGCCAAGTTAAATGGTCACTCATCCCACTCTCCATCACTGGGCGGTCAACAAGTATCCAACCTACTATATGCAGATGACCTACTACTGATCAGTAATACCAGAATAGGCATGCAGAAATTGTTAAAGGCATTAGAAGAATACTCAGGTTCTAATGATTTAGAAATTAATCATAAAAAATCTAAAATGATTACCTTAAACCGCAGGCCAACCACCCAAGGTAAATGGCATATGAATGGGAAAACCCCAGAGGAAGTAACATCATACAGATACCTAGGATTGGTGGTGGATGCTAGAGGTAATTACATGCCACAAAAAGAGGCTATAAAAAACAAGACGCAGGCCCTTACTTACGCCTTTTGCAAGCTAGCAAATTCAATCTGTGGTCATGCTCTGAACCCATTAACAGCAGTAATGAGAGCAAAGCTACTTCCAACTATCACCTATGGGACCGAAATAATGAGGGGGATGGAAGTAGGTCTTCTGGATAAGCTTCTGATAAAAACATATAAGCGCGTTTTTCGGCTGCCCGGACGTGCATCGCCAGCCCAGGTCAGACTGGAATTTATGCTGGTCAAACAGTCGTTAGCCCGACCGGCAGCATACATTAAATGCTGCTACAAACTGAGCCGCGCTTCAAAAGGGTCTTTAGACAATCTAGTCTGGCAGGAAATTATCCTAGAAAGAGGGAACCCCAACTACATAAGGTATCTAGAAAAAAGTAAGAATCTTTTGAGCTTAGATGAGGTATGGAACCGGTCTCTACCCATCTCCGTTTTCAATAAAGCAGTGAATAAAGCAAGTAAATTACAGAGCTTGTTAGAAGATAAGATCTCATTGGCCAAAAGGGAGCATAGTTGGTTGATCCTTAACTCCTACAAAACATTTAAAGAATCACCACTGATGGCTGGCTCTTACTCACGGAAAATCAAGCAATCCTTTCTCAGACTTAGGCTGGGTGAAGTCCCTACTTTAGACCTCATGCCAAAATGGAAGAAGGAGCGGCAAGTAGGCTCCCGGGAGTGCCGTCTCTGTCATCTAGCAGATGAAAACTTGATGCATGTGGTCTGCATTTGCCCAGCCCTGGCGGCCGAAAGGAGACTCCTACTAAAAAAAGAATTTAACGGTTTAACAATTAGATCATGCAGACAAGCATTAATTGCAGCCTTTAACCCTCGAAATACAATATTGAACATTAGGCTGGTTCAATTTTTGGAAATTTTCACTCTAAAAACCACAGCCTCTCGAAATAACCAACTCAGAGGGAGGGCGGAAACGATAGCGAAATCCCTATAACCCACTTTGAACATCTTAAAGAAGGGAAGGCTCCTAGGTAGTCCATTGGGTTGTTTAGCTTGTGTCATAATAAAGTCTGGTACCAACAACCAGACTTAAGTAGGGGTAAATAAAATTGATAGAAGGCCTCTTCCAACTTTGTCCCATTTTTACCAATACCTCATTGGGCTGTCACTGTTTTCTTTATATTTCTTTGTGGAAGGAAACTTTATATACCATTTCATTTTAAACACAAGATTTTATTTTGCGTTGTATTTTTCTTACCTTGAATAAGTTTGTTCTGTTGCCCTATTATTAATGCCTTATAGCACTAGTATGTTTTTTTCTTAAAATTTTTATGTGGAAGGAAATTTTACTTACCATTTCACCCTAAGCCAAAGAACTGTAATTGTCTTTTTGCACTAAAATTGTTCTGTTAAATGTTTACGTGGAAGGAAAAGTTTTATGGTTTTAATTAACTAATAAACTTGTTTTACTACTAACTGAACAACCTGAACCAATAGCAATGTAGTACTAGCACATGTCCATATCTGCAGCTATTTCACCTTCATTAGGCTTTGGCTGTTCATATTGTGTGGCTGTGAGTGAAGATAACACCGACTAGCAGGCAGAATGCCACATGGTTGTGAGTGATTATTTTTCTTCACTTCGGCTGAAAATGATTCTTGGATAGGAGTGATCAGAGGCTGTGGCTTTCAGTAATCAGTATGTGTGTCTGTGAGTGCATATGAGGCTGGGTTGTCAGTGATAAAACAATGTGGTTCTGAGCACATAATAGATTTACTGTGAGTCATTATAAAACGTGACTACGAATGAGAATAATATTAGGCTGTTGGGGATCCTAATATGTGGTTTGAGTCATTATACCACATGAAGTACGTTGTTATAACATTTGGCCGTGGATAAAATTACGGGGCTGATTGATTGTGTGTGGCTGTGTGCGAATACAATATATTGCAGGAACCAGTTTAAATACATGTTTTAAGTGATCCTAATAGGTGACAGCAGTTAATTCTAACACATAAGCGATTTTAATACATAATTGTGAGTGATTACAACGTGTGGCTGTGGGTGATAACATGTTTCTGGATGTGTGGAGAAAATAGGCTTTTGTGATAATGGATTCAAATATGTGCCAGTGAGCAGCAGTATACATATAGATATGTATGGATGTGGTAATTGCATAGTGGAAATCTAACTAAAAAGGCTGCAGAGTGCTGTAGAATGTTAAAGTCAAACATAGAGGCACTGAATGATAGGAGAGGTAGTCGGTTATAGGATTGCTACTACATTGTATGTAGTGTTTTTTAAAGAGGTGTGTCTTCAACTGTTTCATAAATTGGAGCAGTGCTGGGACAGTCCTTATGAATATGGAGATATAGTTCTAGCTTATGGGTGCATAGATGGCAAACTGCCTTGTGTTTTGTCCCTTTTTTCACATCTTAGACATTCTGATGTTGACCTGACTTAAGGTGTGCTATGGGCCACTAGAGATGCTGAGCTTGTCTGCAAGATACGCAGTGGTGCTCGTCATGATGTCTTTGTAATTGATGTAGCTGGTTTTGAAGATTGTTCCGGGCAGCAGGGGAAGCAAATAGATTTCCTTGAGTATGGGTGTGATGTGATCTTTTTTCTTCTGAACTTGTATGAGACATGTTGTGGTGTGTAGGATGCCCTTAAGGGGTACCAGTGTGCAGTCTGGAAGACCATGGAGCAGAACATTACCACCAAAAAGATGGGATGTATGATGACTTGGACAACATTTCAGAACTCACTTTCTGGAAGAAATGGTTTCATTTATGTTAGAAAAGAGAACTGGCTCCAGGCGATTTTTTAAATTTAGTAATGTGTTCCTTGAGGTTGAGGTTGGTGTCCAAGGTGGATTCAAGTGACTTGCCACTCAGTTAAATTTAAAGTTTGACGCCATCAATATTCAGGTCAATGAACCAGGTTTGTACTATTTCTTGCTTGTGAGGTGCAAGCAGTGTTTTAATGCATTGGATGTCAGAAGCAGAGGATACTTTCAGGTAGAGTTGTGTATCAGCAGTATATTGGTGAATCTAAATGTTGGTATTTGTGAATAGAGCCGCAATAGGCTCCATGAGGATGAAGATGACAGGAGACAGTGTACCCTGAGGGACTACACGTAATAGTTGTCCTTTTGGTTCGTGTAAGTGCCATTTGAACAAACAGGTAGGAGGAGATCCATGAAGGGACATTGCCAGTGAATCCCATTCAGTTGGGCAGTGAATTACTCTAAAAAGTGCCTTCCATGATTATAAATCATGACTATCAGGAGTGATTATATGACTTAGCTATTAGTGAGTGGTTGCGACTCGTAGTTCTGTTTATGACTTGTGCCGAGTGAATGAAAACAATAAGGGGGTGTAAGCTTAATGACTGTGAGTGATGCTAATATATGATAGCAAGCCATTGTAAAGACTGTGAGCGATTGTCTGTTTAAACATTTTTTATTTAGTTTACTAATGAAACGATCAATACAAGTTGTCACTAAAAACCAGTAAGATAACAGTGTAATATAAAAAACTAGCGCTAACTTGAGATTAAAATATTAAAATGCAAAATATGTCTTACAATTTAACAATAATATTCAAAATGACAATGGCTTTCTAAAACAGAAAAATAAGACAAAAAGGAAGAAATAATTCATAACAAATGTTGTCTTGAAGTAGCAATGAAAGTAACTGCTATCCTACACTTTGTTTGAAGATAATACCATTCTATTCTATATCAATATCCAAACCAATTTTACCTATTCACTTTAAAAAACAGTAAGTTAAAGAATGTGCTAATATGTTTACATGGCCATCATAAATTGAAGACAGATTTATCAATCTTGTATATAGTATAAGGATTGAGAAACTAATGTTTAATAAAAAAAAATAGTTTTAGTAATGCTTACTGGTCACCTATGATTTTTCTTCCAAATAGCATTCTACAAGTCGGTTGACCACATAACCTCTGAATCCGATTTGCACTCCAATTCACATTTAGACTTAGTATCTTTAATAGAGTTATGGATGGAGTACATCTTTGAAGCTTCAAATGGTACTGAATCATGAGACACCATTGCAATACTAGTAATACTGCTCTGACATTAATTAATTATAACCAATTTAAACCTAGATGATTTAGGTAAATTGTTTGAGTCTTGGAATTTAGTAAACAATAGGAATGCAACATCCTCAAACAGTTGCTGTATCTAATAGATACCTTTCTTGTTCCAACATTTCCAAATATTCGGCCTTTCTATTTGTTAGACTTTTCATCCTTGGCGTGGTCTCCCTTAACTTTTTGCCTCTGTTCCCCAGGTTGTTGATGTGTGCTGGACTCTGATTTTACTGTTTTTGTTACGCTGGGCACTTTACCACTGCTAACCAATGCTAAAGTGCAAGTGCTCCTTTACAAAAGTGTATGTAATTGGCTTATCCATGATTGGCATATTTGATTTATTAGTAAGTCCGTAGTACAAAGCACTAGAGGTGCCCAGGGCCTATAAATCAAATGCTACTAGTGGACCTGCAGCACTGATTGTGCCACCCACATAAGTAGCTTTGTAATCATGTCTCAGACCTGCCATTGCAGTGTCTGTGTGTGCAGTTTTAACTGTAAATTCGACTTGGCAAGTGTACCCACTTGCCAAGACTAAACCTTCCCTTTTCTTACATATCAGACACCCCCAAGGTAGGCCCTAGGTAGCCCCAAGAGCAGGGTGCAGTGTATGGTTAAGGTAGGACATATAGGGGGTTATTCCAACTTTGGAGGAGGTGGTAATCCGTCCCAAATGTGACGGATTTACCACCATCCGTATTACGAGTTCCATAGGATATAATGGACTGGTAATACGGCTGGTGGTATATCCGTCACTTTACCGTCACTTTTGGGACGGATTACCACTTCCTCCAAAGTTGGAATAACCCCCATAGTATTGTGTTTTATATGTCCTGACAGTGAAATATTGCTAACTTCATTTTTCACTGTTGAAAGGCCTGTCCCTCTCATAGGTTAACATGGGGGCTACCTTTAAATCTGATTAAAGTGTAGATTCCCTTTGGGAGCAGATGGGCATGTGGAGTTTGGGGTCTCTGGGCTCACAATTTAAAAATACATATTTTAGTAAAGTTGATTTTGAGATTGTGTGTTTGAAAATGCCACTTTTAGAAAGTGAGCATTTTCTTGCTTATACCATTTCTGTGACTCTGCCTGTTTGTGGATTCCCTATCTGGATCAGTTTGACAGTTGGGCTGGTTGCACCTCAACTTAGACAGTTACACAAAGGGAGCTGGGGTGTAGCCTGCATATCCTGACGAGCCATCTGTTCTAGGAGGGAGGGGAGGAGTGGTCACTCACACCTGAAAGGGCTGTGCCTGCCCTCACACAATGCAGTCTCCAACCCCCCAGTGAGTGTCTGGGGCCTGGCCTGGGCAAGGCAGGATTTCACATTCAAAAGAGACTTTACTTTGAAGTAGGCCTACTTCAAAGGAGAAATTGGGTATAAGAAGGGCACCCAAAACCACAGACTTTAGAAACACTTCTGGAAGCAAGAGGAACCTCTGCCTGGAGAAGAGCTGAAGAGCCGATAAAGAAGAGCTGCCCTGCCTGTGACTGTGCTTTGTGGAGCTATCCTTCAGTTGCTGCTTCTGCCAGAGTAAGAGGGCAAAGACTGGACTTTGTGTGCCTTCCATGTTGAGAAGAAATCTCCAAGGGCTTGATTTAGAGCTTGCCTCCTGTTGTTTGAAGTCTCAGGGACAGCAAAGACTTCTCTTTGCCAGCACCTGGAGTCTCTGGAGAGACTCCTACTCTGCCCTGTGGTGCCCATCTCGTTCCTGGGACCCTGAAAGGAGAAGCTGGCAGCCTGAAGACAAGGAAATCCACGCACATAGCGCTGGGTGGGGAAAAGATCAACGCAAATCTGATCTGCGGCTGAAGAAACGACGCGCCGCTGGCTCCGCAGCTGAGCATTGACGCTCGCAGGAAACGTGACTGAAGAATCGACACACGGAGCAGGAGAAACAATGCGCAGCATCGCTGACAGAGGTTGGGAGATCACCACCCGCTCTGCAGGGTTTTCGGATCTTCATGCGGCTGGATTTCCGACTCAAGTACTGCTGGGCGTGGAAAACAAACAAGGCCTGCCCGGACCCGAGAGTGCTGACCGGATCGATGCATCGCTCTCCTGTGGAGAGAAAAAACGACACGCCCGACCCGGCGAAAGGAGAAACGACGCACAGTACTGCTCGTGAGTGGAATCAACGCCTCACAAGCCCTTTTTGAAACGCACTCGCCTGTGCAAGGTTATTTTTGACGCGCCAAGGTACTTTTTCACGCTGACAGCGTTAGTGTGTGTTTAAAACTACTTAAAGACTCTTTTTGATTTTTAATTGATAACGTGACTTGTGTATTATGGATTTTTGTCGTTTTGGTCTTGTTTTGTTTAGATAAATATTTCCTATTTTTCTAAACTGGTGTTGTGTCATTTTGTAGTGTTTTCATTAAGTTACTGTGGGGGTCATTTTGACCCTGGCGGTCCGAGACCGGCAGGGCTAAAAGGACGGAAGCACCGCCAACAGGGTGGCGGTGCTTCCAGCCCTAATACGACCGCAGCGGAAGCGCCGCGGTCGCACCGCCGGGGCTGGCGGTTTCCCGCCGTTTTAGCCCCGGCGGTGATAATCCGCCAGGGCAGCACTGCGCTGCCCTGGGGATTATGACACCCCTACCGCCAGCCTGTTTCTGGCATGGTAAGCATGGGTTAGATGAGGGAGATTCTCTTTTACCCTGACTAGAGTGAGGGTCCTTGCTTGAACAGGGGGTAACCTGACTGTCAACCAAAGACCCCATTTCTAACATTGGTGATCAACGGTTGGGATTTGGCTTGTATTTGTACTTGACATACAGTGATTAAGTGTACACTACTATTTTGAGTGCAGATCACTACGTGACCACGTACTACTTGTTTGGTGATCTTTGATTTTTGTCTTTTGCTTGGATTTTTCCCTACACCTATTTTTGTGGTAATCTTTGATTGACTTCTGAACTTCATTTGGGAACTTTTCTGCTTTTTGGAACTTTGCACTTTTTGTTTTACTTTTCATCATGTCTCAATCTGGAGATGCATTAGTTGGAGCTACTTTTGACCTGTAGAAATTGGATAGCTATACCAAGGCCCAGTTAAAAGAGTTCTGTAAAAGCTTTAACTGCCCCATTAAGAGCTCATCCAAGAAGGAGGAGCTGCAAAAGGCGCTGAGGGCCTGGGTGACAGCCAAGTGCACTGGAGGGCACACAGAGGATTAGGAAGATGAGGAGGAGGAAGTGCAATCCATACACAATGGTATTGCGGCTGGGCTTGTTATGTCCAAGGAGAGGGTCTCCAGGGCAGGAAGCAGTGTCTCATCTAAGGGTCTGACCCCTGAAGAATTGCAGGACAGACAGGCAGAGAGGGAGCACCAGAGGGAGTTGGAGAAAACGAGGATGGCACTAGAAGAGAAAAAGATTTTGTTGGCTCATGAGCGTAGTTTGAGAGAGCTGGATTAGAGGAGCCAGTCTAGTTGGGATGGTGGCAGCCACATCACAATGCAGCCTGAAAGGAGGGTGCACATTCCTAAAGATCTTGGGAAGGATTATAAAAGGGAGGATGACATATACTTGTGGTTTAAGGGGTACTAGTCTGCTCTCCATATGAATCTGGTCCCCGAAGCTCATTGGAGGACAGGTCTGTGGAAGCACTTTGAAGTAGAGGGGAGGGGTACACTGACAGCCTTAGGGGATGCTCAGAATCTCACCTACTCTAGCATGAAGGATGCCTTGCTTACAAGGTATGGTCTTATCCCTGAGCAGTACAAGGATAAGTTTAGATCCTACAAGAAGAAGGAATCCCAAACATGGTTGGAATGTGTTGATTCTTATTGCAGGTCACTGGATGGTTGGGTGAAGGGTAGTAAGGTAACTACGTATGAGGGGCTTTACAATCTGATTACTTGGGAGTACTTGTACAGTTTATGTTTTCTAGAGCTGCGCCAGCACCTGATTGACAGCAAGCTGACTGACCCCAGGAAGCTTGCGCAGGAAGAGGACCGCTGGGAGAGCACCAGGGTCCAAAGGAGGTATGGGGGAGCCAGGCCAAGGGTGGGCACAGTCTCTCTCAGAAGAAAGGGGGGGTAAGGATAAACAGGGGGAGTTCTCTAAAGGGCCCCAGACTGATTCCCAGGGTAAGGATTCCCAACCCCCCAGTGAAAAGAAGCCATGGTTCTCCAAAGGGAAGCCAGTGGCAGGTGGTCCCCCACATAAGTGCTATGCATGTGACCAGGTGGGTCATGTAAGGGGGGACCACAAATGCCCCAAAAGTACACCAGCACCCACTGGTGCGCCGTCCCAGAGTTTGGCCAGTGTAGCGCTTGGGGAGGAATTGGTTTCAGGTGGGTGGGAACCAGCTGAGATGACCCTTGTCTCATTAGGGGACAGTGAGATGGTCCAGAGAACCCTAGTGCCTGAAAACACTAAGAAGTACAGGCAGTGGGTGACCATTAATGGACAGAGGGTGGAGGCTCTGAGAGACACAGGAGCCAGCGTGACTACAGTGAGGAATCAGCTGGTGTCTGAAGAGCAGATAAACCCCTGGGTACTTCACCAAGTAGTTGCAGTGGACAACTCAGAGCGCCTGTGCAGAGTGGCGCAGGTTACCTTTCAATGGGAGGGGGGTCTCAGGTTCCTTTAAGGTAGCTGGGAGTCCAACCATGCCAGTTGATTGTTTTCTAGGCAATGACCTGGGGGATTCCTCTTGGAAGGAGGTGGAAAACAGGTCTCACTTGGAGATGTTGGTTCTGCCTGGGTGGGTATGCGTATCCACCCAGTCAATGGCAGCCCGTCAGGGTAATCAAAAGCCGCTGGAGCCTGAAACAGTGGCCCAGGGGACCGCCAAGAAGAGGAAGGGCAGAGGGCACGGGAAACTGGCCCCAGATGTTCCTACAGTCCGGGAGGAGGCGGAGCCTGAGGGTTACGCCCCGGAGACTACAGAGGAACAGGTGGCTGAACTGGGGGAGGTCCCTGAGCTGTCGCAGTGGCAGCAGGAAGGGGGGCCCACCAGGGAAGCATTCTGTGCAGAACAGAAGTCATGCCCTACCTTGGAGGGTTTGCGGCAGCAGGCTACAGACCAGGCGGCTGGCAAGGAGCCAGGATCACACCTGATATATTGGGAGGATGACCTCCTGTATAGTGAGGCTAAGGTTCCTGAGCCTGGCTCAGCCCGTGTGCTGGTGGTTCCCCAGTGCTTCAGGGCCTTCCTACTGGGGTTGGCCCATGATGTGCCTTTAGCTGGACATTTGGGGCAGGACAAGACCTTTGAGAGGCTTGTCACCCACTTTTACTGGCCCCTATTGCGCAGGCAATCAGATGCACATTGCAGGTCTTGTCAGACTTGTGAGGCAAGTGGCAAGAGTGGGAGGAAATGTAAAGCTCCCCTTCAGCCTTTGCCTGTTGCCAGTACTCCGTTTGAGAGGGTAGGCATTGACATTGTGGGGCCTCTGGATCCCAAGACAGCCATGGGCAACAGGTTTATCCTGGTCTTAGTGAACCATGCCACCCGGTACCCAGAAGCCATTCCTTTGAGATCAATCACTTCCCCTGTGGTGGGTCGTGGTTTGATGGGGGTTTTTACCCGCATGGGGTTCCCCAAGGAAGTGGTATCTGATAGGGGTACCAACTTCATATCCACGTATATGAAGTCTCTGTGGAAGGGGTGTGGGGTAAGCTACAAGTTCACCACCCCTTACCACCCCCAAAGTAATGGTCTGGTTGAGAGATTCAACCGCACTTTAAAAGGCATGATCATGGGCCTGTCAGAGCCCTTGAGGCGGAAGTGGGACGTCCTCTTGCCATGCCTTTTGTTCGCCTACAGGGAGGTGCCTCAAAAGGGACTTGGGTTTAGTCCCTTTGAGCTGATTTATGGCTAACCTGTGAGGGGACCCTTGAGTCTGGTCAAGGAAGCTTTGGAGAAAGCTCCTAGTAAACCACCCCCCCAGGCTGTATTCAGTTACATGCTGGCTTTGAGAAACCAGACTGCCTGCTTCAGGAGTCTCGCTCTGGAGAACCTGGAAGCAAGTCAGGAGGACATGAAATGCTGGTATGACCAGGATGCCACTCTGGCCGAGTTTCAACCTGGATAAAAAGTGTGGGTGATGGCACCAGTGGAGCCTGGGGAACTCCAGGATAAGTGGACTGGGCCATTTGAGGTGGTGGAGCGCAAGAGTGAAGTCACCTACCTGGTGGACTTGCGGTCTCCAAGGAACCCATTAAGGGTCCTGCTTGTCAAATGCCTCAAACCTCACTTTGAGCGGATTGAACTGTCCATGCTCCTTGAGACAGATGATGGGGTAGAGGAGGAGAGTGAGCCTCTTCCTGACCTCCTGTCTGCAGGAGAAAAAGATGGGTCAGTGGAGGGAGTGATCCTCTCCCCCTCCCTGACTGAGGAGCAGCAAGGTGACTGTCGCCACATGTTGGGACAGTTTTCCTCACTGTTTTCCCTGATCTCAGGAGTCACACACTTGTGCACACATGAGGTGGACACTGGGGACAGTACACCTATTAAACAGAAGGTTTACAGGGTGACTGACAGGGTGAGGGTATGCATTAAGGATGAGGTATCCAAAATGCTTGCCCTAGGGGTTATTGAGCACTCCAGCAGCCCAGTGGTATTGGTATCAAAGGCTGCTGCACCTGCTGCCACTCCAGAACTCAGGTTCTGTGTGGACTACCGGGGACTCAATGCGGTCAGCAAGACTGATGCACACCCCATCCCCGAGCTGATGAGCTCATTGACCTGTTAAGGACTGCCAAGTACCTCAGGATGTTTGACTTAACATCTGGGTACTGACAGATTGCCTTAACTGAGGGGGCCAAGGAGAGGTCAGCATTTTCTACCCCAGATGGGCACTTTCAGTTTAAAGTGATGCCATTTGGGATGAAGAATGCCCCTGCCACCTTTCAGAGGTTGGTCAACCAGGTGTTGGCTGAGCTGGATGAGTTCAGCGCTGCCTACCTGGATGAAATTGCTGTGTTTAGTTCCACATGGGAGGAACAGCTGCAACACCTCTGGAGAGTGTTAGAGGCCCTGCAGAAGGCAGGCCTCACTGTAAAGGCAAGCAAGTGCCAAATAGGGCAGGGTTCTGTGGTGTACTTAGGACACCAGGTGGGGAGTGGCCAGGTGGCGCCCCTACAGCCTAAGATTGATACCATTCTGGCTTGGGAGCCTCCCAAGACCCAGACTGAAATGAGAGCCTTTTTAGGATTCACAGGATACTATAGGAGGTTTGTTAAGGAATATGGTACCATTGTTACCCCCTTAACTGAGTTGACTTCTAAGAAGCAAACCAGGAAAGTGATCTGGACAAAGGCCTGCCAAAACGCTTTGGATGCCCTGTAGGCTGCCATGTGCACAGCACCTGTGCTGAAGGCACCTGACTACTCCAAGGAGTTTGTTGTGCAAACAGACGCCTCAGAGCATGGTATTGGAGCAGTACTCTCACAGCTTAATGAAGAGGGCCTAGATCAACCCGTAGCCTTCATTAGCAGGAGGTTACTACCCAGGGAACGTAGGTAGAGTGCCATAGAACGTGAAGCGTTTGCTGTGGTCTGGGCACTGAAGAAGCTAAGACCCTACTTGTTTGGGACTCACTTCCGAGTTCAGACTGACCACAGGCCCCTCAGATGGTTAATGCAGATGAGGGGTGAGAATCCAAAACTGTTGAGGTGGTCCATTTCCCTACAGGGGATGGACTTTACAGTGGAACACCGTCCTGGTACAGAGCATGCCAATGGTGATGGTTTGTCCAGGTTCTTCCACCTTAGTGATGAGAACTCTCATGAGGTTGGGTAGTTGCTCCCCACTTTCAGCTGGGGGGGACACGTTAGAGTTTTCATCCTTGGCGTGGTCTCCCTTAACTTTTTGCCTCTGTTCCCCAGGTTGTTGATGTGTGCTGGACTCTGATTTTACTGTTTTTGTTACTCTGGGCACTTTACCACTGCCAACCAGTGCTAAAGTGCAAGACCCCATTTCTAACACTATTCATTTTAATGTTTTACTATGCCAGAAAATATACATGATATAACATGATATTTGCCTTTCGACAATAACTTATTGTAAAATATACTTTAAAATTATACCAGTGGTTTTGATTATTGGAAGAGAAACATGCATTAGGTTTCTGAGACATTGCTTCTGCCTCTTTAAAACAGAAATCGTCCTCCATATATCACCATAATGAAATTTTTTGAACTTCAGTATCTATTAAACATGAACTAGCATATGCTAAGCAGAATAATTGTGAAAATAAATCACTCCACTTTTTGATAATGTTAATTTATCTAGATAAAATCTAGTTTTCTTTGAGTTGCATACAACTTTTAGTAATGAAAATTCTGTGGACTTTAAGTTAGTCATTATAATATGAGCCTCTGAGTAATTGTGATAAATGGGTCTGTGTGATTTTAATAATTTTGAGTGATTATAATGACTGAGAGTGGTTCTGATAGGTTGCTGTAAGTGATTATAATACATGGCTGCTAGTGATTATGTAGGTTGTACGATATTCCACTTAGGCTCCCAGCAGTAAGATGGGTTTATCCTCATGCTTATTGTGGATGAATTTGGACTGATAGACAAGAAAAGAGCTGCTGGGCCTTTGGGTGGTGCAGAGGTAAGAGGGATATAGCACTGCACCACATTCTGCATATGCTCTGGATCTGAGAGTATTGCAGTGCCTGACAGAATACCAAAGTGAAAAATATTGTGTGGACAGATTATCGTGTCCAAAATATCGAGGACCAAAATATTGAGAAAGTAAGTGCATAATAGGTACATATGGATTTACTATTCTTAAATCCACATCTGCGCATGTTGAAGATATATATATTCATTTATAAAAACAAAGGTTACAGGGGCTTTATAGTTAGGCTCACATTTTAAACATTTGAAACCATAGAAATTCACCTGTTATGGTTAGAGTTATCTCAAGTAACTATAACTTGTGCCCTAAGGTAATTACAACTTGTGCCCCCGCCATGCACAGTTTTTTTCATCAAAGATTTTACTGCAAGTATTACATTGATATTATCAGTGACGTTATCAAAGCTGTCATGAGTGCCGTAATTTGTGGGGTAATTAGCAGTGCATGGCAGGGGTGCGAGTTATAGTTACCTTAGGGCACGAGTTATAGTTACTTGAGATAATTCTAACTATAACAGGTGAATTTCTGTGGTTTAGTATGTTAAAAATGTAAGCCTAACTATAAGGTTCATGTAACCTTTGTTTTTTTAAGTGAATTTCTATGTTTTTATTTTATTCTATTTCCTAACTATAACGCCTCTGTAAACTTTGGCTTTTTCAGTGAAGTTCTATGGTTTTTCTAACGTAAAGTAATTTTCATTAATATACATTAATCCAACCATCGCTGCGCACAGCCTTTGGCCATGCGTGGTGGCAGTTGGCTGCAGGGCCTGGCTTGCAGTCAGACCCTGCAGCCAACCTCCCTAACCCTACGCAGCACACAGCCCATTTTCCGTGCGCAGTGGGAGTTGGCCCCTGCCTGTCTCTCTGGGTGTGAGAATGGGTGTAAGAGGGTGTATCTGGGGGGTGACAGTGGCTGTCAGAGTGTCTGGGTGTGAGAGTGGGTGCATCAGTGTCTTAGCAGGTGCATCATTGTGTGTGTGGGTTTGTGAGTGGATGCATGAGGGTTTCAGTGGGTCTGTGAGTGGGTGTGTGAGAGTGTCAGTGGGTCTGTAAGTAGGTGCATGAGTGACTGGAGTAAGAGTGGATGCATCCGTGTTTTAGTGGGTGTGTCAGTGTCTGTGTGCGTCTGTGAGTGGGTGCTTGAAGGTTTAATTGGGTCTGTGACTGGGTGTGTGAGAGTCCGAATGGGTCTCTGAGTGGGTGTGTGAATGAGTGGATCTGTGAGTGGGTGCGTGAGGATCTGAGTGGGGCTGTGAGTGGGTGCACGAGGGTCTGAGTGGGTCTGTGAGTAGGTGCCTGAGTGTTTGAGTTGGTCTGTGAGTGGGCGCGTAAGGGTCTGCATGGGTGTGTGAGTGGGAGAAAGAGATTGAAAAAGAGAAATTGAGAGAGAGAAAGAGAAAGAAAGGGAGAGGGAGAGGGAGAGAGAGAGGGAATTTTTTAGGCTTTGGTGAATTATATAATTAGAATGAAAAGGAAAATGTATTTGTCAGTTAAAAAGTGTGAGATCACCTTTCAGTAAAACTTTCAAGTTTTAAAGTTTGAAATACACTAAAATAATGAACTCACCACAGACACACCTGGACTAGAACTCAAAACTTTCAGTGTGAAGGTCTGTGACTTTGACCATTAGGCCACAGGTGACTTTTGTAAAAGGCATTGCATGGAAAGACCATTGTAATGACTATCACTCTCTCTCTCCCATCCCACTATGGGATGAAAGAGAGAAAGAGAAAGGGACAGGACTGCGGGGGGACCCTCAAGGCTCACATCCTGTAGGGGAAATGTTTTCATCTGTCTTCCCTGCATGCATATTTGCGTGCAGGGAAGACAGATGAAAACTCAACTTTCTGCAAGCTATTTGACAGCCCTCTCTTGCAGAAACCGGACTTTGTTTGCTTTTGTTTGCTTTTGCTGTCAGCTCCCACCAAGTAAAAGCAAACAGCTATGTCCCCCGGGGGTTGGCACTCTGGGACATAGCAGGAGCCGGCCCTGGAAGGTGGCTGTCCCAGGGCCATCAGTGACTCATCAAGAGTGTAGCCCCAGAGAGGTGGTGGTTCCCGGGGCTGCACGGTGGCCTAGCGCCCGACCCGCATTGTTTGTCTTTAGTGCCCCTGGGAGTTGGTGGTCCCCGGCTGTGGGGGGAGGGCAGGCAGCCCCCGCACTGTTCATAATTACTGCCCCATGGAGGTGGCGGTCCCTGGGGCTGGCAAGGGGGTCCGCAGGACCCCCTGCACTGTTTATAAATAGTGCCCCGGGAAGGTGGTGGTCCACAGGGCTGTGGGGGTTCCACAAAACCTCCAGCATTAAATTACATTTAAACCCCAGGTAAGTGGTGGTCCCTGGCTCTGCGGAGGTGGGCATGGCCCCCCAGCATTGATAACATTTCAGTCCCTGGCAGGTGGTTGTCCCCAGGGCTGCTGTGAGTCGCACACCCCGCACTGAATTTGATAATAGCCATGGGGAGGTGATGGTCCCCGGGGCGGCACAGCCACCCACATTGAATTGCATTTAATCTCCAGGGAGGTTGCGGTCCCCGGAGATGCGGGGGGCCACGTGGCCCCCCGAACACATAGGCCTTCTTTACGAGTGTGGCGGTCTTACCGTCACGGACCCGGCGATGAAGGCTCCCGTATTACGAGTCTGCGAGACTGAGGTCAAACTGCCACAACGCTGCCAGTACCGCCAGGGTGGCCAGACCACCGGGCCGTAAGACTGCCAGTGGTATTATGACTCGGCAAACTGCCAGGCTTTCCATGACAGTCACCCCACCACAAAAACCCTGGCGGTAACGCACCTGGTGACAGGAATCCCCATTCCTGACACTGGCACATACCCCTTCCACATGTCCACTCACCTGCAAACACCCCCGCCCATTCACACACTTGCAGACACATACTCCGCCCGTGCAGACATGCACCTCCAACTGCACGCATACATCCGGACACCCCCAGTCACTTGCACACAGACACACACCCCCACTCATCAACACACTCCCTGACATACACCCCCACTCGCTTGCATGCACCCATACAAACACCCCTACAATACACATGCCTACTCATTCGCACCCTGACACCCCACCTTCCCTCCGCTTCCATTCAGACACACACACTCTCTGCGCACACATACATACACACACGCACTCACGCACACCCATACCACTACATATACACGTACACGCACACATCACACACATACTCACAACACCCCACCTCCTCCCCCGCTTTCGGACGGTCCACCTACCTGTCTTGGGCCTGCACCCTACTGCCATTCAGGAAACCGCAGCACCGTATTACGTATCATAATACGGAATGCGGAGTCCTTTTGGGTTGGTGGTGCTGGGGGTGGAAAACGCCTCTCTTCTGCCGTCGGCCAGGCAGAATTAAGTCACACTGGCAGTCATCTGGCACCCGTGACTTTGGCGGTCTGTTGAAAAGACCGCCAAAGTCGTAATGAGGGCCATAATGTCTTTAGCCCCGGTGAGGTGACAGTCCCTGGAGCTGCGGGGTGACTGAGCGGCCCCCGCATTAAAATTAACCATGCCCCTGGGTCTTGCCCCACCCGGGGGCTTGAGAATGACGAAGCACAGGAGATCTGGGGATCCTCCACAAATTGCAGTCAAAATTAATAAAAACATGTTTTTTTTGCTCTGGGGGGCGTTCCTCTGCACCCTAGCACCAGAGCTAAGGAGTTAGGGTGACTCTATCCTGGCCACTTTCGTTTTTTTAACACTTTTTTCTGGGACTTGGCTGAAGCCGAGACCCAACATGGCTACCAACACTTCCTTGTTGAAGTGTTGGTAGCCAATCACATCTCAGCACGAGATCGGAAGGAGTTGCAAATCCTTTGCGACCCTATCTATACAAATTTGAATTTTCATTAACAAAAAGGCCTCTTGCTGGACCAAGAGCTACTCTTCTGCCAAATTTGGTGTAATCCTGTCCAGTGGTTTCAGCACTATCGCTGTTCAAAATCCCTATTAAAAAATAAATGGGTAAAATGCATTTTGGGACCTCCCCTTTTTCTCGGCCCCTGCTTGACGGATTACCCCGAAACTTCCAGACAGCAGCTAAAGTGACCACCGTTGCTTTTTTGGAAAATTTCGTGAAGATTCATCAAAGAGCGCCATAGTTATTAGCAAAACAAAAAAATGCTATTTCCATAGAAACTAGGTCCTAACTATAACTACCTTTTGGTGACTGGCAATGGAGCTGTTCCCCTTCAATTTTATATAGATTATGTTCAGTAGTTTGACTGGAGTGTTGGTGGCTCAGAAAGCCTGACAAGTGACGTGATGCAGTTTCATTAGATTGAAGCCTAGCCTGGCAGCCTGGTGTCAGATTTTCCATGGGATCTCTGCTTCTTACCGATTCCTTCATAGGCCGTGTTGCAGTAGCCTAGACTGGCTAGAACCAGGGTCAAGATGAGCACAATGCCGTGCTTCGGCTGATGGAATAGTAAGACATTTCTCTGCATTATTTAATTTGAGATCGATGTGGTATGGACTGGGTGAATTCTTTAGAAAGAAAGAGAGGTATGCGTCTGACCAGGTGCAAAGGTTTATATCTTTCTTGTTTGAACGGGTGTTGTACCCAAACCCGGAGGCAATAAAATAGAAAAGTAACCAGAGATGGGTCTTAGGCACCAGTGCTTGTCCTTCATATAGCATCGGGGTGTTTGTTCTGAGGTCTTGTCTCATTGTTGTAAATCTGAATGTCATCAGCATATGTTTGGAATTGGATATGGTGGCTTGTGCCATCTTCTTGGATCCTATATTTGTGAGCATGGGCAGACCCCTGCAGGCGCCATAAGTGACTGGTTTGATTATGAGGTGATGTTACCAATTCATATCTGTTGACTCAGATCCGGCATAGAAAACTAAACCATTGCCAGCAGTGCAGGAGATCCCAAGCTGTTCTTTCAAACAATTGAATGAGGTCCACCATGCTTAATGCTGCCAGTTGGCTTTGGGCTGTCTTGTTACACTGAGCAGTTATAGTGGTCTGTAGCTCTAAAGCCGAGCCAATGTGGATTCAATCTCTCTTAGTGACCTGAAGCACAGTGCCACTTCAGCAAAATATGGGGAGTCATTAGATCCTGTGGCTTAAAGCCATTATAACAAATGACTTTAGGTCACTATATTAAGCTGGAATTGAAAGTGATGATAACATTTAACAAGGACTGACTATAACACATGGCTGGGAGTGGCTGACGCATGTTTGTGGGGGTTACTTCCATGCGCCTAACAGTGGTAATAACACTCGCCTGCGAGTATCATGCCATTATACTTAACAGAGCGTCACTAATTCCAAAACAGTTTTACAGATTTTTTGACACGCGTATACAGATGGAAAACAACCTGTTTCCTTATCTGTGTTTTTTTTTAATATACAAAAAAATGTGCTCTTCTATTGAGTGTATTTCAATGCTGTTAAACATGACCGGCATTCCAATAGATGTCCATGTAGACAGCCTAGGGAGTTAAAAACATTATAAGATTTCCTGATGAAGGCAGAATAACTGCTTGTATGGTAATGTGCTCGTACTAGATTGCTCAGGTTTCTAGTTAGTCAATTGTTTTGTTGTACGTAGCTACTTAGTACACTAAAACCCTATGGACATCAAAGTATGAGTGTACAGTTGTCATCTAAATAAATGTGAAAGTATACTAATTGCAACTTAATTCTTACACCGACGGGATAAAATGGCCAAATACCCATAACATTAAGGAAGACTAAGTATGTATAGATACAGGTAGAATGTAAAAAATTAAATACAATAAAATCGTAAACCTAAACATAGTACATGGCACTGAATGATTGTAATTCGCGGCTGAAAGAGTATGTAAGTTTGCAATGTGTGGCTGTCAGTGACCATAAGATGTGACTGTGACTACATATAATATGAATGTGTGAGAGTTTACAGCATATGAATCATAGTGATTTTAATATATGCCTGTGAGTGATTACAAAATGTGGCTGTGAGGAATTGAAAAATTGCTATGCGCGACATCATTTTTGACAATGAGTAATTATAACGAGAGACTCAATCATTCTGAGGAACAACTAGGTATTAGTTACTCTGCGTCTTTCTCACATGGCTGCCACGTTTTCTTGCCCTTTGACATAGGTCCCGGCGATGAAGACTTCTCCCAGCACACCATGCGCACTTGCCGTTCCCGCCAAGAACTCCTACCGCATGGTGGTGCTGGGTGCCTCACGTGTGGGCAAGACAGCCATTGTGGGGCGCTTCCTAAACGGCCGCTTTGAGGAGCAGTACACACCCACCATCGAGGACTTCCACCGCAAGGTCTACCACATCCGCGGTGATGTTTACCAACTAGATATCCTAGACACGTCAGGCAATCACCCCTTCCCAGCAACTCGGCGGCTGTCCATTCTCACTGGTGAGTCTGGGGTGGGCAGATGGGCCAGTACCCAATTTTTCTATCTGTTCTGTTCTTCACAACCAGTGTTCCAATATATATCTCTGCATTTCATTAAATGGTTATATATAGATGTCATAAGGGCAGCAGTGATTGGGCTGGGGTTCGTGGCACCATGGCTTAGGAAGGTTTCAGTGATTCCACAGACAATTGAGATTTTGTAACCCTGATATCCAGAAAATACTGTTTCTGAACATTTCAAAGCACCAGGCCTTATTTTCCAGCCTCTATTCTCTCAGAACGCACCAACGCAGCACCACATGTTCCTGCATGTTTGTTACTTGACCACCCAGAAAGAGCTTTAGGCAATGCAAGGAGAAAGCAATAAAATTCAGTACATGTAGAGGTATTTAGCAACAATTTTGTAAAAAAGTGAAAACATGGCTTTTCACATTAGAGTAGTTGGTAGGGATGGACTCCCTCACTGTTGGCTGATTACGGGCCAAATTTAAGAAAAGTGGTGGTGCATTATATGCAGCCCCACTTTTCTTGCGCCTCTTAGCGCCCTCTAACCCCACTATGTATGCGCCGTATTAAACATACTGTGCACTATGGCGCAGGTTAGGGACAAAAACATCAACATTTTGTACACTATTGTTGTACTTTGCAGGATTAGCGCCAGAAATGTTGGTGTTAATCCTGCAAAGTAGATGAAGGCCCATTATTATTAATAATGGTGTACCTCCTTTTAAAGCCTGCTCCGTGCAGGCGTTAAAAAATGCCGCAAAAATGGCGCAGTGGAATCTTCTTGATTCCACTGCGCCATCTTGCAGTCCCCGTAACAGGGGAAAGCCCGTCTTGCACACAATATGACTGGCGCAGGCATAATGTGGTACAAGGGTTTACAAAGTGTCGCAATGCAAGCATTTCGCCACTTTGTAAATATAGCACGATGTTTTTGCCACACTATTGCCAAGTTAGCATAAAAAATAATGACACTACTGTGGTAATCAGTGGCGCTAGGCCCTCTTAAATTTGGACCTAAGTTGTTTCCCCTGCCCATTTTATGATGCTTCCTCCTAGCGCTTTGATACCTTTTTGGGCTAATGCGCTTTATAAATTTTAACTACAAATACAGATACATTGTCAGGCCATTTTGCCAGCTTCTTCTCTGCAGGCTCGTCTCAAGCTTTACCCTGGCATCATTTCAGAACCCTAGTCATTGGGATTGCTTTATTTACAGTTCACAAATCGCTCTTTCACCCACGTCAAAGGTGGATCGTGAAATCAAATTGGGGAGAAACAGAAAATTTGCCAAAAAATACAGGAATGAAGCATGGCCGTGCTCCACCCGGCACTGGTGGAGTCACCAGACATCTCTTGACAGGCGCTGCCTTGCAAGAGCATCTTAAGGATTTTTAGGGCTCCGGGCAAGACATATTTTGGGCCCTTGTGCGGACCAACTTAATATTTTATGCCCATTTTCAGCTAATTCAATACCAAATTATTTCAAACAATACTTATTTATACATTAACCTTTAAGCAACGGAGGCACACAGTAGATAAAACTGCTAAAACGTGTTTATTTTACATGTCCCTTCAAGCACACTTTTCCCCACGTGCTATTTGGCGACAAAGTCTTTATTTACAGTTTGTATATTACTCACTGTGTCAGGCATATCCCTCTCTGCATCCACTAGAACCAAAAATAAAATATATTATATGCACAGTTTACTCAGTACAGAGGTACCTGTGTGCAGCGGGGCATCCGGGTCTCCTTGAAGTGACACAATGCAAGGGGTGGTTAGTATCTGGGATAGGCCACATGAGGTAGAAAGAGAGACAAGATAGACAGGGTGGGGGAGAGTAAATTAGGGGGAAGTATGAGCAGAGAGAGGTAAAGATGAGTAAGCAAGGTAGGGAAAGAGAGGTGAGAGAGCAAGAGATAGCTGACCTAGATAAAGACTAGACAGAAAAATTGAGTAGTTAGGTGGGGTTAGGTAGAGAGAGACAGGATCAGATCCAGAAGTATTCAGAGAGAGAACAAGAGATTCTTCTTACAGTCCAAGTGTCTTTTCCAGGGGCTCCCTTTGGAAGGTGAGGGCCCTGCGCAGTTGCCTACTTTGCCTATGCCTTAACACACCTCTGCTGCCTTGTTGTGCCCTGACCTTAAAAAAGTGGCCTTGTTGATGAGAGGGGCAGGTGATGAGGCAGCAATCTGCAAGTGGCCAGAAATGAGGTGCACTAGGTCTGTCCTAGGCGTCACTGGAGCTGGATGAGCTAGGCAGAGTATTTCCTGTAGGGGCGTGTGCTAGCAAGCAGAGTTGGCCACCCCCTGCCTAGTGTCCGAAAGAAAGCCCAGGCCGGTGAGAAGGACTGAGAAGCAACAGCGGCCCTTCAGTGCCGTTTGCCCCAGTGGTCACATGGTCAATCCAACCTGATAGCTACCTCCAGCAGGTGCCTACATATAGTTTTGTTAGAGGCTGGCCTGAGTGGAAAGAGGCACTCCTACCACCAGGTAAAATTCCCAGCCACTGGCTTTTGGGCAGAATACAACCAAAATTGCCCCAGGAATCCTTGCAGCAGCACCCATGGGTGGGGAGTCAGTCGTCCTCTGAGGAGTAAAGAGAGGAACGGAGTGCCCTGCCACTCGGACTCTATAGCTGTGCCATGCCTTGCAGGAAGAGGCCGTTGTGGCCCTGATGGACGACCTCAACTAAGAAACAGAACAAGGGCACAGTGAAGAGCCACTGGTGGTAGAGGGACCAGCAGATTGAGACAGTGAGTGAGACACCTTGCAGCAGAGTGACCTGTAAGACTGGTGGACGTGGGTGAGACTTGGCTAGAGAGAGGACAGTGAGGGATGCATGTTACACTTCAGCTAGCACTGCAATGAGAGAAAGAGAAGAAGGAATGGTTTCCAAATTTCTGTGGCTACAGCCCTAGCCCACCCAAGGCCGTCCTCATAACTACCAGAAATTAGAAACTGGTTAAAGGGAAAATAACCTCATGCACAGACAGGGCTCCTTGTAAACCTTTGGTCCATGGACAAGCTGAAGAGGCAGACTGGCCAGCATTTAGCATTGTTGAGGTAAGCTTGCCCAGTTGTATGGCTTTTGGCAGCCTGGAGTTTTTCAGCCTAACTTCCATGAAGCCATCCTCAATGTGTCATTCCTCCCACCCAGCAGAGCTACCCCCAGGGTAGACTCTTTAGATTCAGCCTTTCTACGCTGAATGTCCAACTATTGCAAAGGCTGCACTGAAGTGTATCATCTCAAACTCCAATGCGTACATGCCTGGCAATGCATCCAAAATTGAGTCTTATAGTCCAAAGTTAGTGGACTGCCTGGTATCATGAAGTGGTCCCTTGAACCTGCCCAACCTTTTATCACTGCTTTCTAATAATGTCCCTTTGTTGAGTCTTCAAAACTCCCCAATTTGACTAGATATACCACCTCCGCTAGTGAGCCCTTAACTTATTGGTTCTATAGGCTCGCCCATGCACGCATGAACTACTTCCATCAGTTCAGTTGCCACATTTAAGTTCCCATTACTAGACACCACATGAAAATATTCAGACACTTAAATTATTTTTTTGTAGACTGTGGCCTGACTCATCTAACTCACTGATATTCCACCGAGTGCCCCCCTCTTCCATTAATAGTTTCATCGCCTTGATCTGCTTCCGGTGCCAACTCATTGAACCTCTGTCAATAAAAACAGGTCAGTCCCTCTGTATTTCATTCTTCATCCATAAATACTTCTGAAGGTAGCTGAAAACACGTCTATTTCCTAAATAACTGCACCACCCAACATCCCGGCAACATAGCTTAAAAAACTGTTGCGTCCTCAAGCGCAATCCTCAATTTACAACCCTCAGATTAGAAACAACCTTACCAGCAAATTGTTTTCGATATGCAGGTACATTAAAAAGGGCTAACTATGGTTGGGCACTGCTTTACATAGATATGTACTTGCCTATATAACTATTAAGGCCCACAACAATACTAAAACCATAAAATGCAGCAATTTGTAACTCACATAAGTCATATCTGCTATGAGCGCTGTCCACCATCAGTACTGTTTAGCCAGAAAAGCAGACATTACCAAATGAACAGGTGTGGAATAACTGAAGAGATCTGTCACACACTACTGGGATAGTCGAAGGACTTCAATTTAATCCACTGCTGCATGCAAGTCCCAAATATCTATACACTCGGGAATCTGCTTTACATCTCACAATGACACTCGGGTATGGGATGATAGTAACAATGCCCATCTCTACAGATCTCTCCACTTCTCTCTCCCTTCAACCATGCCATTTTAGGACTACACCTATACACACAATCTCAGATTGGACAACCCAGTCCAGTAAACAACTAAGCAGACTATAGTAATAAACATGCATTTACAATGCAATAGGTCTCACATTTACTTGAGATGGAGCTCTTGGCATTGTAAATGCATAACTGGACTTAGTTTGCCAAATAAATTGGTCAACCCTGCTGCATATTTTGGTTCTTTCTGCCACATAATTTCAGTGGCCCTGCATATATGACTAAAGGGCTAGTAGGCCTACTGGAATATTTAGGTTCTTATTTTGGGGTCCCCACTAACCTAGTGTGGGGACCTAGAGATGAACTAGACTGAAAGAGCACTTTGTGGTGCACTACAGGCTGAGTTATGAGCACAAATGTTTTGTAAAAAGAATGCCTTGCAAAGCATTAGGGAGTGAATTTCCCGGAGTGCAGTGAATATTGTAGTATTGGGTCTCCTGCTGTGCCGGGAATAAAGCTTCAATGATTTCTGTGTTTTTATTTAGGTAAAGCATTTACCAATTACAAGGGTTTTGTGAAAGCACGAAGGGGAGAGACAAAAGCAAAACTGAAATGACTGATTAGGTAACAGTGTGAACAATGTGACGAGCTCTCCTATGCCACAGTTGAGTTTGCACGGATCGCCCTCAAAGTGCCATAGTCGCCATGGAGAGCAGAGGGGAGAGACAAAAGAAAAAAGCATTTGCAATGCAATGGGTCACGCATTTGCTTTGGTTAGCGCTATTGGTGTTGTAAATTCATAACTGGAATTTTCTTGCCAAATAAATTGGTCAACTCTACCGCATAATTTGTAATCAGTAAATGCACATGCCACCAGTGAGAATAAAATTAAGTATTTTGTGGTAGACCTCCCACAAATTGCATGGAGAGAGCATTGCCTGACAAAGTGGAAGACAAACAAGTCCGTTTCAGGGACTCAACCTGCAAAAAAAACAGCATGATATTGGTATTTCGCAAGCAGTGTTTTGTAGCGTAATGGTGCGTGCAGCTGTCCTGTTGCCTCCTGGTTGATTCTCATCCAAAATAGAAATCATGTGATACTATGGGAAAAAAGCATCCCACAGGAAGTATGCAGCCTTAAAATCAAGTACGAAATTACACAGATTTCAGATACCAGTGATGTAGAGGAGAAAAATCCAGTTAAAGGGCAACGCATTTTAGCCTGAATGTTGACTTGTGTATGTTCTAGTTTTGAGAGGGTGGGTGGGTGGAGTTGACCGCCGATCAAGTTCACACTGCATGGAGGTTCAAAGCGCTATGGTCCCCATGTGCATGAGTGTGACAGAGACAAAATTAAAAAGGAGTTTGCTCAAAGTAAAGTGTATCAGAAATCGTGTAATTATCCATGTAACAGGGTTGGTCCCCAAGGCGGTAATGAAGCACCCTCAAGGCGGTACGAACGTAAAGCACACCAATGACATCAAGGGATTTTTGAAAGGCAAACCCACAAATGAGGGACAGTGATGGGGGTGAGGTGTATGAAAGCCCCCAATACTAACAACAGGTCAAAGCACTTGTGCTCTCGCCTAGAAAGTAGTTCACCCTCTCAAAAGTATATTGGCAATTGTGCAATAATCCATGTAATAGGGTCAGTCTGCAAAGCGTAACAAAAGAGCTTCACGGCAGGACAAACGTAAAGCAATTTGCAATGACCTCAAGGGATTGTTGAAAGGCAAGCCCAGGAACGAATGAAAGTGATGGGTGTGTTTAAAGCCCACAGAATAGATGAAAAGTCTAAAAGCAGCACTTTCGTGCTGCTTTGCTCGACCTAAAAGAATTCCATAGAGGGACCTGCAGAGCTTTTCAAAGCTACCAGCATACTGAACACCATAAAAATGTGGATCTGTCTCTCATACTTCATCATCCACTACGCTTCTATGTGCTGCGTTCCATATCATGATAACCACACCTCGGTGGACATCATGCACAACATCAAAACACTTCCCACATACGTCCAGCGGCACTCTCTATATGGTGTAGCATTCTACCCATCTAGGCAAACACTTCCTTGCCCCACAAAGTGGTAGTAAGCACTAAGTAAATAAATGTAAATGGTGCAGTACTGAATAGCATTAGCTGTCCACTCAGGATTTACTCCAAAATTAAGTATCATTTGAACTCTCTCAAAAATATGTCCCACATTCTAAGGACAGCTTTCCCCCAGTCCCTAGCATAATATGGTAGGAAAGCACAGCCAATCGATGTGCAAAAACTCTCTACTGAAGTTTCATCTTGGCTGTGAAGCTTAGCTGACCTTCCAGGCACTAAGGGCCAGATGTAGCAACTTTGCAAATTGCGACTTGCAATTTGCGAGTCCGAGCGACACGCAAATTGCAACTCGCAACTCGCAATTTGCAATGCAGAACGGTGTCTCAGACACCGTCTGCGAGTCGCTATGGGATTGCAAAGACCCACCTCATTAATATTAATGAGGTGGGTCGCAAATTGCGGCCCCATAGCGACTATGGGCACTCACGGGTATGGAGGCCTGCTGTAGTCAGCAGACCTCCATGTCCGTGACTGCTTTTAAATAAAGCAGTTTTTATTTTTCTCAAGTGTAGCCCGTTTTCCTTAAAGGAAAACGAGCTGCACTTAAAAAAAAAAAAAAAAAACTTTAGTTTCGGATTTTTTCAGGGCAGGTAGTGGTCCCTTGGACCACTACCTGCCCTGAAAAAATAATTTGGGGTCCAGTCACAAAGGGGAAGGAGTCCCATGGGGACCCCTTCCAGTTTGCGAATGGGTTACCATCCACTTCAAGTGGATGGTAACTGCGACTCAAATGGAGTTGCATACCACTGCGACTCGCAAATAGGAAGGGAACACCCCTTTCTATTTGCGACTCTGAAATGCATTTTGCGAGTCGGTTCCGACTCGCAAAATGCATTTCTGCATAGCAAACTCAGGTTTGCGACTCGCAAACGGCGATTTTCGCCGTTTGCGACTCGCAAACCGTTTGCTACATCTGGCCCTAAATCTCTTTGAAGGTTGCATTCTCATGCCCAAACATCATTGCTGCTGCCATCCTATGGATGAGGTTCTTGTCTTGTGGCAGCCAGCAAACTCTAGCCACAGAGTAAAACTCAATGACTAGGTGACTTGGTCTACTGTTTTTCTCCCTGCTAGAGGGATAGCAAGGAACTCTGCAGAAGCCTGGAAAGCCTGTAGCAACTCACTGCACTCCTTAGAGCATGGCTGCCCCACGAAGAGCCAGTCACCCAGGTAGTGCAGCTCCTCCCTGTCCCTCCGGTTGTGCTTTTTGTAATCCATAGTCCATAAAGGAGCTGAGCATTTTAAAGTATGAGCTGGAGATCGAGCAGTCCATTGGTGTGCATTTGTTGAAATATATCTTCCTCTCGCTCTGAAAACCCAGCAGCTGGAATCTGTCTGAGTGAACTGGCAGGATGACCTGCACCACCAATCTGCCACTTTTAATGCAGGCGCTAAACACGACACCCTGGCCACTTCTGCACAACCCAATCTTGGGTACATCTGGTGTCTCTGGCTTACCTGCCACTAGCTGGATATCCCATGTGCTGGCCCTTTCCAATGCCTTCTGGTGGCAGGTGGCTGACAATCACCCCCCACCTCAGTATGGCACCTCAGTAAAGTTATCCCCCCATCTCTTGATGGCCCTGCATTGCAGGCCTGGCACTCGCCTTCTTGCTCTGAGGAGAAATTGCCGTAGAGACTGGTTCAGGATAGGCATGAAAGAGACATTTATCAAGTGCTGCACACATGGATTGGCACACATATGTATTTCCACCGAATATTGCCTAAGTAGATGGTTACTCCCACATTCACACTGCAACATGAGCTTCTTATGATAGTGGAGGTGGAGCTCTTGAAAATCCATTCCTCTCCAGTTCACAGTACCAATGACATATCACAGGACCCATGTAATTCTGTTGATAAATCACACCGCCCAGGGATGGAGACTCGCACCCACTCAATAGTAGCTAATCCACGATAAATGATGTGCTGTGGGTACTTAACTCTTCAGGAGGCTTTGCAACATCTCCCAATTTACACTGGGATCCCTACATTCTCATTGTCAGAGCAGGATAGGAGATAGGTGGTGACACACAATGTACTAGTTCACCCCCCTTCAGCGCAACATCCTCTTGGGAAGATAGCTTTTCAGGATGCACCATAACTTTTGAATTTCTATTTAAGGCCCCGCTTCACTTTTCATAAACCCTTCTATTTGTGAGCAATAATTCCTAATGCTAGAGTCTGGTTTCAATTTTGAACCTACTATCAATTTTAGTTTGAACTAAATTGAGTTTTATTCCTTAATTCCAGTTTAACCTTTAATTTTTACTCACTTATTAATTTAATGCTTCAGATGTACTTGTAATTTACAATTCTATTTGTGTTTCCTTTCAGTTTTAGTCATAGTTTAAAATTTTAGACTGTTTTAATTCCTAATTACTGTTTAAGTTCCTAGTTACAGTTCCTAATTTCATTTTTAGTTTTAACGACTAATTGTGGTTTTAATCCCTAATGTAATTGTTTGTTTTGATTCCTAATTACAGTGAACTCTAGTTTTGGTTTTAGTTTCTTCAATGAGCTTTAAATTCAATTCCTAACTAGGTATAGCCTTAAAATCAGTGTGCAGGTTTTTGCGACTCTTTTTATTTTCAGTTCTTCTTTTTTTTGCTTTTTGGTCTTTCTGGTTAAATATTTTGGGCCTGATTTAGAGTTTGGCAGGCGGGTTACTCCGTCACACATGTGACCGATATCCCGTCTGCCATATTACGATCTCAATGGGCTATTATGGGATTGTAATATGGCAGGTGGGATATCCATCACATTTGTAATGGAGTAACCCCCTCCGTCAAACTCTAAATCAGACCCTTAGGTTTTTTAACTTTATCTCTGGTTCAATTTTCTCTGTGTTCCTATCATTGTTTCTTGTATTCTTCTTTTGTGTAGAATTTCGGTTATGTTCCATTTTCCAGTGAAATTGTAAGAGAAGTGTATCCAATGTCAATATTTTTGATTTTTATTGTAGGTTTGGTTTTTAAGGCACTCTTTTATCTCTCCTTTACCACCCAGGTGATGTCTTCATTCTGGTCTTTAGTCTAGATAACCGAGAATCCTTTGAGGAAGTTAAGAGGCTGCGGAACCAGATCCTGGAGGTGAAGTCATGTGTTAAAGACAAGGCCAAGGAGCCAGGCGCATTCCCGATGGTCATATGCGGCAACAAGAGTGACCGGGCTGAAGGCCACCGCCGCCAGGTGCGACTGGATGAGGCAGAGCACCTTGTGGCAGGCGATGAGAATGGTGCATACCTGGAGATTTCAGCTAAGAAGAACACCAATGTGGATGAGATGTTCCGGGTACTCCTTGGCCTGGCCAAGTTGCCCCATGAGATGAGCCCAGCCCTCCATCGCCGGCTCTCCCTGCAGCATGGTGGTGAGGCCTTTCGTCAGAAACCCTTCCACATGCGGCGCCGCCTCAAAGAGGCTGGAGAAGCCTATGGTATGGTCTCGCCAGCTGCTCGGCGACCCAGCGTCAACAGCGATCTCAAGTACATCCGTTCTAAGGTGCTAGGGGAAGAGCGGGGTCGTGAGAAGTGTACTGTCCAGTGAAAGATGTTGGCCACAGTCACCCTGATTTCTGGTGGCAGCCAAACTGATTCATTAATTGAGCTAAACCTGACTATAGAGAAACAAACAGATTAATTGAATCCATCCTTTCTTCTAAAGTGGATGGTTCAGCGATGGCATTTTGCATGTTGGTGGTCACTTTGACCAACTGGCAAGATTACATGATATCATAAAAAACAATGTTGCTGTGGTCTTGCACAATTTCGAGTGTTCTTCTGACTCAGAACTCCAAGGTAGCTGCAAGCAGATGTTTGCCAGGTCCAGAAAGTTTTCATCAGGGTCCCTGTGATATCGGCTTCCAATAACTATGGATTGGAGGGTGGGGGGATGCATAAATGGCACCTTGTCATTTTCTGCCACCCTCTGCAAGATTTGGACATTGAGTTGCACATATTTTTGATAACCTAAACGAGTTATGTGTATGGCCTCCAAGCAGCGGACCCACAAATTATATTTCATCACAATCAAAGTGGCACCACAGAGTGATTAAAGAATACACCCGCCTGTTTCTCGCTTGCTGACTGCCCAAGAGCATCTTCAAGTGTGTCCACTTTGAGGCCTGAGACTTCTTCGAAGGGTGAAGGGACAAAAACTGTTGTAAGTCACCAGAAGACTCACTGAAGGCCAGAAGAGGATTTTACCATGTTGGGGCGCCTTCAAAACTTCCACTTGGGGTCCATAATTCAAAAATGGCACCAGCAGTCAAGCAGTGAGTGATGTTTGCAGGATGGAAGTTTATGTTTTATCATTTGACAGGTCACAGAATAGGGCCTCCTTCTGATTCAGAGCTCACCACCCCATGCTCATCAGAAGCAGACATTCCAAACGTTTGTTTCCATCTCAAAGCCACTGATCGTGATCTGGCTTCTCTCCAAACTCCTTCAGCTCCGTCATTTCCCCCAACTATTGTCTTCTCTTTCATCTTCCTCCTACCTTCTAAGGCATCACTGTCTTCTCCCTCTCCAACTTTTCTATCCAACTTCCTTCGATATGACTCTCTTTTCTTCCTTCCGTCTCCACTGTCCCCTCATCCCTTATCTCTGTTCACAGTTCTGTCCTGTCCCTCACTTTCTCTTTTTGTTTTATCGCTCCAGCTGCCTTCCTCACACGCACCTGCATGCTCTTCTGGTCCTTTGCAGTGGTTCCTCGCCCTGTGATGTGAAGAAGTGTCACCATCAGGATGCAGACTGTGCCTGCGGTTTGTGGCCGTTGATTTTGCCCCTCAGATGTAGTGCAATACCACAATATCCACCTTTAAATATGGACCAGCAGTCATATTGAAAGCAAGATATTAACTTGCAGAATATCATTAAGGTATGTAGATGAACAGAGCAGTAAATCTACACTCCCTTAACTATGCTTAACTTGATATAGTGCAAGTCAATAACTTGCAGGTTGTATTCTTGTAGGTCATTAGTTTTGCTTTCAGCAGTAAGGCAAACAACCACAGTTGTTGACATCCATTCACCTAGAAGCCCTTCATGCCTCTCAAGGTAGAGAAAATGACGTTTACCGCACGGATACAAACCTGCTCCCTTTTTGCCGAGATGATAATCTCTTCTGTAAATACACTTCAGATCACGTGCTCACTTCGCCTGGTAAAACTTCCTTGGGAGCACAATGGGCAAGTGTGATGACTACTCCACTCCATACAGACCAGGCCTGTCAGAGGTTTTTGTGGGGTTCGGGTCAAAAACTTTCACGTGGGGCCTCACATTTTCTGTTTCTTCCAGGTGGCACAAACACCTGACTGTGATAAAAAAAAAGCCACAAGGAAAAGAGACAACGTGGCGGCTACAGCATTCTGCGCGTGGTAGTCGCCAATAAATGCAGTGTCAGGCTTGCTTTATATACCTGCTAAATCCTGGGATCTGGGCAAAACGTCCCTTCAGCCACCCCCAGGTGACAGCCCTGCTAAAGACAGCTCGCTGGAGTGGTGAAAACGTAGAAGCGAGAGACGGAAAATTAAGCATAAATAGAGAAAAACACGTTTAAAGGTTCATGAAAAAAGCACAACACGTTCCAGGAGCTCTCTTAAATGAGGGGGGAGAGGATTAATTCAACTTTTGAGACATGGAGTGAGAACACTCTCGCTCCTAAACTAGATCTCCGAGAAAGAGGGGCGGCCAGAAGGTTGGCGAAGCAAAGGGAAATGATGGTTCTAGTTTGATGGGTGCAGTGATGGGAGGTTTTTACCAGAGTAGGACTCCCCGAACTGAGAAAAGGATTGGAGCTATATTAGTCAGTTAACCTTATTCCCTCTGGAGCCCAGTCTGACCTCTACTTTCTGCACATTAACCTGCCATAATTTATTGAAGGAAAAATACTTGGTAAATTCTGAGACATAGAGAAATCGGTGTGAAAAGCAGCAAACCTGCATGCAATTCCTACATTTTAAGAGGAAACTTTGAATATGGGGTACTTTTTGCACCCGGTTAATACCTCGCGTGACATTGATACTCAGTAAGTATTACACCCCTTGGCATTGGTATCTACCCTCACCCAATTCCAACACACTTGTAATTTAGGTCTACATCACCTCTCAAGCAGTTGTGAAAAGCACAGCTGGCAACAGCACCAGCAAAAGGCTGAGCTTGCAGGTGATGGAGAGTCCACCACCGCTCTGAGCAGCCAGGGAAGGGCGGAGCATCCGTGGAAATCAGACATTTGGCAGACTTTCACAGCAGAACATGTACTCTGGCAGCCGGCCATTCTGCTGGTTTTCCTTCCTCTCCCCGTTTACCATCCTCTTCAGGACACTTTAAAACCCCTACAGAGATGGTGATTGTAACAAAGACACTGCTTCTTGGTGTATTGTACTCTGTTATATTCCACTTATATTTACTCTCAGTGTTATCTAACTGAAGAATAGTTTGTGTGTGCTCAGAAATAAATATCCCTCTGATCGTATGATTCACTCGCTGGTCTGGTGTCTTTATGGTATATTTCCTTACGTTTGCTGAAGCTTGTAAAGAGGCCTGTGTTGTGTGTGGCAGTCAGGAAAGTGAAAACAACCCCCTAAAACAAAACAAGCATTTGCAATGCAATAGGTCTCGCATTTTCTTGAGTTAGAGCTATTGGCATTGTAAATTCATAACTGGACTTTTCTTGCCACAATAATTGGTCAGCCCTGCATCATAATTTTGTCTTTTCCTGCCATATAATTCCAGTAGATCAGCATTAAACTAAAGCACTTCCATTTACCTTCTTCCTCTATCTTACAACATATACAATTATCATATAAACCTTTATTAGAAATAAACCTTTGGCATTAGAGTGTAATGCTCAAAACACCATAACAAAAATATAATTTGGGACTCACTGGAGGGTGAAAGGAAAGAGGGAGTCAGGAGTAACGATGGAGAGGATAAGTGGCATAGTAACAGGATCAGGGGCCCTGGAGTAAGAAAGAAAATGGCTGACTGGAATTTCGGTAGGAAAATACAGCAGTAATTAGAGTTGAGTGAGATCCATACGTCCACTGACACTGCACCTGTTGCTCTATCGATAACTGGGTCTCAGGAGAGAAAGCAGATGAGCCATAAAAAGAGAAGCGAAACCAATACAACAGACAAAAGCAAGAAAAAGAAGGGGTCGCAAAGAAATAAAAGAAAGAAGGGAAAGAAAGAGCGAGAAAATGAAAACACAACTAAGACTAAAAATAGAGCAAATTTGTGAGACAAAAGAAAAAAGGGAAGGAAGCTAGCGAACTAAAGATAAAGAGGAAAAAATAATGAAAGAAGTGTGAAAAATGAACATTAGAGAAAAAAAGAAGGATTGTGAGAGAAACAAGCAGCGAAAGAACCAGGCATGTAAGTACTGACACATTTTCCACAGACAGAGAATGGGAAAAAACACTTTGACACTTCGGGTCTCGACAAGTAACTTATGGCTTCCACATACTGATGGGAAAAAGTGGGATTTATATTAAAACGTGAATTGACAGATAAAGATAAGAAAAACACCAGAGAAAGGAAGGAAGAGAGATCTGAAAAAAAGAGAAAGGACACATACCAAGTCAAAGGAAAAATAAAATAAAAAAGACAAAGAAAGAATGAAGGGAAGAGAAAAAATAGTGAAAGAATGAACGCCTGATAAAGAAATAAGAGAGTAATGAAACAAGGAAAGAAGAACAAAGTTTTTGCGACTTTGAAAGGGGGGTAGCAAGAGGAAGAGGGGAATAAAAAAAGGAAGAGGAGTAGAAATAAACAGTTGAAAGAAAGAGCTAAACTGTTAACGTGTGGATTTTAAGAGCTAGAAAGAAAAAAGTGGGGGAGAAAGAAAACATTGAGAGTAAACAGAGTAAAGAAAAGAACGGAGTGAGATAGGAGAAACGGACCCTCCCAAATAAAGATGACAGCTAAGAATAGATTTAATTGGCTCCCCACGTCCTCAAACAGAAGTCAGAGTGTGGAACAGCAGGGGGCACTGCAGAACAGCAGGAGGTAAATTAGAAGACTTGTATGCGAACCCCAGTACAGCATTATTAGAGTGCTTCAGATCAGGATTGGCAGTATAGACAGAGCTGTGTCCCAGCCCAGTGCTGAACTAACAGAAAGGCAGTGGGTGTGGAATGAGAAACGGAGTGCCGTGTAGTTCCTGGTGTTGGAATCAGAGGGTGCTGCAGGTTAGGGTTGAACTGCACAGACAGAGTTGTATGTGGGCTGCAGTACTAAAATAGTAACGGGCACACAAAGTCAGAAGTGAGGTATGTTAATGGAGCTATGTGTGGAACCTAGAATTGGTGTGCCTGCATTGCTGAGTGTTAGCCTGGAGGTGCCCTGGTGAAGCTGCGAGTGGGGCCCAGCCTGGGAGTGGCATTGCCTCTGAACCACAGAAGAGGTGAGTCCTGGAGGCCGTCTGTGTGAGCCATAGTAATGAGAAGAAATATGCACTGAATGTTAAAATTGATGGATTATGGCGGAGTCCTATCAACAGTGGCGTTGGATGTTAGACTTGAGGTGACCTGTGTTTTGCTCTTTTGGGTCCAGTACTGGCTTGGCAGTGAGACTGAATATTAGAATTGAGCTGCTGTAAGGAGACTGTATGTGAGCGGGGTCCCAGTATGGGAAAGGAAGTGACCTCGCCGGGGTAGAACTGAGGTGCACTGATGGAGCTGCGTCAGAGGTCACAGTACTGGAGCAGCAGAGTGTACTAACTGGAGGAAATAAGGTGCTTTGGCAGACAGCGTGCGTGGAGTTCCTAGCCCCCCTGGCACAGCTGAGGGCTTGGAGTGTGTGAACTGAGGTACACTGATGGAGCTGCACCCGAGGTCCCAGTACTGGAGAAGCAGAGTGTACTGACTGGAAGAACTGAGGTGATTTGGCAGACAGTAGGGCAGGAGACAGGCAGCTGAGAGAGGAAACAGAGAGCCCAAATGTGACCAAGATAACAGCCTGATTTATAGCCTTGTTTACACTCAGAGCAAGAATGCTCTGCAATTGAAAGGGGTAAGCGTCCCTGGACAGGAGCAGGAAACAAAGTAAAAAAAATGTCCTCTACAGACCAGATAAACAGGTCATAGCGTAATTATACAATAGTTCCCTGCTCCCACACAGAAGAAGGAGGGACAAAGAAGCATGACTGACTACTAGCAAGCAAGAATTTTAAATGACAATGAAACTAACAAATGAAATAACTGGAAGCCGCTAGAAGAAGTATATTTAAAAGTATACAAGAGGTCGTATGCTTATGCTCGACCTAAAAAAACTGCCAAAGCTGTTACTTGACCACTATTCGACGCGCCTGGCCAGTCAGTAACTGTATCAAGACCAGTACTTGTACTGATAAAAGCAGGAAGAACGGGTAAATTTCAGCTTTTGAAAGATACCACCCTTAAAATAGCACATACAGGAAAACATCACTACAAAAGTATGTTTGAGCCTTCTGTACGATTCCCAAAGGACTATCAAAGCAAACAGACGCAGACTTGCTATAGTGAAAAAAGAATACAGAGGATTTTTAAAAGCGCAATAAAGTACCAGATCATGCTCCCACAGAATCTTAAAACAGAAGCAAATTGACTTTGTATCTGAAAAACTAGTACTTCTGTTCACTGCTATAAGAGCTATAGGAACTTTATAGGCTGTAGTGGTGGAGAGTGCCAAAGGAAAATGTACATTTCTAAAGTCAGGAGAGCTTGGAGGACACGTAGGCAAGACTGAAGCTTGCCTGTGATGCAGTGACTTACCTTAGGTGTTTTTGTTTTCCCCGAAAGTCAATCCTTTGTTTTTCCAAATGAAGTCGGATCCCTGCGCCACCCGGACGTCTTAAAGTAAGAATATAGTAAAGGTTAAGTTATGCAAAGTGACTTTAGGTGATACACTGTCGACCTTTCACCACCTCTAGGCCACCTTCTTGCATTGTTATGTGTAAAGTGAAAAAGGCACCGGACAGTGCTCTGTTAATCGTAGGCGTTGCAGTTTGTCTCTCTTCCTGCCCAGAAAATGCAATATCATGGTAGTATTTGGCCAAACACGTGACACAGCAAGCACATCCCCTACTGAAATCTCCCACCTGTGGAGGAGACCTTCATAGAACACATAGGGTCCTCGTATCATGTTGGTGTTTCCATAAATGGGCCACATTCAATATAGCAAATAGGTTATGAGTTTGCCAAGTCATTTATTTATAGATAGATATGATCCTCACCCTGAGTCCCAAATTGTATTATGAGGGGGTTCATTGGTAATTCGACTCCTGATATTTTTAGAGTTGAAACAAAAGGTTAAAAAAAAAGCCAGCTGGTGAGTGTGCTGGCCTTTTTGCCATGCCTTCTGTGTTTTTATCCAACTATTCTCATACCTATTTAATTGCTACTTCTTAAACTCTGAAGAGTGGATCATTTTAATTGTTAAATTATAGCTCCCAAAACTTGTGTTTTATTTTTGCACTGTACAATGAGCATATTTGCACATATTGAACTATTTAGTCAGTTGGACATTTGTTTGTTGTCCTGATCACACTGTGGAGGGTAGAAGGACCTGTTAATGCCCGGGGAGTTTACACAGCAGTCATCCCAGTGTGTCATTGTTTGCGGGAGGTAACAGGCCAGTCTTTTTCTTGGCCACGCCCCTCTCTCGCCTCGTGTGGCAGCCACCAAATTTAAACTGGTCAGGCTGCGGACGTACAGCAGGTGAGTGTGTTGGCTTTTTTTACCTTGTCTTTGTGTTTTTATCCAACTATTCTCATACCTACCACATTTTTTAATTACTACTACTTGAACTCTGAAGAGTGGATCATTTTAATTGTTACATTTTAACCCACAAAACATGCATTTTATTCTTGTGCCCTATAACAAGCATATTTGCACACATTGAACTATTCGGGCAGTTGGGCATTTGTGTGTTGTCCTGGACGTGCTGTGGGGGTAGGTGGGCCTGTTAGAGCCTGTTAGTCCTGATCACACTGTGGAGGGTAGAAGGACCTGTTAGAGCCCGGGAGTTTACACGGCAGCCATCCCAGCGTGTCATTGTTTGCGGGAGGTGGTGAACCACTCTTTTTCTTGGTCACGCCCCTCTCTCGCCTCATGTGCCAGCCACCGGAGTTTAAACCTGTCAGGCCACGGACACGTAGCAGACGTGCGCAGAGGGTGCGCAGCTGGCATGCCAAAGGCGCACCTAAGGCAAGCCTGTCTGCGCCCATCCATGCCCAACTTAGGCCAGGGGTGCTGCCAGTTTCTTTTCAGGAGACATCTGCATACACCACTCTAGGGAACAGCTTTTGGGCCTAGCGCCTAAGGCTTGCTGTATGGGTTTGGGGGGGGGGGTTCTCTACCTCCTGATCAGGAGGATGGTTGGAGATGTATGCTATGTGCATGGACATTGGATAATTCCAGTGCAGAAGGGCAGTTGACCTACCTTTCCTCTGGCACCATCCTCAGGAGTTTTGGTAAGGGAGAGAAGGAAGGTAACACAGAATGCTCTTAGGTGTGGGCTAGTAAATGTCTGCTTCGTCATCAAACAAAGCCTGGAAATTAGTTAAACCATTACAGTGTTAAGGCTGGACTGCCTGTTCATTACTGAGATGTGGAGCAAGGAAGATTCTGGCTCTGATATCGTCTGATATTGTCTCAGCCTTTCTGCCAGGATTTGAGTCAGTGAGGTTGGATAGGCCTGGTTGGAGAGAAAGCAGAGTGGCGGTTAGTTTCAAAAGTGACTTGAGCTGCAGCTTAGATTCTGTTAGCAGGAGCTTAGAAATATGGGAAGGAGCATACTTCAAGCTGAGACGAGGTAATGTGAAATGTCTGGAAGGCATTTTGATTTATCGCCTGCCTGGACCAAAAAATACATTTTTGGAGAATTGGCAATAAATAATTTAACCTCTGGCTGCATTTGATAAATGTATAGTTCTTGGGGACTTTAATTTTAATTTGGAGGATGAGAGGGATAGTGACACCCACACCCTCTTTGATTTTACGTCCTGTTTTGGTTGGAGCCAAGGGGTCAAGGCCACCACACATATTGCTGGGCAGACTGCTGGGCATATCCTTGATGGGACCTTTTCCAAACAAGGGACTATTACCCTTTCTGGTTGCCTGCAGTTGAAATGTGCTGATCACAGTCTTGTCCTTTTTTAAGTTAGGCAAGAAGAAGGGACGGAACATAGGCAGAACACCTCCAAGAAAAGCAGGAGCAAGACTTTTTATTAGCCCTTGATAAACATCAGGAAAGGATATTGGGGGGTGAAGGGCTGCTGGTGGAGAAAGTAGATCACTGGATCAAAGCAGCGGTCAAAGAAGTGGCCCTGTTGAGGAACATGAGATCTATCACTAACAAAAGAGTCTCGGCCCTGTGGCACACTGAGGAGCTCAAGGAGCTCCAAATATTATGTAGGAGGCAGGAACGGACATGGAAACTGGATCTAGGACCAGCAGAGAAAGTGAAGCCCAGGGATTTATGGCACAAATACAAACTGGCTATAAAAGATGCCAAAATAGGGTTTTATATGCAGAGGACTAGGGCCGCTGCAAATGTTCCTAAAGAACCGTTTAAAATGGTATGCTCCTTAGCAGCATCCCCTATATCTCAGGAGATTGAGAATTCACAAATGTTTTGCGACAAGGTTGCAGGGTTCTTTAATGATAACATTTTGGAGATCTATTCGGACTTCCCTGCTTTCCACATACAGCCCGATAAGCAAGAAGCAGGTGCAGATTGTGGGGTGGATTGCAGGCCGAATCCGGCGAAGTTTGCTTCTCTGCCTGCTGATAAGATTAAGGCCCTCATTATGACATTGGCAGTAAATCCCACTTACCGCCATGCTGTCTGCCGCCAACATACTGCGCCGCATCAGATTACCGCCACCCATATTATGACCCACACATAGCAATCCATCACTATACAGCCAAAAACACAAGTCCGCCAGCCCAAAGGCCAGTAATAAACTGGCGGTACCAAAACACACATCGTTACGCCAACAGAACTACGCCCATAGCATTATGACCCACGAATCACTGTGGCGGGCATTCAATGGCAGTAAACCATTGGCGCTACATACCGCCGCGTTCAAAAAACACACACACATACAAAACAACACTACATTAGACAATTCAAACTACACACACACACACACACCACACCCACACCCACACACCACTATAAAACACACACACACACACACACACATTACCCACAACCCTTTACCATTACAAACAAGTGCGACAAGAGAGATCGCAAAACCACAGACAAGACCACAGACACACACCACCATCACCTATACACCATCCACGCACCCCACTTCACACACCCCAACACAGCATCCCACACACCCTCACCCACACCACTCACACTACACCCATGGCACCGCAACGACACCCCAGGTTCTCTGAGGAGGAGCTAAGGGTCATGGTGGAGGTAATCATCTAGGTAGAGCCACAGCTATTCGGATCACAGGTGCCGCAGACGTCCATTGCAAGGAAGATGGAGCTATGGCGGAGAATCGTTGACAGGGTCAACTCTGTGGGACAGCCCCCAGAACAAGGGATGACATCAGGAAGAGGTGGAACGGGGAAGTTACGTTCCACAGCAGCAAGACACCAAATAGCTGTACAGAGGACTGGCGGTGGACCCCCACCTCCTCCCCCACAACTAACAACATGGGAGGAGCAAGTCTTGGCAATCATGCATCCCAAGGGCCTGCCTGGAGTAGGAGGACTGGACTCTGGTAAGTCAAATCTCTATTACTATTACCCCCCTACCTGCATGCCATCACAAACCCCTCCCTTACCCTTGCTCCCATCACTCCACTACCTCACACACACTACCATCACAATCCACTCATCGCAATACCAAGCCCTGCGTGCAACACCAATAAATGGACACCCCTCACAGACCTGCATGGACACCCATCACTAAAGCATGCACATTAGAGAGAAACACCTAGCCCACAAAATCACTACTCACATAAGGCAAAGCTGCCAGGGCAATAACAACCATGCAGGGCAACACCCCATGCACAAGATGACACACACAGAAACAATAACACAGCATTTACATCCCCACAAGTCCCCCACCCAACGTCACCGGGGAGGAGGTGCCAGCAACATCCAGCCCCCCCCCCCCCCAGAAAAGGCCCACAGTGATGACAGCAGCTCTGGACGCATGGATCTGGATGACCACCCTGGCCATCAGGGATCTCCGGACAGTCAGTAACCCAGGCATAGTCCATACCACCACAGAGCCTCCCCTCTCAGGAAACACCACCACAGTACCCACCCAGCGGGCCCATACCTTTGTCCCCAGGACACATCAATCAGCAGTGTGTCCACCACTACAGGGACCCCAGGTCCCTGATCATCCTGTGTTTGTGGGGTGGCCTGGGGTCCCTGTAGTGGTGGACACACTGCTGATTGACGTGTCAGTGGCAGTGGGCACACGGTTCAGGGAACTGAGGCACAGGACAACAGGGAAGCTGGGAGGTCTGCTGTGGGACAGGGGGAGGACAGGCCCAGGGAACCGACTCTCCAGGAGGCACTCACCAACATCCTGGGAGCATACTACCATTCCCAGGAGACGATGGGCCAGATACTGGACAAGTTGCAGGAGACCCAGCAGCTGCAGGAGGGACAGTACCTGGGGATTAGGGAGGTCTTGAAGTCCAGTAAGTGGCCATAGAAGTTGGAAAATCAGCCTGCCAGTGACAATGTCAAATACAAAACTGTCAATGTAAAGTGTAATTACAGTGTCTTACCTGTGTGTTATTGGAAGTACTGTCTTATAATAGCACTTCTGTTGTCCTCATCCTCATCCTCTGCCTCCTCATCTTCACTGTCCCCAAGTTCCACTGCTGCCACACACCCATCTCCAGCCTCATTCTCCTGCAGAAAAGGCACCTGGCGACGTAAGGCAAGGTTGTGCAACATACAGCATGCCACGATGATCTGGCACATCTTCTAGGGTGAGTAGTACAGGGATCCACTTGTTAGTTGGAGGCAACAAAACCTGGCCTTCAGGAGGCCAAATGTCCTTTCTATTATTCCTCTTGTTCGCCCATGTGCTTCATTGTAACGTTCCTCTGCCCTTGTCCTGGATTCCTCACATGGGTCAGTAGCCATGAGAGGTTGGGGTAACCAGAGTCACCTGCAAATATTGAGGGAAAACTGTTAGACACACACCAATCCTTAGGACCCACACCATACCCATTTGCCAACAAACCCTGGGTGGGAACCAGGGGCCATATGTACGAACACATTTTCCCATTGACACAGAATGGGAAAAACCCTTTGATACATCTGGCTCACCTATTAGCCACACCGGGTGCCTCTGGAGTTGAGCTGTCACATATGGGATGCTGCTATTCCTCAGGATAAAGGCATCATGCACAGACCCAGGATACTTTGCATTGATATGGGAGATGTACTGGTCCACCAGGCACACTATCTGCACATTCATGGAGTGAAAGCTCTTTCTATTTTTGAACACCTGTTCATTTCTCCGGGGCTGGACAAATGCAATATGGGTACCATCAATTGCCCCAATAATGTTGGGGATATGTCCCATAGAATAGAAATCAGCTTTCACTGTAGCCAAATCCTCCACCTGGGGGAAAACGATGTAGCATTTGTTTAATCAGGGCAGAAAATACTCTAGTCAGCACTATTGAAAACATTGGCTGAGACTTTCCTGCTGCCAAGCCCACTGTCACTTGGAAAGAGCCACTTGCCAGGACTTGGAGCACAGATAGGACTTGCATAAGAGGGGGGATCCCGGTGTGCTGATAGATAGCAGATATCAGGTCAGGTTCCAAATGGGCACACAGCTCTGTGATTGTGGCTCTGTCTAGTCTATAGGTAAGGATAATGTGCCTGTCCTCCATTGTTGCCAAGTCCACCAGGGGCCTGTACACGGGGGGATGTCTCCATCTCCTATTCATCCCAGCGGTTGCAATATAAGGGGCAAACGGTGAGTAACTGGTCAGTATTCCATATTTCCAAACACTACACTGCATTGCATGTTGTGACTGTAACACAATATTGTTGTATAGGCCCAAATGGTGCCTATGTGTACTGTGACGCAGTTAGGTGCCATGGCTTGCACCCACCCCTGAAGTGGCGTCCGCCTGTCCTGTATGGAGGGACATGTGGAAATGAGGTAATTCCGCTGACATTGTGCGCCACTGTGGGAGGCGGTCGAAAACCGCTGTACAACTCATCATTGGATCCCATTGGGCCCTATGGGTTACAGTGGCCAATGGTGACGTACGCCGGCAGTGACAGTATGCACCGCCGCGGATGTGACCGCCATTTTCTATCTGTTCACCCACCTGCTACCTTACCTTCAACAGGAGAGGACCTACACTGCAAGTGCTGCGGTGACCTGTGTCTGTAACCGACCATCGCTCGTGTCACTGGGGAAAGGGCACCTGCCTTTACCGCTGCATAGTTGGAGATACTGGTGGATGGGGTCCTACCCCAGTACCGTTGCTGTTTGGGCCTCCAGACCAATAGGTGGGTACACTGTGAGCACGATGCATGGGGTATGAATGCATGGAGTGCTGTGTGTGAGGTCCTTGTGTCGAGGGGGTTGGTGGAAGGGCCCTGGGCTGCGTGCTGCATGTATGGTGGGCAATGTCTGTGCGTAAGGAGATGGGAGGGCTGTGGTGGGACATGAGTTTAACAGGTGAGACGGTATGACTGATACCTTTTGCTACGTGTATATTTCTGCAGGTCAGCACCCACAGAAAAAGGGTATATGGCGTGCAATCGCCAAGGACTTGCGGACCCTGGGGGTCTATGGCAGGTGGAGCACCCACTGTCGCAAATGGTGGGAGGACCGGAGACGCTGGGCACGGAAGACGGTGGTGGCCCAGCTGGGGATGGCCTCCCAACGAGTAAGGGGTGCCCATCGAACCCTGACCCCCCTGATGGCCCGCATACTGGTGGAGCTGGATGGACGCCTGAGGGCATCACAGCAGCCACAAGGGGGTGAGTATAGTTTCCCAATATACTACTTGCGCGTGGTGGGGTGGTCTCCGGGTGGTGGATGTGGGAGCCCCTAGGCCAGGCCAGACATTGCAGGGTAGGTCCCATGTTGGGTAGGGTATGATGTGAATCACCTCCAACCAAGCTAGTAGGCATCCACTACTGGGCAGGGGTCTGTGGGTTTCAGGTATTCTGTTATTGGCGTTAGGTATTACTGTCCATGGTCTTGTGACTAGCATTGTGACTCCGTACCAGCACCACCCTCCGGCAGCCCCTCAGAAGTTTCCTGTGCCTGTTCACCAAGGAGGGTGAGTATCTTCTTCGCCCCAGGCACCTCAGGCCCTGCCTCAGTTAGCCCTGCTGCCCTGAGTGAGGAGGCTATCGACCTCCTGCGATCCATCTCTGTTGGGCAGTCAACCATTGTGAATGCCATCCAGGGGCTGGCAGCCCATTTGCAACAAACAAATGAATTCCTGGAGGGCATTCACTCTGGCATGGCGGCCCAACAGAGATCAATCCAGGCTCTGGCCTCCTCTCTGATGGCAGCCATTGTCCCTGTTTCTAGCCTCCCTCTCCACCTCCCTCTACGCAATCCCACTCCCCTTAACCCCAACCTATCCCAAGCAGACAGGCAGACCAGCATACACACAGGAGTGGTGCAGGCAAACACACGCACCACATATCATCCCACAGGCACTCACACAACCACCATCCAGATGCAGAAATACTAACATCCACTGCTTCTTCTGTGTCCTCCTCCTCGTCGTCAACCACCTCCCTCCCAGTAGCATCTCCACTCGCACCTGCATGCACTACATCCTCATCCACTACCTCCATCACCAGCACGCCTGTCACTACACACCCCTCACTGGCAGTCACCACCTCCACATCCATGCACACATACCCTGTGTCCCCTCCCACTGTGTCTGTGCCCCCTCTTCCCAAAGTACACAAACGCAAGCACTCAGACACCCAACAGCCATCCACCTCACAACAGCATCCAGCCCATGCACCTGCACCCAAACACAGCAAACACCTCCTACAACCACTTCCTCTTCCTCCACTCCCAAACCTTCACCCTCTTCCCGCCCCAGTGTCCCTAAGAAGCTTTTCCTCTCCACCGCTGACCTCTTCCCTTCCCCTCCCAACCGTCCTTCATGTCGGCCAGGGTGGTCAGAACCCAGGCAAGCACCTCAGCCACCCAGTCGACAGCCACAGTGGTGTTGACAGCTACTGCAGGTGGGAGAGGATCCCAGGAACCAGCCAGCAGCACTGAAAGTGTGCCTGCACCAAGTGCATCAAGGAAGGGCAAGGAGGCACCACCAACTTCGAAAGGGAAGGGCATGGTGGCACCACCAGCTGCGAAAGAGAAGGGCAAGGAGGCACCACCAGCTGCAAAAGGGAAGGGCAAGGAGGCACCACCAGCTGCGAGAGGGAAGGGGACTACACCTGCAGGCAGGAAAGACAGGAGGCCTGGTGCTGGGACTCATTCGGAGCCCCCACCACTAACCATGGCGGTTCAGCCATCCAAGGCTGCAGGGGAAGGGCTGGAGCCTCCCCCCACCACTGCCAGCACCGCCACCAGCACCGCTGCCAGCAGCAGTAGCCCCAGTGGGCAGCCATCCGAGGCTGCAGGGGAAGGGCTGGAGCCTACTCCCACCACTGCCAGCACCGCCACCAGCACCACTGCCAGCAGCAGCAGCCCCAGAGGGGTGCTGTCCGAGGCTGCAGGGGAAGGGCTGGAGCCAACCCCCACCACTGCCAGCCCCGACACCAGCACCGCCACTGCCATCACTGAGCAGCTGTCACCTCTATGGGCTGTAGTGCATCCTGGACCCTGCAAATCCTGTAGGTGTGACACCCAGGTGAGAGACTGTGACCTTGCACTCCCCAAGATCTGCATCACAGGGCACAATGCCCCCCCCAGAACCAGTGGAAGAAGCCATCCACTCACCTTATCCTTCCCAGGATGAAGCACACTGGGCACAATGCCCCCTCCAGAACCAGTGAAGAAGCCTTCCACTCACCCCATCCTTCCCAGGATGAAGCACACTGGGCACAATGCCCCTTCCAGAACCAGTGGAAGAAGCCATCCACTCACCCCATCCTTCTCAGGATGTAGCACACTGGGCACAATGCCCCTTCCAGAACCAGCGGAAGAAGCCACCCACTTAAGAGACTGTGGCCTTGGACTCCCCAGGACCAAGCAGTGTGCAAACCACCCACTTGAGAGACTGTGGCCTTGCACTCCCCAGGACCAAGCAGTGGGCAAACCACCCACTTGAGAGATGGTGGCCTTGTACTCCCCAGGACCAAGCAGTGGGCAAACCACCCACTAGAGAGACTGTGGCCTTGCACTCCCCAGGACAGAGTGATGGGCATGTTGCCCCCTCCAGGACCAGTGGCGTTGTACCATCTTCCGGCTGAGGGCGCCCCCCCATTCCCCATCCCCCTGAGGTGCCTGTGTATTTTCAACGTGATGTCCCCGCAGTGTTCTGTCCGTGTTGTTGCAGGAGTGAGGTGGGGCTTTGGCCTATGTGATGTGGCTTGGTGGCCCATGGACATTGAGGACTAGGCAGTGTCCCTCCATTTGTAAATATGTATATACATTTGTATTTTGATGCACTTATACATGTTATTTTATCGTATTACACCATTCTTTTTGTCCTTGCATTATTCCTGAGGGGTACGGGATGTATATGTAATATTACTGCATCTGGTTGTGTGCATGGTGTTGGGGGGGGGGGGGTGTTGTGTGTTGCATGTGTGTGTCACTCTCTTTTTCCTCCCCCTCCCTTGTGTGCTAGGCAGCAGTACTCACTGTGGTCGTCTTCGCCAGCGTTGATGTTCATAATGCATGAAAAGGTAGGCAAGCATCTAAAAAATTTGCAACTCGGGCTCCATGGCGTCGTGGTTGTTCCCTGAGTCTCCAAAGGCGAGCCCTTTGACTTCTGTGTTCTGTTTCCGCCATGCTTTTGATGTTGTTGGTACCGCTCCAGAAAGGTGGCGGATAAGCCTGTCATAATACAGTGGTCGGTACATTGTCTTCCGCCTGGCTGTTGACGGTTACCGCCGTGGTGCTTGTTGATACCACCGTGGTGGTCGGTGTTTTACAGTGGCTGTCTGTCTGAGCGGTTTCCGTCGTGGTCATAATTCCTTTTTTTTTTACCGCCGGCCTGTTGGCAGTATTACAGCTGCTTTATCACCGACCGCCAGGGTTGTAATGAGGGCCTAAGTCCCTTATTACAGGGATGAATTTTGGCTCACCGGACGATCCATATCTGCCAAGGGTGTTACAGATGGCCATAGAACCCATCGCAGAGGTACTGGAGATGGTGTATGCAGAGGTGAGTGATGAAATCGGGAGTGTTTCCTCCAGCTTGGAAAGAGACTATAGTAATAACTCTGAAAAAGACATCTGGTGGGGACCCTGGTGACTTTAAAAATGAACGTCCCATCTCCCTCCTGCCAAAGCTCTCGAAAAACATATTAACCAAGAGCATGCCAGCTATCTTCTTGCTCATGTCTGTTTGGGGCCCTCTCACCACGGGTTCAGGAAAAACCACAGTACTGAATCTGCACTTATTGCTACCACAGACACCATTCGCAGGCAGGTAGACCAGGGGGTGCTGCTATTCTAGTTTTACTGGATTTATCAGCAGCCTTTGATACCATCTCACCCTAGCTTAGGGTACAACGGTTGCAACAGGTGGGACTGAGGGACACAGCTCTTGGAATACTTCAGACATTTTTATATGGTTGATTAATCACTGTTAGCTGTGGGGACTTTAGAGAAGTCCTGTTTCAGCTTCCCCGTGGAGTTCCCCTGCGCTATAGAAGAACCCTAAATACAAATACAATATAAATGTGTTTCTCCCCAGATCTCCATACTGTAGCAAATCTCTTCCCCATAAGCAAATACCATGTCACGGTGGATGAAGCATGTGAAGACCTAGGTTACGAGATTCCAGGGTATTTAGAAGTTACTGGGCTCCAGATGAAAGAATTGAGTTGTTTCCCACTGTGTAGTGGGGCTGCTATATTGTTGGGCCACAAACGAATGACCAGTTTCTCACTGTAAGCCCTTGACTCTCTTGGTGACAAGGCAGAGCAGTTGATGGCTTACCAAGGATTTGGTGCGGGCTAGAAATCTGTAAGACAGTACTATCACTCAATAAGGCTGTTACTCAGTGGGTGTTGTAATTTGTAAAAAGAAAAGCAGTCCATTACGCACATAACTATGTATATTTAGGGACAGAAAACAAGACATCTCTTGCCCCTTTCAAACAAAGATCTGTGTCCCAATATCCTTATAGCACTGAGTGCTATAATCTAGTAATTGTTAGCAAACTGCCAATGTCTTTCCCGTGGAGCTCCCACCCTGGGACCCGCAAACCAGAATTTGGATCCTCGGACTCTAACAAATGTGCTTGTGTGGTCATTGCACACACACACTGGTTGCCTCTTAGCGAAGATATGTGTGAGTGCATTTAACTGACTGACTTGTTCACTCACCTCTTCAAAGGCTGCAATGTGTTATACAGACACCCCTGTTCTGCATATTGAGACTACTCAAGCAGATCAAAGGGCACCACTCAAAACAGTTAGACAAGCCCACTCAGAATCTGGTGAAGCATTTACAAACCGCAAAGGAAGGCAGGTAAGGCCAGTGGTTTGATGTTGGGTTCTTTGGATAGCATGCAGCCCAAAATTCACAACTTTGGGGGCACTTAAGACAGTTGAAGACTCCTACCCTGGAATAAATGTTCTTGTTAGGATTACTAATGAAAAAGCACTATATTGGTAACTGCTGAACACGTTAAGGGTTTTCTCACTTCAGGAGTGATTCTACTTAAAAGATGTAGAATCTTCAGAACCACCAACCATGGATGGAATTTTCCCACACCATTGAGTGCCCACAGTACCAGGGAGAAAATACAAGTTTGAGAATGAGCTGACTATTTCTCACAACTCCCCACATTCACCCTTAGTTAACAGTGGTGAGATCAGCAAACCCTCATCTCTCTACCTCTATGAAAATCTCCAGTCCAGATCCTTAGACCAAGGTGATCTTCAAGGTCTTCTTGCAGGAGCTAGGAGCACAATTGCAGGTCATGGTCAAAGGGGGCTCATCATAAGAGCTAGAAGATGGTCATCCCATAGGGCCGCAGGCATTGAGGATGATGGTGGATGCAATCTCTTGCCTATGTCCCAACAGTCCTCAGTCAGTTGGGCTGATAAATTCCTCTCAGATTGGCTCTCCGCTTTAGGGTGCAGTCCACCAGCCCATTCTCATAGTACGCAGGGCACCCCTTTCTCCACGAAAACTTCTTGCAGGAATTTTGACCTAGTGCCCAACTAACCTAGTAGAAGACCTCAAATCACCAAATCCTGGCCCTGAACCATAGCAATTCAGAAAAGCACTGATGTACAGTTCTTCTTTAGTCTGTGAGGAATTCTGGAAGTATGAACTAGCTTGGCAGACTGCAGACCTGACCAACCAAATCTTGTGCACTTTTTTAATTTTAGGCTGCTTCTCCAACAAAGGGTGCATGGACATTGTATGATCAGCACATATGGGGCCATAGACAACAAAAACCCATGTTGAGCTAGTTACAGCCATTTAGGATGGAGATGTGTATTTGGATCTAGACAGTAGGCCAAATCCTTTGTCAGGCAGGAAGAAGGGACAAAACTGAGTGTGCTGTGACAGGGAACAGCAGGCATACTAGAAACTTAGAACACTGCAGCCCTCTGTAGAAAGACCATAGGGAAGGGGGTGGAATACACAGGTGGGTTCAGGTAGACCGGAAGAATCTTTTTATGCAGGGTCGGCCTGTAAGTATCTTCCCCTGAAGGAGATAGGTAAAAAGGCCTGATTCTTCATAGTGATAGGTGCTGCCACAAATCTGCGGTAGGGAGGGCCATAGCCGCTGGGTTGAAACAACAGTATGCACTTGGGTCTCTATCTAAGAACCAGGGAAAATCCTACTGCGACTTACTAAGCGTGAGGTGCAAGCTCTCCAGAGCAAAAAAATTGCTTTTTCTTTCATTATGAAACAATAGCAATTAAACCGTACAGCTTTATTTAGAGTTTGGCGGATAGTACACTCTGCCTTAACATGACATATATCCTGTCTGCTATATTACATGTGCAATAGGCTATAAGGCACTTTTAATGCAGCAGATGGTATATCTGCCACATTTGTGATGGAATATCCTGTACAACAAACTCTAAATAAGGCCCTTCATTTCTATAGAAAGTTAAATGAAAGAAGGGGATCTGAAGCACAGGCACAGAGGTATATTTTGATCTTCCCAGGATTACCCAAGGTTACCCATTTGGGAAGCTGGAAATGAGCCACTTGTCTTGTTGGAGTTGGTTGGGGGTCTGGGCCCAATTAGTATACAGTGCCTGCCAGGTATACCAGGAAAGGTGATGACACTACCTTGCTGCTCAAATCATCTAACCTCTAGGGTTGGAACAAAGGGCTTGTCAATTCATAGTAGTGAACCTCAGCACATCATTCAAATAGATCAGAGTGTGGCAACAGTGAGGGAAAATCACCAAGGGCTGATAAATTTCCCAGGCTCTCCAATGAAGATGTTGCATCAGTGCCTTGGCAGGCAAATAGTTTGGGGGAAGGAGGTTTCTTCCTGGACCCCATCCCTTGAAAAGGACACCCCAGGGCCCCAACACAGAATGGACTTGCCTCAGAGCTGGCTAGTAGTACTGCAGACTGTTTTCCTCCAGTCTTAACTTTTAACAACGCAGCCTTTTGGTCAATGCCACCTGAAGAACAAAAGACAGCCCTGAATGGTAAGGGGAAGGGTTTTCAGAAAAAATAGGACAGTGACTTGTCTGCTTCTTTGAGCCTCGAGAGTGCTAGTGCTGTGGCAAACATCAGTGCATATCGGTTTCAAAAGAAAAGTGCAATTGCTCTTCTAGTGGGATTTTACTGTATTTGAAGCTTGGGGAACCCACATCTCATAGCATATGGATGGCAGCTAACTTGACTCCTTACTAGTCTTTCTGCAGGTAGAGTCTAGACTTAAAACTCCCATTTACTGCATTATATGTAAGTGGAAAGAGGCAAAGGGACACTTAGGGCATATTTACATGCCCCTAGCGCACACATGGAAGTGTCAAATCGCCATTGTAGATTGTTAATGTGCAAGAAGGGATACCCTTCAGTGTAGACACTCTTGCACTGTGATGCAAGGGTGCCTGCATTGGTGCTGACAGTTAAATTTAGCACCAGTGCTACAGGAAACACAAGGGGGCACTGTATTTTTGTAAATATGGCACATTCCTGCATTTCAGAACTGACGCACCGCTGCCAATTTTGGCGCAGAGCTTCACCAGTTCCATGTAAATATGCCCCTTAGTGTTTTCCACCACCTCGTACCCTAGTGACTTGAAAACAATTCATCCCTGTAGGAAGTTGGCTCTATATGCACTATTTCAAAGTAAGGAATAGTATGCACAGAGTCCAAGGGTTCCCATTAGAGGTAAGATAGTGGCAAAAAGAGATAATTCTAATGCTCTATTTTGTGGTAGTGTGGTCGAGCAGTAGGCTTATCAGAGGGAAGTGTTTAGCATTTGTTGTACACACACAGGCAATAAATGAGGAACACACACTCAGAGACAATTCCAGGCCAATAGGTTTTTGTATAGAAAAATATATTTTCTTAGTTTATTTTAAGAACCACAGGTTCACGATTTACAAGTAATGTTTTAAATGAAAGGTACTTCACTTAGGAACTTTAGGAACTTTGAATTAGCAAAATAGCATATACAGTTTTCACATACATGACATATAGCTATTTTAAAACTAGACACAGTGCAATTTTCAACAGTTCCTGGGGGAGGTAAGTGTTTGTTAGTTTTTGCAGGTAAGTAAACCACCTACGGGGTTCAAGTTTGGGTCCAAGGTAGCCCACCATTGGGGGTTCAGGGCAACCCCAAAGTTACCACACCAGCAGCTCAGGGCCGGTCAGGTGCAAAGGTCAAAGTGGTGCCCAAAACGCATAGGCTTCAATGGAGAAGGGGGTGCCCCGGTTCCAGTCTGCCAGCAGGTAAGTACCCGCGTCTTCGGAGGGCAGACCAGGGGGGTTTTGTAGGGCACCGGGGGGGGACACAAGTCCACACAGAAAGTACACCCTTAGCGGCACGGGGGCGGCCGGGTGCAGTGTGCAAACAAGCGTCGGGTTCGCAATAGAAATCAATGGGAGACCAAGGGGTCTCTTCAGCGATGCAGGCAGGCAAGGGGCGGGCTCCTCGCGGTAGCCACTACCTGGGCAAGGGAGAGGGCCACCTGGGGGTCGCTCCTGCACTGGAGGTCGGATCCTTCAGGTCCTGGGGGCTGCGGATGCAGTGCCTTTACCAGGTGTCGGGTCTTTGAAGCAGGCAGTCGCAGTCAGGGGGAGCCTCGGGATTCCCTCTGCAGGCGTCGCTGTGGTGGCTCAGGGGGGCCAACTCTGGTTACTAACGGTCTCGTAGTCGCCGGGGAGTCCTCCCTGGGGTGTTTGTTCTCCACAAGTCGAGCCGGGGGCGTCAGGTGCAGAGTGCAAAGTCTCACGCTTCCGGCGGGAAACGTGTGTTGTTTCAAAGTTGCTTCTTTGTTGCAAAGTTGCAGTCTTTGGTGAACAGAGCCGCTGTCCTCGGGAGGTCTTGGTCCTTCTAGATGCAGGATAGTCCTCTGAGGCTTCAGAGGTTGCTGGACCCTGGGAACGCGTCGCTGGAGCAGTGTCTTTAGAAGTGGGGAGACAGGCCGGTAGAGCTGGGGCCAAAGCAGTTTGTGTCTCCGTCTTCTCTGCAGGGTTTTTCAGCTTAGCAGTTCTCTTCTTCTTAGGTTGCAGGAATCTAATTTCCTAGTTTTTGGGGAGCCCTTAAATACTAAGTTTAGGGGTGTGTTTAGGTCTGGGAGGGCAGTAGCCAATGGCTACTGTCCTTGAGCGTGGCTACACCCTCTTTGTGCCTCCTCCCTGAGGGGAGGGGGGCACATCCCTATTCCTATTGGGGGAACCCTCCATCTGCAAGATGGAGTATTTCTAAAAGTCAGAGTCACCTCAGCTCAGGACACCTTAGGGGCTGTCCTGTCTGGCCAGTGACTCCTCCTTGTTTTTCTCATTATCTCCCCTGTACTTGCCGCCAAAAGTGGGGGCTGTGTCCAGAGGGCGGGCATCTCCACTATCTGGAGTGCCCTGGGGCATTGTAACACGAAGCCTGAGCCTTTGAGGCTCACCTCTAGGTGTTACAGTTCCTGCAGGGGGGAGGTGTGAAGCACCTCCACCCAGAGCAGGCTTTGTTTCTGTCCTCAGAGAGCACAAAGGCTCTCACCACATGGCGTCAGAAACTCGTCTCTCAGCAGCAGGCTGGCACAAACCAGTCAGTCCTGCACTGAACAATTGGGTGAAATACAGGGGGTATCTCTAAGATGCCCTCTGTGTGCATTTTTTGAATAAATCCAACACTGGCATCAGTGTGGGTTTATTATTCTGTGAAGTTTGATACCAAACTTCCCAGTATTCAGTGTAGCCATTATGGAGCTGTGGAGTTCGTTTTTGACAGACTCCCAGACCATATACTCTTATGGCTACCCTGCACTTACAATGTATGTCTAAGGTTTTGCTTAGACACTGTAGGGGCATAGTGCTCATGCACATATGCCCTCACCTGTGGTATAGTGCACCCTGCCTTAGGGCTGTAAGGCCTGCTAGAGGGGTGACTTACCTATGCCACAGGCAGTGTGAGGTTGGCATGGCACCCTGAGGGGAGTGCCATGTTGACTTAGTCATTTTCTCCCCACCAGCACAGACAAGCTGGCAAGCAGTGTGTCTGTGCTGAGTGAGGGGTCCCTAGGGGGGCATAAGACATGCTGCAGCCCTTAGATACCTTCCCTGGCATCAGGGCCCTTGGTACCAGAGGTACCAGTTACAAGGGACTTACCTGGGTGCCAGGGTTATGCCAATTGTGGAGACAACGGTACATTTTAGGTGAGAGAACACTGGTGCTGGGGCCTGGTTAGCAGGGTCCCAGCACACTTCTCAGTCAAGTCAGCATCAGTATCAGGCAAAAAGTAGGGGGTAACTGCAACAGGGAGCCATTTCTTTACAATCCCCGAATCCCACAGGATTCATGTGGAAAGTACATCGAACCAGGCCACTAAAGATATCTTACAACTAAAAATAGAAGGTGGTGGATTTTGAACAGATAACAAAAAAAGTGAAGGCAAGGACTAAAATGTTAAAGGGCCATCCTGTAGAAATAATATCCACTTTGGGGACCACCAGAGGGGATCGAGGGTCAGATGTTGGAACTGTTCATGGAGGAGTGGATTTTGGAGGAACTAAAACCGAAAGGATTGTCTAAGTTGTCCTCTTTGAAAAGCGCACCAAGGGTGCTGGTGTTACCCCTAAAACCAGAAGCCCGGTGGAGAGCAATAATCTGCAGATTACTAAGCTATAGGCATGCCATATTTCAGGCAATAATGAAAACAGGCCTTATAGAATATGAAAATAAGTCCCTGCTGCTCTTCCCACTGCTGCACCTTTGAAGCAGTCAAGAGCTGAATGAGAAACTTGGATTTACTAATATATGCTGCTGTTCCTGGAGACACTGAGAGTCATTGATGGGAATAACTATTGTTCTTCATGGAACTTGAATCAGCTTGGGAGTGGATTGAAAGTATGGAGAACCAGGTGAGTAAATCAATGCTGGTTTGCGCTGGAAACAAAGTGGGACCACACAGAGAGACTGGACCCACCTCAAAGATGACTGATATAAACTTTACAGACAACCAACAATGTGGCAGTAGGATTGTGGTGAGACAAGATAACACAAGGCTCAGTCATCACAGATGATGAACAATTTCTATTGGGCACACAAGAGGCATAAGAAAAAGGGCATATGAAAGATCATTTGTTTTGGCTAAGTGTTCCTTTAACAATGGGTGGCATATGGAAAATGGGATGGCGGGAGTTAACAAGACAGAGGTTGGTCCAACCTGATGTCTAAATAGTATCAGGGGCTGTTGTGTTCTCCTCCCATCCTCAAAGTTCTTTGAGCTGTCGGACAGTCTGCTGAAGTGGCACTCTTAACTGTTGGGAGACTGGGTGGATGTGACGCCTGTACGTAGTATGGACTTACAGTATGTGGTTATGAGGTTGTGGATTCTTTGAGTTAGAAGTGTCTTAAGGGGAACTCAAGGGTGCAGCAGCAGGAACTCTGTAGTATTTCCTAATGGGATGTATGGACTAACTGAAGTTAGATGGGTTGGAAGGTGTCCAAACAGGAGATGGGTCAATGGAAATGACATACATGGGAAGCCAGACCATGATGCGTGTGATAGAAGCGAAACACAGGCAAACTGTACCCAACACAGATGTAAGTGTAAAAGACAGGATGGGAATGTGTAGAAATTACCTATATGGTGAAAAATGTTACGTTTATAATATCAAATGTCAAAGGCTTGAACAGCAGTCACAAAACAGAGTGAGAAGGCGCATGTAATTTTTATTAAGGAGACACACCTAACTGTGAAGGAAAGTATAAACTTTAGGAATGAATGGAGGGGCAGCTTATATTACACCCCGTACATGTCACATCTCAGAGGAGATGGGATATGGATATCCCTGAGGACACTGGTTGTGCTCCGTTAAGGCATATTAGAAACTTTGAGAGGGTATGTGTTGCAGAGGTATCTACTGGATATAAAGGAGGTGATACATTTAAATGTATACGCACCAAATGAAAAGAATGCTTACTTTCTTACTAAACTTGGATAATTGTGTGCCTCTCACCTGCTTTCAAATGAGGTCTTTGTCTTGAAGCAGCGTAAGGTGCAAGGCCAATTACCTTAGGAGATCTGGTAGTGGTGCACGTTCGGGTAACAACAACAATTTAGCTGCTGTGTGATTATACAAGCCCAACCACATTTGGAAAATGGTAGAACCGCACATCATTAAGCCGATGTGGATGCTATATTGGGTGCTGTTTTAACCCATTTTTAGGTCTTGCCTGCGACAGTGCATATGCTGCATGCACTCTTGCTTGTGTTGAAGCAGATATGCTAATTATTAATAATTTATATGTTGTACTAATGTGAAAATGCATAGAGAAATTAATTGTAGAATAATAATGTGTATGTTTGAAAAATGTGCCCTTGGGGTATGATCATCATGTGTACTAAAACAACTGAAAATGAGAAAAATAATAAAAATACATGAGAAAAATGCAGTAATATGTCATAATGAGACGTATAACCTCTGTTTTGTATTATTAAGTTAGCTGAACTGGAGGCTTAGTTCCAATGGGCCCTGCACACTCTGAACATGGAGAAACCGGACACCTTGCAAAGGACTGGAAATCGTGAGCTGCAGCCTTGACCCGTTCGAAGTTCAAGTTATTTAGCTAGAATATTTGTCAATGTACCGATGGACAGGAGATGATGAAGACAATTTGATACAATTACGTGTAGAGCAGTCTAAATGTATTTCCACTGACTGGAGAGCCATATGCAACAATTTTGATACCTGAAGGACCGGATGATGAGGGCATCGCAAGAAGGACCAATCCGTTTCGTGTAATTTGACGTTTATTAAAATTAGTAGATTCAGTAAACAAAAACTATAGGTTAAAGTCATATCTGTTGACCGACTGACCAATTAGGGGGATGGACTTGGAGACCCTAATAAAAAGTCATGACAATGGGTGACTGCGGGGAGAAAATTGAAGACGTCAGGAGACACTGTCCAAGGTGTTGATATTGGGCTCATAATCTGTGAGCCTGATCCGTAGCTAACTGATGACCTGAAGACAAAGACTGACTATAATGTGACTGACGATTTTGTGCCCTTTATTCTAGATACCAATTGCGCTATTTAAAGAGATTCTCACTTAGATAGATTTTTCCAAATTAATGTTTTCTCTAAATTGTTTTTGCTTGAAGACCCCCATGCTAATGCTAATCTTGGTTAGGTAGGCTGCTAGGGGTGACATTTACGGTGACAAATGACTGACAAACTAATTTGCTGAATTACGTTATTAATGCTGACATTCATAGCTTATGTTGTTGCTTTGTCGCATATGTTTTCTTTAAGAGATAATGGCCCTCATTACAACCCTGGCGGTAGGTGTTAAAGCGGCAGTAATACCGCCAACAGGCCGGCGGAAAAAAAATGGGATTACGACCACGGCGGAAACCGCCAACACAGACAGCCAGTTTAACACTCCGACCGCTACAGCAGTACAAACAAACAGCGTGGCGGTAAGCACCAACAGACAGGCGGAAGACAATGTACCGCCCACCCTATCACAAGATGCCAATCCGCCACATTTTCCGTGGCGGAACCAACGCAAACAAAAACATGGCAGAAACAGTACACAGAAGGGGAAATCACTCACCTCTCCACACCCCACGAGGAACCAGGACACCATGGAGCCAAAACTTCACATCCTGCCGGCGATGGTCTTCCTGCTCCTCTATCAGGAGCTCCAGAGACGGCGGCGATGACCACAGTGAGTACTGTACCTACAACACAGGGGGAGGGAAAAGAGAGTGAAACACACACGCAACACCCCCACCCCCACCCTCACCCACAACACCATACACACAAATACATGCTGCAACATTACATATACACCCCCGACCCCCCCTTGAATAACGCATGGACAAAAGGAATTGATATGAACGATTGTAATGAATAAAAATCCAGAACTCAAAACTCTAAATACAGTATATACAATTATGTACACCAACTACACAAGTTCGGATAGTGCACCAATCATTGTCTGTGGACCACTGGGCCAAAAATGCATGGGCGAGGCGCACACTAGATACCTGACTCCAAACGGAGAGAACACTGGAGGGGCATTAGATGGAAAATAAACAGGCACATCGGGGGGGGCACCTCAGCCTGATGAACGCACAACGCCACTGCTCCACGAGGGGGCTCCATGCCCATTGCTGTATCCTGGGGAGTGCAAAGCCACAGTCTCTCAAGTCTTTTGCAGTGGGTGGGTTGCCCACTGCTGTATCCTGGGGAGTGCAAAGCCACAGTCTCTCAAGTCTTTTCAAGTGGGTGGGTTGCCCACTGCTTTATCCTGGGGAGTGCAAAGCCACAGTCTCTCAAGTCTTTTCAGTGGGTGGGTTGCCCACTGCTTTATCCTAGGGAGTGCAAAGCCACAGTCTCTCAGGTGTCTCAAGTGGGTGGGTTGCCCACTGCTTTATCCTGGGGAGTGCAAAGCCACAGTATAACAAGTGGATGCCTTTCTCCACTGGTTCCGGAGTGGGCTTTGTGCCCAGAGTGCTTCATCCTGCCAAGGACTGATGTAGTGGATGTGATACTCCACTGGTTCTGGAGGGGGCTTTGTGCCCAGAGTGCTTCATCATGCCAAGGACTGGGTGAGTGGATGTATCTCTCCACTGGTTCTGGAGGGGGCTTTGTGCCCAGAGTGCTTCATCCTGCCAAGGACAGAGGTAGTAGATGTGTTTCTCCACTGGTTCTGGAAGGGGCTTTGTGCCCAGAGTGCTTCATCCTGCCAAGGACTGAGGTAGTGGATGTGATACTCCACTGGTCCTGGAAGGAGCTTTGTGCCCAGAGTGCTTCATCCTGCCAAGGACTGAGGTAGTGGATGTGATACTCCACTGGTTCTGGAGGGGGCTTTGTGCCCAGACTGCTTCATCCTGCCAAGGACTGAGGTAGTGGATGTGATACTCCACTGGTTCTGGAGGGGGCTTTGTGCCCAGAGTGCTTCATCCTGCCAAGGACTGGGTGAGTGGATGTATCTCTCCACTGGTTCTGGAGGGGGCTTTGTGCCCAGAGTGCTTCATCCTGCCAAGGACAGAGGTAGTGGATGTGTTTCTCCACTGGTTCTGGAAGGGGCTTTGTGCCCAGAGTGCTTCATCCTGCCAAGGACTGAGGTAGTGGATGTGATACTCCACTGGTCCTGGAAGGAGCTTTGTGCCCAGAGTGCTTCATCCTGCCAAGGACTGAGGTAGTGGATGTGATACTCCACTGGTTCTGGAGGGGGCTTTGTGCCCAGAGTGCTTCATCCTGCCAAGGACAGAGGTAGTGGATGTGTTTCTCCACTGGTTCTGGAAGGGGCTTTGTGCCCAGAGTGCTTCATCCTGCCAAGGACTGATGTAGTGGATGTGATACTCCACTGGTCCTGGAAGGAGCTTTGTGCCCAGAGTGCTTCATCCTGCCAAGGACTGGGTGAGTGGATGTATCTCTCCACTGGTTCTGGAGGGGGCTTTGTGCCCAGAGTGCTTCATCCTGCCAAGGACAGAGGTAGTGGATGTGTTTCTCCACTGGTTCTGGAAGGGGCTTTGTGCCCAGAGTGCTTCATCCTGCCAAGGACTGAGGTAGTGGATGTGATACTCCACTGGTTCTGGAGGGGGCTTTGTGCCCAGAGTGCTTCATCCTGCCAAGGACAGAGGTAGTGGATGTGTTTCTCCACTGGTTCTGGAAGGGGCTTTGTGCCCAGACTGCTTCATCCTGCCAAGGACTGAGGTAGTGGATGTGATACTCCACTGGTCCTGGAAGGAGCTTTGTGCCCAGAGTGCTTCATCCTGCCAAGGACTGAGGTAGTGGATGTGATACTCCACTGGTTCTGGAGGGGGCTTTGTGCCCAGAGTGCTTCATCCTGCCAAGGACTGAGGTAGTGGATGTGTTTCTCCACTGGTTCTGGAGGGGACTTTGTGCCCAGAGTGCTTCATCCTACCAAGGACAGAGGTATTGGATGTATATCTCCACTGGTTCTTGAGGGGGTTTTGTGCCCAGAGTGCTTCATCCTGCCAAGGACTGGATGAGTGGATGTATCTCTCCACTGGTTCTGGAGGGGGCTTCGTGCCCAGAGTGCTTCATCCTGCCAAGGACAGATGTAGTAGTTGTGTTTCTCCACTGGTTCTGGAGGGGGCTTGGGGCCCAAAGTGCTTCATCGGACGAATGACCACTGGGGATGGCAGCCATGTCTGCGGTGGTGCCACTGGCTCAGGATGTTGCGGGCCACTGGCGGTGCTTGCGGCAGTGTCAGTCGCGGTGGTGCTTGCGGCAGTGTCAGTCGCGGCGGTGCTGGCGGCGGGCTCTGTGGCGGCGGTACTGGCTTCGGGCTCTGTGGCGGCGGTGCTGGCGGCGTGCTCAATGACAGTGGTGCTGGCTGCGGGCTCTGCGGCGGCGGTGCTGGCGGCAGGCTCTGTGGCAGCAGTGCTGGCTGCGGGCTCTGTGGCAGCAGTGCTGGCTGCGGGCTCTGTGGCGGCGGTGCTGGCGGCGGGCTCAATGACAGTGGTGCTGGCTGTCGGCTCTGTGGCGGTGGTGCTCGCGGCGGGCTCTGTGGCATCGGTGCTGGCTGCGGGCTCTGTGGCGGCAGTGCTGGATGCGGGCTCAATGACAGCGGTACTGGTGGCGGGCTCTGTGGCGGTGCAGGTGGCGGTCTTCTCCATCGTACAGGTTGGCGTCGATGTGGACAGAAGGTGTGATACTGGTCCCTCAGTCGGTGCCACCATGCCCTCTCCTGACCTGCCCTTTAGTTTCTGGCCCTTCCCCACCCTGGATGGTGGCGCAGCTGTCTTGCTACTATCGCCCTTCGTTTTCCCAGAGCCCTTGGTGGCAGGTGTTTTCTGCTTCTCCCTCCAGGATGTGGGCAACCTTTTTAGTTTTGCAGGTGGCGGAATGTCCTTGCCCTCGCTCCGTGGCACACTGGCAGCCCTGATGGTTGGCGCACTCCAATAGCCCGCAGTTGCTGGCACCACTATGCCTGGGGATGTGGTGGGTGAGGTGCTGGGTTGGGACCTGGAAAGCCTGGCCCTAGGGGACGGACGGGGGGAGGTGTAGGGAAAAGGTCAATATTAGCGAGGAAAAGTTTTTTTAGACACACTGGGACGGGAAGATGGAGGGGGTTTGGGAGTGGAGGTAGAGGTAGTGGTTGTAGGAGGTGTACATCTGCTGAATTTGGGTGAAGGTGCATGGGCTGGAGGCTGTTGTGAGGTGGATGGCTGTTGGGTGGGTGTGTGCCTGCGTTTGTGTACTTTGGGAGGAGGGCTCACAGACACACTGGTAGAGGACACAGGGTATGTGTGAATGGTAGTGGGGGTAGTGAGTGCACGTGAGCGGTGTGTGGTGATGGGCGTGCTGGTGCTGGAGGTAGTGGCTGAAGATGTAGTGCATGCAGGTGTGAGTGGAGACGAGACTGGGAGGGAGGAGGGAGACGTGGAGGAGGGGGACACAGTGGAGGCAGTGGATGTTGGTATGTCTGCATGGGGAGGGTGCTTGTGTGAGTGCATGTGGGATGTGTGGTGCTTATGTTTGCCTGAGCCACCCTTGTGTGTTGAGGTGTGTGCATGCTGGTCTGATGGTGTTCTTGGGATAGGTTGAGGTACAGGGGACTGGGTCTGGGTGGAGGAAGTTGGAGGGGGAGGCTGGACACAGGGACAATGGCTGCCATCAGTGCTGAGGCCAGAGCCTGAAATGCTCTCTGTTGGGCTTCCTGGCTAGAATGAATGCCCTCCAGGTTTGTTGCAAATGCCTCTCAACACCCTGGATGGCATTCACAACGGTAGACTGCCCAACAGTGAGGGATCTCAGGAGGTCAATAGCCTCCTCACTGAGGGCAGCAGGGCTGACTGGGGCAGGGCCTGAGGTGCCTGGGGCGAAGGAGATGCCCACCCTCCTGGGTGAGCGGGCATGGGACACACGCTGAGGGGCTGCAGGGAGGGCGGTGCTGGTAGCGGGGGGTGGCGGCAGTACCTGTTGATGCGGGGGCACAGAGGGGCCCGCCACCGCAAGGGAGCTCCCATCAGAGGAGGAGTCGCTGTCACTGCTGTCACCTCCTGTCCCCGCCGTGGAGCACCCCTCGCCCCCCGTCCCACTGGTGGCTTCAGACTCCGTTGTTTCGCCCTCCAGGGCCATGTGGGATGCAGCTCCCTCCTGCTCCAGTGCCAATGCTCCTCCGCCTGATGATGCTATTGCACACAAGAACAGGGAGACCACAAAAATGGGGGGGGGAGACAGAAGAAAAACATGTTCAGTGCATGCAACACCACTACCGTTGGCGGACACAACACACATGGAGCAGCCCTCTGCACTATGCCATGCACTAACAGTTCCTAGAAATTTCACCTGACCATGGGGTACAAGGCCTAAGCCCAATTGCTGCACACCTGGAAATCACAGGAGCCTGACTAGGTGTAGATGGCTCTTACCACTAGTGGGGTTGGGGTGCCACATAGCCTGCCTCACAAGGGACCTTGCCTACCAAGTTCACCCTGGCCTAGGGGAACCCGATGCCCACCTCCCCCACCCAGACACCTCTTTATGCGCGCAGAGTCAGCTGAATGAGAGTGTACTCACACCCTTGTGGCTGCTGTGATGCCCTCAAGCGCCCATCCAACTCTGGATACGCCACCGCCAGGATCCGAGAAATCAGGGGGTCATGGTGCGACGGGCACCCCTTCCACGCTGGGAGGTCATCCCCAGCTGAGCCTCCGCCGTCTTCTTGCTCCAGTGGCGCAGGTCCTCAAATCTTTTACGCAGTGGGTGCCCCATCTGTGGTAGACCCCGAGGGTCCGGACGTCCTTGGCGATGCTCCTCCGCCTGATGATGCTATTGCACACAAGAACAGGGAGACCACAAAAAGGGGGGGGGAGACAGAAGAAAGATATGTTCAGTGCATGCAACACCACTACTGTTGGCAGACACTACAGACACAGCAGACCTCTGCACTACGCCATGCAGGTTCCTAGATTATTCACAGGGCCATGGGGTACAAGGCCTATGCCCGCTTGCTGCACACATGGAAGTCACAGGAGCCTGACTAGGTGTAGATGGCACTAACCACTAGTGGGGTTGTGGTGCCACTGAGCCTGCCTCACAAGGGACCTTGCCTACCAGGCTCGCCCTGGCCTAGAGGAACCCACTGGCCACCTCCCCTACCCAGACACCTCCTAATGCACGCAGATTCAGATGATTGTGACTGTACTCACCCCCTTGTGGCTGCTGTGATGCCCTCAAGCGCCCATCGAACTCTGGATATGCCACCGCCAGGATCCAGGACATCGGGGGTCATGGTGCGACGGGCACCCCTTCCACGTTCTTGCTCCAGCGGCGCAGGTCCTCCCATCTTTTCTGGCAGTGGGTGCTCCGTCTGTGGTGGACCCCCAGGGTCCGGACGTCCTTGGCAATGGCACGCCAAATATCCTTCTTCTGGTGAGTGCTGACCTAGAGGAATAGTACAGGGGAAGAGGATAATCTTCATACTCATTGGCCCACGTTCCCACCCTTGCCCTGACGCACATACACTCACCGCCCGCTCATGCAGGCCTCAGTCCTCCCCACCCCATGTATCTTCCATCCACACCACTCCAAACAGGCATTGCCCATACAGCATGCTCACAGTGTACTCACCTGTTTGTCTGGAGGACTGTAGAGTAGCGTGTACTGGAGGAGGACCCCATCCACTAACTTCTCCAACTCCTCCGAAGTAAAGGCAGGGGCCCTTTCCCCAGACACATGAGCCATCGTCGCTTCCAGACCCAGGTCACAGCAGCACTTGCAGTGTAGGTCCTCTCCTGTCGAAGGTCAGGTATCAAGTGAGTGAACAGACAGAAAATGGTGGTCACGTCCGCGGTGGTGCGTACCGTCACCGCCGGCGTACATCGTCATTGGCTCCTGGGACCCATAGGGTCCAATGTTAACCAATGCAGGATTGCGCAGCGGTCTTCGACCGCCTACCGCAACGGTGTTGAACGCCAGCGCAGTTACCTCATATCCCCTTGTCCCACCTTACAGGTCAGGCAGCCGCCTTTTCAGGGTGCCACATGGCATTAATAATAACTACGTCACACCTATCTAGGCCTTGCATACACACAGTAACTGGCACATTGCAGATTAATAAATGTGTGCAAATGACATTTTGTAATACCTAAGCGTTGGCTGACTCTCTGCTCGCTGTTCTCGTCCATAGGGCACGTCCGCTGGGGCAGGTGATGAGATGGCGGCATCCTCCGGTGTACAGACCACTGGTGGACCTGTCGACAATGGAAGAGAGACACATAATAGTCACCTACAGACTTGATCGTGCAACAATCCATGAACTGTGTGCCCAGTTGGAGCCAGACCTGATGTCAGCTATTCGCCATCCCACAGGGATCCCCCCCTCTAGTGCTGGTCCTGTCAGTACTCCATTTCCTGGCAAGTGGGTCTTTTCAAACAACAGTGGCCATTGCATCAGGGATGTCCCAGCCAATGTTCTCTAACGTGTTGTCCAGAGTGTTGTCTGCCCTGCTGAAACACATGCGCAGCTACATCTTTTTCCCTCAGGTGGAGGATTTGCCTACAGTGAAAGGTGACTTCTATGCCCTGGGACATATCCCCAACATCATAGGTGCCATTGATGGGACACATGTGGCCTTGGCACCCCCCCGCAGGAGTGAATAGGTGTACAGAAACCGGAAGAGCTACCATTCGATGAATGTGCAGATGGTGTGTTTGGCCGACCAGTACATATCCCATGTGAATGCCAAGTTTCCTGGCTCAGTGCATGACGCTTATATTCTGAGGAATAGAAGCATCCCTTATTTTCCCAGATCCTCGACATTGTTAGTGGAGTTGGGTATGTTCTCGGTGTGTTTTGAGATAGTGTGAAAGCGGTAGGTTGCGCTTGCAAAGGCAAACTGCAGGTGAATTGTGATGTATGTGAGGTAAGTAGGGAGTCTGTGTACTCCAGTTGAGGTTAGTAGGAGTGTGCGTACTCCGTAGTATTAAAGTAGGGAAGTCGTCGAACTTCACATGTGTGTGGTGCTTTGTGCTCAAATATTATCCACGTGGTTATTGGTGATGTTCGGACCCTGCTTGGTCTAAGACTCCGGAGTATATTGACAAGTGTAGGAGACACTTGGGTATATGTTGTAATCGGTCTGGGTTAGTAGGTTGATCGGGCGTGGTCAACGAGTCAGTGTGTGTGATAGATGAGTAAAAGAAATTTCTACTGAGATTTGGCGAGGTCTATGTACACAAGGACAGACCCATTGATCAGTTGAGAGTAAAATTTGCGGGTCAAATTTTGCTTGTGAATGTGGGAGACTGAGAAAGAGGAATAGCTACATGAGCCAAGAGAGCCATTAGTGAAAATCCGTAAGGTCTCTGAAGCGTTAGTGTCCCTTCCTGTAGTAATCCAGCAGGTTTGTTTTACTAACTGGTTTTTGGTAAAGTGCTCGCAACAATTTGCATTAGTTGTATGAGTTGAGTTGAGGAGGACGATCCGCAAGACTTTGTCAGCTGCTGTGTGTGAGTGTGACATCAGGTTGTGCCACACTGGGATAGGTTGGTTAGTGAGAAGAGTCACGAGCGGATTGGCAGCCGTCCGTAAGGGGCAATTGGTTGAGTAAGTGGGTGAAGGGGATCCTGGGAGTAAAAGTCATTTCATTATTGAATTGAAGTAAACAAAATAGACAAAATGAAGTTTTTCAAGGCATTCAGAAGTGCGATGAAGGGTGATGCCTATATTAAGGCGTCAGTGGGGGAGCCGACTCCACCTGAATATTTTCCGGCTTATATTGTGATGGAGGAGCGTAGTGTAGCACTGTGTTTGTGGTTAAAGCAATGGTGCAAGCTAACTAAGAAGCAAGGGTCCTTAGCATTTTCAGAGCATGGGATGTTTAATTTGAGAATTCTGGATGAGTTGCAAATGCAATATGAGATGAAGCCATTACCGAGACCAGCACAGTTTGAGGCTTTAGCGGTTTGGGAGTTGGTGGCCAGACAGCAACAAGAGATGAAGTTCAAAAGGAGAATGAAGCGAGTAGAGAAATCTTTAGCTGAAGCTAGATGGAATTGAGAAAAGAAGAGATGGAGAGCAGAGACGCTACAGAATGTTAAATTGTTTCCTGCAATTACGGAGGAAGACGAGACATAGAAAGAAGATCATGCTAAAGAGAGTGAGAGCGCAGAAACCAAGAAAAAGAAGAAGTCTTATGTTGATGATGAAGAAGAACAGGTGACTGAAATGATGGTTAACAGCGCTAATGAAGAATACCTGTTGATTTAATTTTTCCCAATGTTTACTGTGAAAGAATTGCATGTAGACTTGCAGGGAACAGTGAAAGAAGAGCTCTGGGACCTGACAGGGAAAGAAGTAGGTTTGATCAAGGGAGTAGAGCCGATTAAGATCACTCTGAAGCCCAATGCAGTATTTCTGCAGCTTCCACAGTATAACATGCCACAAGATGTTCTAATGAAAGTGGCACAAATAATTGGAGACTTTCTAAAGCAAGGAGTTCTGAAAGAAGTATTGAGCAGCATGTGTAATTCACCAATAATGGGTTTAAAGAAGCCATGTGGAAAGGTGCGTTAGTGCAGGACTTGCGAAAAGTGAATGATTTGGTAGTCAAATGCTGTCCAGTAGTGCCAAATCCAACAGTTATACTGTTTCAGATTCCTTGCGATGCAGAGTGGTTCACAGTGGTAGAGCTGTCACAAGCTTTCTTTTCTGTGCCTCTTCATGAAGATAGTCAGTTACTTTTTAGTTTCAAATTCCTAGACAGAGTCTGCAGCTGGTGCAGGCTTCCACAAGGGTACACAGAGTCACCATCTCTGTTTAATCAGATCTTGAAAAAGAACTTAGAATCATTGGAATTGCCAAGCCAATCGACACTAGTACAGTGCATTGATGATTTGTTGATTGCATCCAGAACAAGGGACGAGTGTAAACATGACTTGATTTCCCTGTGGAATCATTTGGGAGAATTTGGACATAAAGTTTCACCTGTGAAACTGCAGTATTGTCAAAAATCAGTGAAATACCTGGGACACCAGATCGAAAAGGGATTAAGGAGAATCTCTAGGGAAAGAATTAGTATGATTCTGCAGAGAAGTCCCCCGACTTCTCAGAGAGATGTCAGGATGTTTCTGGGAATGGTGGGGTACTGCAGACAGTCGATTCCAAATTTTGCTGAGATTGCTAAACCTTTGCAGCAGTTAACACATAAGGAAGTTACAGATCCCATTATCCTAGATGAAGATCAGATGAAAGCATTCACTGAGTTGAGAGAGAGTTTGTGCAGAGCTCCAGCGTTGGGAATGCCTGACTACACATAGCCTTTCACTTTGTTTTGTCATGAACATGATGCTTGTTCTTTGTCTGTTTTGACACAGGTCCATGGAGGTGCTTATCGCCCAGTAGCTTATTTTTCAGCTACCTTGGACTCGGTCGCAGCAGCTTTACCAGCTTGCCTGCGCGCAGTAGCCGCAGTTGGTCAAAGTCTTTCCCAATGTGAGGGGGTAGTCATGGGATACCCTTTGACGGTAATGGTAACACACTGTTGAGATTTTACTGACAAGGACGAAAACCCAATACTTGACGGGTGCAAGACTGACAAGGTATGAGACGAGCATATTGGTTGCTCCAAATGTAACATTAAAGAGATGTACAGTGCTGAATCCAGCGACATTGTTTCCAAGTGATACTATTGAAATTGAAAAAGAAGAAGATGTTGAACATGATTGTCTTGAGGTAACTGAGTTATGTACAAAACCGAGGCCTGATATTAGAGACACACATTTAGAAGACAATTACCAAATTGTCTTTGTTGATGGTTCGTGTCTCAGACATGGAACAGGCACACTGAGAGCAGGATATGCTGTGTGCACAATTACAGGCACATTAGAAGCTTCATGGCTTCCAGGTGTATACTCTACACAAGTGGCAGAATTAGTAGCTCTTACTAGAGCATATTATGTTTCTGCAAGATTAAGAGTCACAACCTATACTGACAGTAAATATGGATTTGGAATTGTTCATAATTTTGGCCAGTTGTGGTCGCAGTGAGGTTTTATGACCTCTACTGGCACACCACTGAGAAATGGCGACTGAATAAAAGAGTTGTTGTACGCAATACAGCTACCTGAAGAAATTGCTGTGGTGAAATGCAGTACACACTAAAAGACACAGGATTACATTTCATTGGGAAATAGATATGCAGATCAAGTCGTGAGGTTTTGCGCATTGAACTGTATATCGTTTAAAGACAAGTGGGAACTAATGCCGGAAGAAGGAAATAATTGTGCAAGTTTTGCTTTAAAAGTAATTGATACACTGGAGGAATTAAAAACATTGCAGGAGAATGCAGATAAGGAAGAAAAGAGGCTTTGGATTGAGGGAAAATGCATCCAAAGACCTGATGTGATTTGGGTTTCTGAGGAGGGTCAGATGGTATTGCCAAACAGTTTGTTGACTCAGAGGGCCAGGTATTACCATGGCCAAGCACATATTGGAAGAGATGCCATGGTTAGGCTGTTTAAGGTTGATTGGTTTAAACTGAAATTCAGACAAGCAGCAGAGGAGGTGTGTCATCGGTGTGTGATCTGTCAGCAACTAAATGTGGGAAAAGGGACAGTGGTGAATTTGAGCCACATTGGAAGAGCAGGAGGACCATTCAGCAGAATGCAGTTGGATTTCATTGAGATGCCTGCATGTGGTGGGTTGAAGTACATGTTGGTATTTGTGTGTGTCTTTAGTCATTGGATTCCCACACGCAGGAATGACAGTCTCACAGTAGCAAGCTGATACTTAGAGAGTTAATACCACGGTTCGGATTTCCGATCTCTTTAGGATCAGACAGGGGCACTCACTTCAATAACGAAGTGATCAAACTTCTATGTGCAGCACTAAACATTGAGCAGAAGTTGCATTGCAGTTACCGCCCTGAAGCATCAGGACTAGTGGAGCAAATGAATGGTACACTGAAATCGAGAATTGCCAAAATGTGTGCCGCGACTAACCTGAAATGGCCAGATGCTTTACCATTGGTACTAATGTCAATGCGAAATATCCCTGACAGGAAGACAGGACTGCCACCCCATGAGATCCTCATGGGCAGAGCAATGAGATTGCCAGCAATTCCAGCCAATGCACTTGTAAATATTACAGATGATAAGATGTTGGACTACTGCAAGGGTCTGGTAATGTGGTTCATTCTTTCTCTCAGCAGGTGAAGGCTGTTACCCTGCCACCCATCCATGACCCAGGTCACAATCTGCGAGCTGGAGATTGGGTCGTCATCAAAAAGCATGTTCGAAAGACTTGTTCAGAACCACGTTGGAAGGGCCCATACCAGGTGGTGCTGACAACTACGACAGCTGTGAAGTGTGCAGGACTGACGAATTGGATATACAAGTGGTGAGTCCGCAAGAACATGAAGAAGTGTTGTTGAGAGCACCAACAGCAGCGAAACAGGTGGCTGTACCTGAGCCGGAACAAGAGCAAGCTGATCCTGAGATTGATCCTGAGCTTGTGGAAGATGGATCAATCACCACTGTAAGAGACGAGAGTGAAGAATTACAGGAGCGTGAGCAAGATTCTAACTCAATAGCAGGAGAACCGAGCACAGCAGGGGTTCTCCCAGAAGCAGACGGTGCTGAAAAACAAGCAGAGCAAGTGCTAGGTCAAGAGGGTGAAAGAGTTGAGACGGATCAAAGTCAAAGAGGTCCGATTCCTCTTGAACCCGTTGCAGGTCCATCAAGAGAAAACACCATAGAAAGAGGAAAAGAGAAGAGTCCAATTCTAAGGCAAATATTGACTGAAGAATGAGAAAAGGAGACAATTGGCTTGAATCGCGAATTGGGAAGAAGAATGAGTTGGTTATAAATGAACCAATAGAGGAGGAAGTGGATGCTACAAGAAAATAATTAAGTGAAGGAGAATCAAGTGGAGAATGAAGATTGAAAAGAAAGAGAGTAGCAAGTCGAAGATACACAGGTCCTGAGTGGGCATATGCTGCAACAAGTGAGTGGCAAAACATGTCCTTATGTTTTGACATGGAAGTTCTGAATCAGTACTTTGATGCAACCTGAAAGGGATCAATAGACTGAGTTGTTGAGCTAATCTGAAGAAAAATCTGAAAGGGAGACTGTTGAAATAAACTCGGAAAAGACATTGATAACCTGATATGACATTTGAAAACCTGGATGTGTGTAATCGATTTTTGACAAAGGAGAAAAGGGTTCCTATCTGAGAAACTGAACTGCAAGAAAGAATTATTTTTCCTTATTTTTCTGTTGGACTTTATCTAGGAGTTATTTCTACTTTCTGATTCTTTACAGATCATAGCTGAATTAAATATTTGCGTTAGAAATATTAGATATTGTAGGTATTTGAGTGTTGGAATAGCAATTATGTGTGGAATAATGTTCATAATAATGATTGTGGGAATGTCTGTTCATGAAATGAAGGAGGCTACTATTGCCTCTGTTCCTGAAACTACTACACTAACAGCTTTAGAGAGGTTTAAGCTAGACGAAAAGTATTTGCATGACTATACTAATGCTCAAGGAGAACTTTCTTCTGATGTGTTCTACCGGTTGTTGAGTGTGTATGTTGAAACAATGGATGCAAGGAATTGTCTTGTGTGTACGCAAATTCCTTCCTCTGTGGAAGAAGGGGTTATGTACCATAGCTTGCCTTTAACTTATGGCATAACTTGTAGTTTACTACTAACCCGATTCTATAGCCAAGAGTATATCCAGTACTTTTATTCTAACTATGACCTCGTGTTTTCCTTTGTTCCGGTTATTAGATATTTGAGTAAAGTAGCTAAAGACCATAATATAGTATTAGTTAGAGGCTTCTTTGAACCAACATTAACGTTTGGCACTGTGTATGCTCCCAAGAATAATCTAACCTGCTTACTAACTCTGTTAGAAAAGAGCTTCATAGGGCATACTGATGATAGAAGGAAGGCATTGAAGGAGAAGTTAGAGAAGGGATTAGAGAAAAGGACTTATAAGAATGATTATGCTCGTACTGCTATTAAAACACAAGGGAAATTAGCTTTAGATGCATTACATGGTGGAAAGCTTTGTATAAATAGGCCGAAATTGCGCACCAACACTTTATTTGTGGGAATGAGTGAATGTAGGCATGTGTTTTTGTTTCAGAGTAAATTGACTTTTATGCTGAATGGTTAGGACCCTGCGATTCCTGGAATCTACTATATTTGTGGACTTAATGCTTATTACCGTCTTCCTAGAGGTTAGTATAGGACATGCTATTTGGGGATAGTTTTCCCTAAGATTTATCAGATAGATGATTTAAAGAAATTTCCGAAAGTGACAGAATTACATCATGAGCGACAGAGGAGGGAAACCTCTTCTGCAATTGTGGGAGATATTTTTGGTGCAGTAATTCCTTCTGTAGGAGTTATCTTGAATGCAATTAAGATACAAAAGTTGTCTATTATTGTGGATAACATGCTGACAAACTTTACAGGGGCAATACTCCTGTTAAATACTGAATTGGCTGCGGATAGAGCTATGATGCTTCAAAATAGGCTTGCTTTAGACATCATTTTAGCGAAAGATGGCGGAGTCTGTAAAATAATTAGTGCCAGGAATTGTTGTTCTTATATTCCTAACAATAATAAAGAGATAAGAGACTTAGGGGCCAGATGTAGCAAGCATTTTGCATGGTGCAAACTGCGAAAATCGCAGTTTGCGCCATGCAAAATGCGCATCGCGATGCACATTCACATTTTGCGAGTCGGTACCGACTCGCAAAATGTGAATGCGACTCGTAAATAGGAAGGGGTGTCCCCTTCCTATGTGCGCCTCGCACCTCAATGCTAAATTGCTTTGTGCCCGCGAACGCGGTCGCAAAGCAATTCGCAGTTACCACCAGTGTCACACTGGTGGTAACCCATTTGCAAAAGGGAAGGGGTCTCCATGGGACCCCTTGCCCTTTGTGAATGTTGCCCATAAAAAATTTTCAGAGCAGGCAGTGGTCCAATGGACCACTGCCTGCTCTGAAAAAACGAAACCAAATGGTTTCATTATTTTTTTTGTTTTGCAACTCGTTTTCCTTTAAGGAAAACGGGCTGCAAAACAAAAAATAAAAAACTGCTTTATTTTAAAAGCAGTCACAGACATGGAGGTCTGCTATCTTCAGCAGGCCACCATCCCTGTGAGTGCAGGGACTCGCTATGGGGTCGCAAAATGCGACCCACCTCATTAATAATAATGTGGTGGGTCTTTGCGACCCCATAGTGATTCGCAGACGGTGTCTGAGACACCGTTCTGCATCCGTATTTGCGATTCAGAAATTGCAAGTCGCACCGACTCGCAATTTCCGAATTGCAAATGCGGAAATTGCTACATCTGGCCCTTACTTACTAACTCAACTAATTCACGCAAGGATTTTAAAGAATTGAAAGAACCAAGAGTTTGGGAAAAGGTTGGAAATGGTTTTGTTTCCATGGGTAATTGGTTTAGTCAAATTTGGAATGGGGTATTATGGAAAATTGTACAGGGAATATTGATTGTGATTGTTTCTAGATTGGGATGATAGGGTTCATGCAAATGATGGCAAAAAAAAAAAATTAAGGCAATCCAAGAATGATCAGAGGAGGGAAGAACCACCTAGGAGAAGAATCTATAGAGCAAATTTAAGGAGAAGTCAAGAGACATCAGAAACACAAATGTAAATTGATGGTAAAGAAAGGTGTAATGACATATTTAGTCATCAGAGGAGGGACTGTTGAAGCAGATATGCTAATTAAGAAAATTATTAATGATTTATATGTTGTACTAATGTGAAAATTCATAGAGGAATTAATTGTAGAAAAATAATGTGCATGTTTGAAAAATTTGCCCTCGAGGTATGATCACCATGTGTATTAAACAACTGAAAATGAGAAAAATAATGAAAATATATGAGAAAAATGTAGTAATATTTCATAATGAGACGTATAACCTCTGTTTTGTATTATTGAGTTAGCTGAACTGGAGGCCTAGTTCCACTGGGCCTTGCAAACTCTGAACATGGAAAAACAGGACGGCTTGCAAAGGACTGGAAATCGTGAACTGCAGTCTTGACCCGTTCGAAGTTCAAGTTATTTAGCTAGAACATTCTGCAATGTACCGACTGACGGGAGATGAAGAAGACAATTTGATACAATTACGTGTAGAGCAAGCTAAATGTACTTTCCCAGGACTTGAACAATAGAGGTACTGAATGGAGAGCCATATGCAACAATTTTGATACCTGAAGGCCCGGATGATGAGGGCATCGCAAGAAGGACCAACCCGTTTCGTGTAATTTGAAGTTTATTAAAATTAGCAGATTCGGTAAACAAAAAGTATAGGTTAAAGTCATATCTGCTGACCGACTGACCAATTAGCAATTAGGGGGATGGACTGGGAGACCCTAATAAAAAGTCATGACAAGGGGTGAAGAATTCATAATTCGGGGAGAACTGCGGGGACAAAATTGATGACATCAGGAGACGCTGTCCGACGTACTGATATTGGGCTCATACTCTGTGAGCCTGATCCGCAGCTGACTAACTGATGGCCTGAAGATGAAGACTGGCTTGTTGCTGATCCATTCTGGATAGGTAGCTATGATAATGTGACTGACGATGTTGTGCCTTTTCTTCTAGGTACCAACTGCGCTGTTTATAGAGATTCTCACTTAGGTAGATTTTTCCAAATTAATGTTTTCTCTAAATTGTTTTTGCATGAAGACTCCCAGGCTAATGCAAATCTTGATTCGGTAGGCTGCTAGGGGTGACATTGAAGGTGACAAAAGACTGACGAACTAATTTGCAGAATTTCATTATTATTGCTGATATTTATAGCTTATGTTGTTGCTTTGTCGCATATGTTTTCTTTAAGAGATAATGGCCCTCATTACAACCCTGGCGGTAAGTCCCGCTTTCCGCCGTGCTGAAGACCGCCAACATACCATTGCAGCGGCAGATCTCCGCTACAGGTATTACGACCCACATCTCGGAATCCGCCACAATACAGACACCCACACAAGTCCGCCACACCAAAGGTCAGTGATAAACTGGAGATACCAAAACCTACACCGTCACGCCAACAAGAATACACCCACACTATCACGACCCACGAAACAACGCGGCGGTCTTACAACCACGGTAATCCATTGGCGGTACACACCGATGTGCTCAAAATACATACACATTTACAAAACACAACCACATTGGACAATTCAAAATACACACACCTGACACACATACACACACCACACACACACACACAACACTATAAAACACACACCCACATTACCCACAACCTCTTACAATGAACAATTTTGGAAGAAGCCCAGAGAGAGATATTAGCAAACACAACACCAACATCCACAGGCACACAACACCATCACTCATACAACATCCACGCACCTCAAACAACACACACCAACACATCCCCCCACACATCACAACAGACAACACCTCACACATCACCCACACCACATCATGGCACCTCAAAGACACCCCAGGTTTTCAGAGGAGGAGCTCAGGGTCATGGTGGAGAAAATCATCCGGGTAGAGCCACAACTTTTCGGATCACAGGTGCAGCACACCTCCATTGCTAGGAAGATGGAGCTATGGCGTAAAATCGTCGACAGGGTCAACGCAGTGGGACAGCATCCAAGAACACGGGATGACATCAGGAAGAGGTGGAACGACCTACGGGGGAAGGTGTGTTCAGTGGTATCCAGACACCATATTGCTGTACAGAGGACTGGCGGTGGACCCCCACCTCTTCCCCCACAACTAACAACATGGGACGAGCAAGTCTTGGCAATACTGCATCCTGAGGGCCTTGCAGGAGTAGCAGGAGGACTGGACTCTGGTAAGTCATATCTTTACTACTATATCCCCCACCCCACCTGCATGCCATCACATACCCCACCCTTACCCTCACTCCCATCACTCCATCATCTCACATATGTCCCACTATCACAACCCACACATCCCAATACCAGGACCCTACATGCAACACCTATGCATGGGCCACCATCACCAAAGCATGTCCAGTACAGATACCCACACAGACCCCAAACCAACTATCACAAAAGGGCAAACACAATTATGCAAGCACAGGAGTAGAGGGTACCTCACCCATTTCACAAGATGGCACAAAAAGATACTAAAACTATGCATTTACACCCCAACAGGACCCATACCCAACGTCACCGGACAGGAGGCGCCAGACATCCACAGAAGAGGCCCACAGTGATGACAGCAGCTCTGCACGCCTGGATCAAGATGACCAGCAAGGCCCATCAGGGATCTCTGGACAGTCGGTTCCCCTGCCACTGTCACAAGCCACCACAGAACCTCCCCCCTCAGGAAACACCACCACTGCACCCACCCAGCGGGCCCATCCCTCTGTCCCCAGGCATTGTCAATCAGCAGTGTGTCCCCCACTACAGGGAACCCAGGCAAACCCACCAACCCAAGAAAATCAGGGACCTGGGGTCAGTGGCAATGGGCACACGGTTCAGGGGACCGAAGCACAGGATAAAAGGGAAGCTGAGAGGACTGCTGTGTGACAGGAGGATGACAGGCCCAGGGAACTGACACTCCACGAGGCACTCTCCAACATCATGGGAGCATACCACCATTCCCAGGAGACCATGGGCATGGTACTGGCCAAGTTTCAGGAGACTCAGCGGCTGCAGGAGGAACACTACTTTGGGATCAGGGAGGACTTGAAGTCCATCAACACCATGCTGGTCACCATTGTAGGGGTGCTGGCAGACCTTGTCAACACCATGAGGGACACAGTGGCACACAAACGGGCCCCTGACACTAGCCTGGACGATGAACAGCCCTCCACCTCCGCCGGCGCTAGTGGACAGGAGGCACCGCCACAGGACCAACAGGCCACCAGCACCCCACCCCCTGCAGAAGGAGAACCACCCCGCAAACGGTCCCTGAGATCCAGGAACAAGACAGAGAACATTGCCAAGACCGCCGCCAGGAAATGAGACCCTCCTGAATGTCACCCTTCTGTCCCACTTTGTCACCCTGCCCACCTTAAACTGCCATTGCTCCCCTTCCTATGCCCCATTGGACAATACACCTGTGAGACCAAGAGACAGGACTCTGCCATGGACAATCCTCCACCATCACCCAGCCCATTGCACACACCCCTCCACCTATTAGCACAGAAATAAACACCCTTGAATCACAAAACAATCTGGAGTCAGTCTGTGCTTTCTCAAATGTGTAATTGCAACCTCTCTGAAATATAGCAATGCCAATGTACTTTTTCACATTCCAATGTTACACAGTTGTAGGCCAACAGTAAACATAGCAGAGGGCACAAAGTGGGACCCAGATCTGTGAAATGGAAAGCCAAAGTGACAAGTTAGAGGTAAAAAGGCAGAATAATGCTAGGTCCTACAATAGTATGAGATGTGGGAAGCAGTTCCATCCTCTTACCTGTGTCTCACTGGAAGTATTGCATGATGATGTTGTTTTGGTTGTCTGCATCTTCTTCTTCTGCCTCCTCTTCTTCACTGTCCACAGGCTCCACAGCTGCCACAAGACCACCATCAGGCCCATCCTCCTGCAGAAAAGGTACCTGCTATCGCAAAGCCAGGTTGTGCAACATACAGCAGGCCACGATGATCTGGTACACCTTCTTCGGTGAGTAGTATAGGGATCCACCTGTCAGATGGAGGCATCGGAATCTGGCCTTCAGGAGGCCAAAGGTGCACTCTATTTTCCTCCTAGTTCACCCATGTGCCTCATTGTAGCGTTCCTCTGCCCTTGTCCTGGGATTCCTCACTGGGATCAGTAGCCATGACGGGTTAGGGTAACCAGAGTCACCTGCAATTATTGAGGGACCACTGTTAGACATCCTCCAAACATTGGGGAATCTCCCATACCCAGACAGCAAATGAAACTGTGTGGGGACTTTAGGCTCACCTATTAGCCACACACAGTGCCTCTGGAGTTGCCCATCACATAAGGGATGCTGCTATTCCTCAAAATGTAAGCGTTATGCACTGAGCCAGGATACTTGGCATTCACATGGGAGATGTACTGGTCTGCCAAACACACCATCTGCACATTCATAGAATGGTAGCTTTGCGGTTTCTGTACACCTGTTTATTCCTGCGGGGGGGGCAAATGCCACATGTGTCCAATCAATGGCACCAATGATGTTGGGGATATGTCCCAGGGCATAAAAGTCACCTTTCACTATGGGCAGATCCTCCACCTGAGGGAAAACGATGTAGCTACGCATGTGTTTCAGCAGGGCAGATAACACTCTGGACAACACGTTAGAGAAAGTTGGCTGTGACATCCCTGATGCCATGGCTACCGTTGTTTGAAAAGACCCACTGGCCAGGAAATGGAGTACTGACACGACCTGCCCTAGAGGGGGTATTCCTGTGGGATGGCGGATAGCTGACATCAGGTCTGGCTCCAACTGGGCACACAGTTCTTGGATTGTTGCACAATCAAGTCTGTAAGTGATAATTATGTGTCTGTCTTCCATTGTCAACAGGTCCACCAGGGGTCTGCACACCGGAGGATGCGCCATCTCATCACCTGCCCCAGCGGACGTGCCCTATGGAGGAGAACGGTGAGCAGAGGGTCATACACCACATAGTAGTCACAAGGCTGTTTAGAACAAATGTAAAATTTTCTCTATGTGCCTTTGTCTGTCCGTATTCCTGGCCTAAATAGGTGTGACGCAGTTAGTTGGCCTGCCATGTGGCCCCCTGAACTAGCGGCTGCCTGACTTGTAAGGTGAGACAAGGGGAAATGAGGTAACTGCGCTGGCATTGTACACCGTCGTGGTAGGCGGTCGAACACCACGGTGCTATTCAGCATTGGTTATCATTGGGCCCTATGGGTTCCAGGAGCCAATGACGATGTACGCCGGCAGTGACAGTACGCACCACCGCGGACGTGACCGTCATTTTCTATATGTTCCCTCCCTTGATACCTGACCATCAACAGGAGAGGACCTACACTGCAAGTGCTGCTGTGACCTGTGTCTGGAAGCGACAATGGCTACAGTGTCTGGGTAAGGGCTCCTGCCTTCACTTCGGAGGTGTTGGGCAGACTAGTGGATGGTGTCCTCCCCCAGTACAAGCAACTGTACGGTCCTCCAGACAAACAGGTGAGTAAACTGTGTGCATGGTACATTATTGTATGGAGTGTCGTGGATGGAAGAGACAGGGGTGGGTGACAGGCCAGAATGTGAGGATGGTGTGTGTATGTATTTCTGGGTCAGGGTGGGAGGTTTGTGGTCAATTTGTGAGAAGAAATGTACGGGGGGAGTAACATCCATTTTTCCTTCACTTTTCCTCTAGGTCAGCGCCCACCAGAAGAAGGGTATTTGGCGTGCCATTGCCAAGGAAGTGTGGACCCTAGGGGTCTACCATAGACGGAGCACCCACTGCTGGAAAAGATGGGAGGACCTGCGTCGCTGGACCAAGAAGACGGTGGAGGCCCAGCTGGGGATGGCCTCCCAACTCGGAAGGGGTGCCTGTCGCACCATGACCCCCCTAATGTACCAGATCCTAGCGGTGGCATATCCAGAGTTGGATGGGTGCTTGAGGGCATCACAGCAGCCACAAGGGGGTGATTACACTCTCATTCAGCTGACTGCACGCTTGACGTGGTGTCTGGGTGGGGGAGGTGGGCTGTGGGTTCCCCTAGGCCAGGGCAGACGTGCAAAGGTAGATCCATTGATTTGAAGCCTCATTCCCAGTCCAACCCCAAAGGTGGTATTTGCCCTCTACACCTAGTCAGGCTCCTATGGCTTCCAGCTGTGCATAAAATAGTTCTCGACAGAGTCCCCTACGGGCATGTGCTTTTCCCCTGCCCTGTCAGTGCATGGCTTAGTGCATAGGGCTGCTCCCTTTGTGTTGTGTCCGCCAACGGTAGTGGTGTTGCAAGCATTGACCATGTGTCTCTTCTGTCTTTCCCCCCCTTTTTGTTTTCTCACCCTGTCCTTGTGTGCATTTGCATCATCTGGCGTAGGAGCAGTGGCACTGGAGCAGGAGGGAGCTGCATCCCACATGGCCCTGGAGGGTGAAGTAACGGAGTCCAAAGGCACCAGTGGGACAGAGGGCGAAGGAGCTCCACGACGGGGACAGGAGCAGACACCAGCAACAGCGACTCCTCCTCTGAAGGGAGCTCCCTTGTGGTGGTGGGCACCTCTGTGCCCACCGCATCATCAGGTACAGCTGCCACCCCCCCTACCAGCACCGCCCTCCCAGCAGCCCCTCATCAAGTTTCCCGTGCCCGCTCACCCAGGAGGGTGGGCATCTCCTTCGCCCCAGGCACCTCAGCCCCTGTCCCAGTCAGCCCTGCTGCCCTCAGTGAGGAGGCTATTGACCTCCTGAGATCCCTCACTGTTGGGCAATCAACCATTTTGAATGCCATCCAGGGTGTTGAGAGGCATTTGCAGCAAACAAATGCATACCCGGAGGGCATTCATTCTGTTGTGGCGGCCCAACAGAAAGCATTTCAGACTCTGGCCTCAGCACTGGTGGCAGCCATTGTCCCTGTGTCCATCCTCCCCCTCCAACTTCCTCTACCCAGACCCAATCCCCTCTACCTCAGCCTATCCCAAGCACACCATCAGACCAACATGCACACTAATCAACACACAAGAGTGGACATGGCAAACATAAGCACCACACATCCCACAGGCACCCACACAAGCACTATCCCCATGCAGACACACCAACATCCACTGCCTCCACTGTGTTCTCCTCCTCCACGTCCTCCTCCTGCCTCCCTGTCTCGTCTCCACTCACACCTGCATGCACTAAATCTTCATTCACTACCTCCATCACCAGTACACCCATCATCACACACCGCTCACATGCAATCACCACCCCCACTACCATTCACACATCCCCTGTGTCCTCTCCCAGTATGTCTGTAAGCCCTCCTCCCAAAGTACACAAACGCAGGAACACATCCACCCAACAGCCATCCACCTCACAACAGCCTCCGGCCCATGCACCTTCACCCAAATTCAGCAGACGTACACCTCCTACAACCACTACCTCTTCCTCCACTCCCAAACCCCCTCCATCTTCCCGTCCCAGTGTCTCTAAGAAACGCTTCCTCGCAAACTTTGACCTCTTCCCTACACCTCCCCCCGTCCTTCCCCTAAGGCCAGGCTGTCCAGGTCCCAGCCCAGCACCTCAGCCACCAAATCATCCAGTACAGTGGTCTCAGCAAGTCCGGTTAGATCGAGGGCGACACCCATCAGGGCTGCCAGTGTGCCACCTAGCAAGGTCAAGGAGCAGGCCATTCCACCACGTGCCAAGGTGAAGAAGTTGCCCACATGCCGGAGGGAGAAGCCGCACCTACCAGCAAGCACAGGCTCCTCCAAGCCAAAAGGGGACAGTGGCAAGGCACCAGCAGTGACATCAAAGGTGGGGAAGGGATACAAGCCGAAGAGCAGTTCAGGACAGGGCACGGAGGCTCCGGTTGAGGGACCAGAGTCACCCCTTCTGTCAACCAGAACATCAACCTGTATGGCGGTGGACAACGCCACCTGCACCGCCACCTGCAGGTCTGCTGCCTCAGCAACAGTCCCCAGCATCATCCCCAGTGGGCAGCCGTCCGAGGCTGCAGGAGACGTCCTGCTGTGTCCCTCAACAGGTGCAGACACATGCACCACCGCCAGCACCACCGCCACAGACACCGCCGCAAACACCGCCACCAGCCCTGCGACGTGCTCAGACAGTGCCACCACAGTTGACATGGCAATCATCCCCAGGGGCCAGACATCCGAGGCTGCAGGAGACGTCCTGGACCCTGCCCAGTGTACATGAGGCATGACTCCCAGCACTGTTTGTACCTGCAGGTGGCAGGCGAAGTCGCAGCAGGGTGGAGTGTGTCTCTGACTCCATGGAGTATCATGCTACCTGTTCCCAGGCAATCTCGTGGCACACACACCCAGGTGAGGGAATGGGACCTGCCACACTGCATGTGAAGCACTCTGGGCACAAAGCCCCCTCCAGAACCAGTAGAGATTCACATCCACTACCTCAGTCCTTGGCAGGATGAAGCACTCTGGGCACAAAGCCCCCTCCAGAACCAGTGGAGATTCACATCCACTACCTCTGTCCTTGGCAGGATGAAGCACTCTGGGCACAAAGCCCCCTCCAGAACCAGTAGAGACTGTTATCCACTTGTGAGACTGTGGCTTTGCACTCCCCAAGTTAAAGCAGTGGGCAACCCACCCACTGGAGAGACTTGAGAGACTGTGGCTTTGCACTCCCCAGGATAAAGCAGTGGGCAAACCACCCACTGGAGAGACTTGAGAGACTGTGGCTTTGCACTCCCCAGGATAAAGCAGTGGGCAACCCACCCACTGGAGAGACTTGAGAGACTGTGGCTTAGCACTCCCCAGGACCAATCAGTGGGCATGGAGCCCCCTCGTGGAGCAGTGGCGTTGTCCGTTTATCTGGCTGAGGTGCCCTCCCTCCCCCTTCCCCTGAGGTGCCTGTTTATTTCCCATCTGATGCCCCTGCAGTGTTCTCTCCGTTTCGAGTCAGGTATCTTGTGTGGGCTTCGCCCATGCATTTTGGGACACTGATCCACGGACAATGATTTCATTAATATCCGGACTTGTGTAGTTGGTGTACATATTTGTATATACTGATATTTGAATTTGGCCTATCTGATATTTCAATGGTTACACTTGTTACAATCATTTCATCTTGTCCTTGCGTTCTTCCAGGGGGTGACGGGGTGTATATGTAATGTTGCTGCATGTATTTGTGCGTATGGTGTTGTGGGTGAGAGTGGGGTTGTTACGTGTTGCGTGTGTGTGCCACTCTCTTTTCCCTCCCCCGCTCCCCTGTGTGCTAGGTGCAGTACTCACCGTGGTCGTCACCAGCGTCTTTGCTGCTCTTGATACAAGAGGAGGTAGACCAGCATCGGCAGGACCTGTAACTCGGGCTCCATGGCGTCCTGGTTGTTCGTAAAGTGTCAAAAGGAGAGTGGTTTCCGTTCCAAGTACTGTTTCCGCTGTGCTTTTGATGGCGTTGGTACCGCCCTGGAAAAGATGGCAGATAGGCATATTGTAATACAGTGGGCGGAACCTTGTGTTCCGCCTGTCTGTTGGCGGTTACCGCTGCAGTGTTTGTTTCTGCCACCTTGGCGGACAGAGTGTTAAAGTGGCTGTCTATGTTGGCGGTTTCCGCCATGGTCATGATTCCATTTTTGTTTCTGCTGGCCTGTTGGCGGTATTACCGCTGCTTTAACACCGACCGCCAAGGTTGCAATGAGGGCCAATGTCTTTTAACTAATGAATTAATAAAGATTTGATTTGAATAAAGTTTGAACTAACAGATGAGTTAAACTTGTAAGCAATTGGGAAATAAAACTTGTTAATCCTTCCTGAGTAGTTGTTATTTTTGATTAGTATGGTTTAATTTTGTGCTTTCATAGAGTGTTTTTCTTGATTATTGATGTTAGTTATTGATTCAATAGTCACTGCATGACTAGGATACTCCATGTGATTCAAAAGGTTCATCGATCTATACACATCCCCTTGTAAGTTTACTTACTAAGGACCAGGCGCGCTAGCACTTGCAAGAGATACTGTATACAAGGGACTTGCAGCCCATCCCTTGCTTACCATTTGTTGGCTTCATTGTCACTTTTATTTGCTGCATTCTAATTCGCTAGTGCATGCCGGCATCACTCATTCTTCTTTCGGCTGGAGTATGGACCAATTATTGATTGCTTTAGCTTGATGGCTTTTGGCTGGAGTAGGATCCAATTACTGATTGCTTTAGCTTGATGGCTTTCAGCTGGAGTATGAACCAACTATTGATTGCTTTAGCTTGATGGCTGTCCTTCCACTTAAGATGGTGTAATTGAGGTACTATTTTTATTTGTTCTTCTTTCCCTGTCATCCTCGTCCATGTTATGGTCTGCTTCTTGCTGTGGACCCTGACCTGCCGTGACCCTGAACCAGTGGCTAAAGAAACTTGAGGGGGCCCCCTTGCAAAGTACAAGGAGGGCCCCACTTTTGCGTCACTCGGGAGCTCTCAGGCCTGGGTACTGCACTGAGGGGGCACCCTGGAGATCGCCCGCACGGCGGGGGCTCCTGGTGCCTTTGTTAGGCCACTGACCTGAGGTCAGATCTCTGTGCTGTTTGTTCCCCTAGTGTGTGCTGTCTAAAGAACATGTGTTTTCCTTTCTGAACTGAGTGCGAACGGCCGCAATTTCTAAAAAATGATCAGAGGGGTCAACAAGGGAACGTCATTCTGCAACTGATTTGTTTGTAAGTATTACTTTATTCCCTAAACAAAGCCTGCAAATGCTTTAGTTGTTATCTCGGAGTCCCCAAAGCCCTATAAACCGCAGCAATGTGAATGGGATTGCAGAATTTAGGGAGACTAGCTCTGAGATTCGAGCTAATACTTTTCACTTCCATTCTGTGCTGCAGCAAAAGCCCCATAAATGACCCTTTCCACGAAGCCAGCACAGGGGTGCATCTTTGTGAGTGACAGAGGCAGTCACTGCACACCCCTCCCTGCTGCTGTTGTATGAGGGTCCGTTCCTCCAAGCAACAGACATCATATCCGCTGACAATCTGAATACCTGCTTCTGTTTGCAGACAGCGGCTAATGTCCGTCCCAGTATAGCTCCTGACTAAAGGCCATGCAAATCACGTAGCGCATAGCTCGCTCAAATTTCATTGTTCACTCTGATCAGCCCTACAGCAGCTGTCCATCCAACACAATGCCAGGGAATGGCAAAGTGCGCATTATTTCCTCGACTAAAGAGAGAAGGCAGTCTCTGGGAGCTGAATGCTCGCCGCTGACAAACGCGGTTCTCCGAAGGTCACCAGTTAGAGTTCCGGAGGCAAACTCAATCTTCAGCCTTCTGTGGTTGATAAATCTACTTCTGTAACTAAAGTAATGGAAAAAGACGCTTGTCGAAGTGCAGGTTCAGTATCTGTTGCGGTGCTTCGAAGCAACAGAACGGACACATGAAGCACTGCTGACAGTATTAATCTTTTCCAAATTATATTGTAAATTGAGAGATCGAACGATAAAGGGAGAGGGTGGGCGCTTTGGAAATAGTCTATGCTTAGAGACAGAGTCAAGCTCTGTCTGAAGCAGTGATATTGAAAAATGCAGGCTCCCTTTGAGAGCTTTCCCTGTTGTTGTTGCTTGCCCTGTCCCCCGTTGCTTGATCCCACCCGCCCCCTTGTATCTTGCCCCCTCCCGCAAGAAAAAAATGTGCTAAGACGCAGCCAACTCTGGCCGGGTCACAGCGTTTTATAAATACCTTGCAGCCATGCTGCTCTACAACATGGCTCAAAGTCGTTGACAAAACCAACAGGTCTTGCATAGGTGAAACGTATTGGTCTTATCATTGCTTGCCCCATTCACTGATGGCACCGTTCCGCTGGTGAGAGTTTCTTGCTTCAGCAGAGCAAAGTTGGCAGTCGTGATGTGTGTTCTTTTAGCAATAGGTATACATTATGTAGTGTAGCGTTAAGTTTTCGTTATTCATTAATCCTTTCTTTATGTTTACTTTTTCAGTGAACAGCTATTAACGTTTGGTTTTCCTTGCTATATTTAGATCTGTGTATGTTTACGTACGATGATGCGCATGTCATGCATTCTCTCTCCATGGTTTCCAATGACGACTGACGCAGTTTTCTTTTGGACTCCGTGGAGATGGGACGTGCTAGACGTGGGCTCCTTTTCATACAATAAAGTGTAGTAATGGGTATTAGAATGTTAATAGATTGCTTTGCGTGTTAATAGAATGTTGTGTGTAGAGTTCTAAATGGGAACTTCGGCTCGGGAGACAGTTGGAGCTGAGGCTGGGACGAGACGTTTCTTGGTGTGAGGGGCTTGAAACGATACTTCATAAAGGAATTAAATACTTAAAACCAACTCGCCTCCGGACCGTTCTTACAGAAATTGGCGACGAGGTAAAAGGTCAGCCCCCCACTCCACCACCTTCCTTCAGGTCCATCCGGACGGATACCTGCTGCTTCTTCGTATCTTCCATACCGTAGGACACTCTGGGAGGTGTCTTCTATTGATTCTTGTTTCTTGTTTCCAGATCCTGGTGAGTGGCACACCCCTACGCACTCAGCTTTTCTGCTCAGCCTGTGCTGTTTCGGCACAGCTCAAGCAGCATCATAGCACGGGCACGCGCCTGCAATATCATCCTGGGCGCGCTGTGTCAGCTGTTTGTGCGTCTTTTGAAAAATCTGGCGCGCGCACAGTGGTTGTTACCACGCGCTTGGAATTAAAATAAACTTTTGAGCCTACGTGTGATGATGCGCTTGGAATTAAAATAAACTTTTGAGATACTAAACAATTGAACCAAGACTCATGTTAACAACACGCTTCCAAGCTTGAATACAGTTTTTATAAACCATACGTTTCACAGTTATTTCCTGGCTCATTGAAGGTTTATTAGAGGAGCATATAAATTAAAAACTAAAAAATGTCTAGTCTGAATTTACACGCACCCCAACCATTTCTTTTAGCGAAAGGAGAGCCTGTCATGAGATGGCAAGAATGGAGAGAATATGTTTGTAATTACATTGATACTTTCGAGGAAGAGGAATTTTCTGCTGAGAAAAAAAATAACATTTTATTGCATTGCTTTGGACCTGGAGGTTTGAAGTTGTACAATGAGATGGAAAAAAAAACTAGGAGCGATGCTGATAGTGGAGATGTATTTACCCAAGCGTTAGAGGATTTGGACGCTCATTTCTCTCCGACGGTTTGCGTAGCAGTGGACAGATTCAAATTTTTTCAAAGGAAACTGTTTAAGTCTGAATCTGTTGAAGAGTATGTATCCGCTCTTAGAAACTTGGCTAGAACGTGTAGATTTGGAGGATTACAAGAAGAATTCATATGTGATCAAATAGTTATGCACACCAGTAATTCTAACATTCAAGACAAATTGTGGGTAAATGGTGAGGCGCCATTAAAAGAAGTTATTGCGCTAGTTAAAAAAGCAGAACTTACTGGTAGATGCGTCAAAGCCATTGAAGAGGATATGAGAGATACTAAACAAGTTTTGATCACTAAAGAAAAGTCTAGCTGCAAAAATGACTTGAAGGGAGTACGCTTTAAACAGAAGGAACAACGTGATCAACATAATCAAAAAAAAATTTATAGGTGTGGTAGTGCTGAACATTTTGCTGATAATAAGAAATGTCCGGCAAAAAATCAGAAATGTTCAGTATGTGGTCGCATTGGGCATTTTGCAAGAGTGTGCAAAAGTTCTAAAAAAGGAAATATTAAGTTTATCGAAGAAGAGAATGATTCGGATTGTCAGGAGGAGAGGGACGATGAAAGTGGAGTCTTTTGCATAGAATATGATTTACTGAATATAGAGCAAACATTGAAAAAAAAACCTGTATGCGAGTTGTGCATGGGTGGTATTACTGTCAAAGTAACAGTTGATTCTGGTTCGCCTTTCTCTATAATAGAAAAGAAATTATGGTTAGAAAAATTCAAAGAAACCTATGGTGACAAGCTAGATAGTACGGATGTGAAAGCGAAGAGTTATACTGGGGAGAGAATTAATTTTATTGGTTACAAAAACATGGAATTCGAATTTAAAGGTAAAAGGGCAATGTGCAAATTGTATATTTCAGAAAAAGGTCCTTCGATTTTGGGGTGGGAAGATCAAGGAAAATTAGATATAATCCTGAACCCAAATAGTTTTGAACCTGTACTATCAACGGAAAGTTTGGTAAAAAGTGATGAAATTGTTCACAAATATTCCAATGTGTTTTCAGGGAATGTGGGTTGTTTGAACAACTTTACTCATAAGATTGTATTGAGAAGTGGTGTCAAACCAGTAGTTCATAAGGTTCGATACGTACCTTTCTCGATCAGAGAAGAAGTTTTATGCAAACTTAAAAGAATTACGAATGAGGGTATAATAGAGCGTGTAGAATCAGCAGAATGGATTTCTCCACTGGTTGTTGTGAAACGTGCGAATGGTAAGATTAGATTGTGTGTCGACTTGCGAAGCTTGAATGATAGTATAATAGTTGATCAGTATCCATTACCGAAGATTAATGAAATGTTTGCTTACACGAAGGGTATGAGTTGGTTCTCTACACTTGATTTAAAATCAGCTTATCACCAAATTAAGTTAGATCCTGATAGCAAACAATTAACAACGTTCATTACACCATTTGGTTGTTATCATTTCACAAGGGTACCTTTTGGGCTAGCTTCTGCTGCTGCGATGTTTCAGAGAATTATGAGTGACATATTATTGGGTATAAATGGTGTCATGTTCTTTCAAGATGATGTACTTATAATGGGGAAGACAATAGAAGAACATGATGAACGATTACATCGGGTATTGGACGTGTTTCAAATGAAAGGTTTGACTGTAGAGTTTGGCAAATGCAAGATTGCTTGTAGAGGCGTTAAATACCTTGGTCATGAAATTAGTGTGAATGGTATAAAACCAAAGGAAGAGTTAGTGGAAGCTGTCAGGTTGGCACCTGTGCCACATAATAAGGACGAAGTATGTGCTTTTTTGGGTCTGGTTGAGTTTGTTTCAAAATTCATAAAGAATTTTTCTGAAAAAACGTTTGCCATTAGACAACTACTTAAGACCAGAGTTAAGTTTGTCTGGTCCAAGAATTGTCAGGAGGAATTTGATAAGCTGAAGGTAGAGATTAGTAAGGCTCCTTTCTTGAAAGGTTTTGATCCTTTAAGTAAAATTATTATCACCACAGATGCCAGTGCAAAAGGGTTAGGAGCCGTTTTGTCAGAAATAAATGATGTGAATGAAGAATGGATTGTTGGTTTTGCTTCAAGATCGTTATCTGATGCAGAGAGTAAATATTCAGTAATAGAAAAAGAGATGTTGGCGTGTTCTTGGGCTTTGGTGCATTTCAGACAACACATATGGGGACTTAGAGTGATAGTTAGAACCGACCACAAGCCCTTGACAAAAGTTCTTACTAGCAAGGGGTTACAAAATGCTTCCCCGAGACTGGCCAGAATGTCTGTAAAACTTTTAGATTTCAACTACGAAGTACAATACATACCTGGCACCAAGAATAGGGTGGCTGATTTTTTAAGTTGGTTACCATTACCTTTGGCTTCTAGGGATGAAGGGGATGAGAAGTTTGTGGAGGATGAGCAAGTCGCATTACTATTTGATGAAGGACAGGATGGTATCAACATAGATGAATGGAAAAAAAATATGGCGACTGACGAAGAATTGCAGAAGATATTGACTTATGTACGTTCTGGTTGGCCGAATAAAAGAATTCTCAGTGAAACAGAACGGCGTTTTTGGGAAGTTCGTAATGAGCTTAGTGAAGAGCAAAATGTTCTCTTGAGGTGTGGCAAGTTTGTACCACCAAAATTGTTACGAACGAAAATTGTGGGTGTGTGCCATGAAGGGCATTTAGGTATTTCTAAGACCAAGGCGAGAGTGAAGAACATGTACTGGTGGCCTGGCTTGGATGTTCAGGTGGAGAGACTAGTTAGAGAGTGCCTCATGTGTGACAATGCAGATAAAACACAGAAAACTTTCACACCTCCATTAATTCCTGTACCTTGCCCAAATTTGCCATGGGAAAAAATTGGTATCGATATCATGGGACCGGTTGAAAGTGATCTGGGTGAAAAGAAATTCATTATAGTAGCAATGGATCATTTCTCTAAATGGCCGCAAGTGAAAATCACGGGTAATGTGCAGAGTAAGGATGTCGTGAAGTTTATGGATAAGTTATTTGTTAAGGAAGGTCTACCAAGATGTGTAATTTCTGATAACGATCCTCAATTTATGACTGATACTTTCAAAAAAATTCTGCAAAGGAATGGAATTATACACAAATTGACTTCTGTATACAATCCAGAAGGGAATGGTTTAGTTGAGCGGTTTAACCGTGTAATCAAGAGTACGATGCAATTAGCAACAAGTAGTGGATTGAATTGGGAAAATGAAATATTCAAAATGATTTGGGCATATAGGATAACATCTAGTAGTAGTTCGGGTAAAAGTCCATTTGTCATCATGAGAGGTAGGGAACCCGTGAGTAAGGAATGTGCATGGATCCGGGAAGGAAAAGTTTCTGAATGGTCCTTAGAAAATGTAAAAAAAAAAATATTAGAAGCAAAAAAAATGTATACGTTGAATTACGATCGGAAACAAAACGTGAAATTGGTGCCTGTGAAGGTGGGAGTGTAAGAGTGAAAAAAAATTGTATGATACGAAAGGGAGAAATTAGATTTAGTGAACCTTTAGTAGTTAGTGAGTTATTTTGTAATTCAGCACGGTTGAGTGATGGGAAGGTGTGGCAACTAAGCTGCTTGGCTAAATGCAAGAATGAGTCTGATCTAAGTCACTTGGCTAAATGCAAGGAAAAGTCTGAGGGTGGCAGATTGAGGAATTATAACTGGATGGACGATCTATGTGAGGAAAATTTCATCGGAGGAGAAGTGGAAAGTCAGGAAGCAAGAACTGAGAATGAACATGAGGAAAATATCATCGGAAGAGAAGTGGAAAGTCTGGAAACAAGTACTGGAAATGAACATAAAGATACTATTTCTGGAGGAAGGATGGGAAGGTTTGGAAGGAATATCAGAACACCATTGAAATTGAGAGATTTTGTACATTATTAAGGTTACGTTTTTTTTTAGAGGGAATTTGCAATTTCCATTGTGAGTTGTATAGCAAAATGTTTTATCGCTAGTTGACTTACGAGATTTGCTTCTATATAAAAAAAATATATATATATGTTTTGGGGGGAGATGTGTAGTAATGGGTATTAGAATGTTAATAGATTGCTTTGCGTGTTAATAGAATGTTGTGTGTAGAGTTCTAAATGGGAACTTCGGCTCGGGAGACAGTTGGAGCTGAGGCTGGGACGAGACGTTTCTTGGTGTGAGGGGCTTGAAACAATACTTCATAAAGGAATTAAATACTTAAAACCAACTCGCCTCCGGACCATTCTTACATAAAGTTAATTTATCACTTAATACAAACAATTCGCCTTTTATCAACGTATTCTACAGTTCTTCACAAAGAAGTGACAGGCACACATGGTAATTTGCCTGTTTTCGGAAGGAGCCAGTGACAGGCTGTAGTAAGCGGGGTCTCAGGAAAGCTCCAAGCAAGCGCTCGTTGAAGGAAGAATCATGGAGACATGAAGATATGAATCCAGTATCTTTAATGCTGTGAACCCACGACCGCACCAGCAACCATCCAAGTCCGGCGTCTTGAGGAACTGTTGTCGCACATGAACCTCCTGGAACTTCAAACACTGCTGATGCCATCAGGGTGCTAAATACAGCATTCAGTAATAAACATTCTTACAACCAAAACTACCGTTGTACACTTTTACCCATTACATCATCTTCTTCCCTTACAACAAAAAAAAAACATTTAAAAAAAATGCATAATACAAAATGTCATAGCTAATGACAAAAGACTGTGCAAAGCAAGAAAAAGTAATAAATAAATCGAATTAACTCAAAACAAAATCAGACAATTTAGAGGGTAATCTAACCGTGCGATTGCTGAGAGTACGCTACACTTCAATGCCTCTTTCTTTATTAAAACTTATTTCCTGAGTATTAACGGAACCAATCTCTCCCTCATTACTCTCAGTTTGGAATGACTCTTGCATCTCTGGAACATTAGAGGCTATGTTCTTACTAGCTTGATTACAAACACCAATAGATAAATCAGTCAAAATCATACTATCTGTGTTCATGTAATGATCCCTGTCACAATATACCTTTCTAAAAATGTCAGCTTGCGATGTGGATATTGACACTACACTATTTCCGTTCCACCATCCCTTTCCTTCCAACAAAAAAGAGGTTTTATTAGCTTTGATAACTTTCACAGGCATAGAAAATGTTGATTCTTCTTTAAGAACTCTTTGTGGTTTTCTGATCAGAACATAATATTGCACATCGACTTGTACGTCTTTAACTTTATTTCTGAGATCATAATCGCTTTTTTGCAACCTTTGTTTTTCTAAAACTCTGTTTTGGAATTTGCTGCAATCAATACAACACAAACATTTAGGTTTATTTAATTCATTCTGAATCAACCAAGGTGTTACTAATTTGATTATTGCCTCTCTGCCACTGAGAAGAATAAAAGGAGACAATCCTGTAGTAAAATGAGGTGTAGTAAAATATGCCCAAATTTTCTCCTAAAAAACAAGATACATCTACATTGGCAGCAATTGCAGTTGTAACTCCCTCTTTCAAAATTCAGTTGGCCCTTTCTACCAGACCATTAGATGCTGGACTAGAGCCACTTGAGAATGTTTTATGTTGAATTTTCTCATATAATCCTCCATTTTCTTGGATATAAAATACATTCCATTGTCTGCAACAATTAAGGAAGGAGAACCTTCAACTAGGAAACACTTCTCAAGAAAAGATGTAACCGATTCTGAATTAGCAAATTCAACAAATGAATAGTAGATCCATTTGGAAAAGTATCAACAACAACAATGGAATATTTTATGGATTTCGGCAATAAATGAAATGGCCCCAAAAAATCTATGACTAATTTATCCCAAGCTTTATCTGGAAAAGGAACATTACACAAAGGTTTGGTATTACGCTTCCTGTGTTTATCTGACACAACACAGTGTGAACAATTGTCCACAAAATGTTATACCTGTTTGTCTAAACTGGGCCACCAATAGACTTCCTTCAATTTTTTGCATGTAGCAGAAATGCCTAAATTCCCCTCATGTGCGATCTTAATAATCTTTAGACTCAGTTCACTAGGTGGAACAAATAGTCCACCCCTCATGCATATACCATTCTCACATGATAATTCCGTAGCAATTTGATTAAATGTCCTTATCTCACCACTGAGATTCTTTTCAGAAGGCCAATTTTTTTAAATAAAATGCAAAACTTGTAACAACACTTCATCTTTTGACATGGCCAATCTCCATCATGTTTTGAAATGATACCATCACAGGCTGAGACAGCATCCACTAAGCTAACAACACATTCTGGGGGTGATTCTAACCCTGGCGGTCGGTGATAAAGCGGCGGCCAACCCGCAAACAGGCTGGCGGTCCAAAAAATGGAATTCTGACCCCGGCGGGAACCGCCAACACAGCCCGCCACTTTAACACTCCGACCGCCACGGCGGGACAGACAAACAGCGCGGCGGTCACCGCCAACAGGCAGGCGGCAGACAATGTACCGCCCACACTATCACAACTCACCAATCCGCCACCTTTTCCGGGGCGGGAGCACCGCCGATAAAAACACGGCGGAAACAGACTACGAACGGGAAAACGCTCACCTCTACGCACTCCACGAGGAAGGAGGACAGCATGGAACCCGAATTAAACATCCTACCTGCTCTCGTCTACCTGCTCATCTACCACGAGTACGAACGCCGGCGCAGACGACAACGGTGAGTACCGCACCTACGACACAGGGGAGGGGGGATGAGAAAATGTTACGGGCACACACATATGCAACGCTCCCCCTCCCCCCCAATATGTACACACCAATGCAGAGCAACAAGTCACAGTGACACCACCCAAACCCCCATAAAAAATGCAATTACATAATCAATTTGGGAATAAAAGTTTATGTACAAAATAGGCTCTGAGAAGTATTGGTCAACTATCAAAAATATTTACATTTCAAAAAGTCAATATACACAGCAGTGGATAACCGAAGCAATTAGCCTAGCAAATGTTACGAATTTCGATTTGTCCGTTGGCCAAAGTTTTGCGACACAAGGGCAAAGCCCACACAGGAGACCTGAGTCCTTTGGAGAGAACACTGCAGGGGCATCTGATGACAAAACTACAGGCACCTCAGGGGGAAGGGAAGTGGGGGGCACCACAGCCACATGAGTCCACGACGCCAGATCCACAAAGGGGCTACCATGCCCACTGTGCCATCCTGGGTAGTGCAAAGCCACAGTCTCTCAATGTCTCTACAGTGGGTGGGGTGCCCACTGTACCATCCTGGGGAGTGCAAAGCCACAGTCTCTCAATGTCTCTACAGTGGGTGGGTTGCCCACTGTGCCATCCTGGGGAGTGCAAAGCCACAGTCTCTCAATGTCTCTACAGTGGGTGGGGTGCCCACTGTACCATCCTGGGGAGTGCAAAGCCACAGTCCATCAGGTGGATAAATTTCTCCACTGGTCAAGGAGGATGCATGGTGTGCACAGTGAACCGTGAACAGTGCTTGCATGAAGGGCCCAGCGGAGCGGTGCTTGAGACAGTGGGGCCCAGCGGAGCGGTGCTTGAGACGGCGGGGCCCAGCGGAGCGGTGCTTGAGACGGCGGGGCCCAGCGGAGCGGTGCTTGACAGGAAGGGCCCAGCGGAGCGGTGCTTGAGACGGTGGGGCCCAGAGGAGCGGTGCTTGACAGGAAGGGCCCAGCGGAGCGGTGCTTGAGACGGTGGGGCCCAGCGGAGCGGTGCTTGAGACGGCGGGGCCCAGCGGAGCGGTGCTTGACAGGAAGGGCCCAGCGGAGCGGTGCTTGAGACGGTGGGGCCCAGCGGAGCGGTGCTTGACAGGAAGGGCCCAGCGGAGCGGTGCTTGAGACGGCGGGGCCCAGCGGAGCGGTGCTTGAGACGGTGGGGCCCAGCGGAGCGGTGCTTGAGACGGCGGGGCCCAGCGGAGCGGTGCTTGACAGGAAGGGCCCAGCGGAGCGGTGCTTGAGACGGTGGGGCCCAGCGGAGCGGTGCTTGACAGGAATGGCCCAGCGGAGCGGTGCTTGAGACGGCGGGGCCCAGCGGAGCGGTGCTTGAGACGGCGGGGCCCAGCGGAGCGGTGCTTGACAGGAAGGGCCCAGCGGAGCGGTGCTTGAGACGGCGGGGCCCAGCGGAGCGGTGCTTGACAGGAAAGGCCCAGCGGAGCGGTGCTTGAGACGGCGGGGCCCAGCGGAGCGGTGCTTGAGACGGCGGGGCCCAGCGGAGCGGTGCTTGAGACGGTGGGGCCCAGCGGAGCGGTGCTTGAGACGGCGGGGCCCAGCGGAGCGGTGCTTGACAGGAAGGGCCCAGCGGAGCGGTGCTTGAGACGGTGGGGCCCAGCGGAGCGGTGCTTGAGACGGCGGGGCCCAGCGGAGCGGTGCTTGAGACGGCGGGGCCCAGCGGAGCGGTGCTTGACAGGAAGGGCCCAGCGGAGCGGTGCTTGAGACGGCGGGGCCCAGCGGAGCGGTGCTTGACAGGAAGGGCCCAGCGGAGCGGTGCTTGAGACGGCGGGGCCCAGCGGAGCGGTGCTTGAGACGGCGGGGCCCTGTTCAGCGGTGACTGTCTTCACGGCGGGGCCCTGTTCAGCGGTGCTCTTCTGCACGGCGGGGCCCTGTTCAGCGGTGCTCTTCTGCACGTCGGGGCCCTGTTCAGCGGTGCTCTTCTGCACGGCGGGGCCTTGTTCAGCGGTGACTGTCTTCACGGCGGGGCCCTCTTCAGCGGTGACTGTCTTCACGGCGGGGCCCTCTTCAGCGGTGCTCTTCTGCACGTCGGGGCCCTGTTCAGCGGTGACTGTCTTCACGGCGGGGCCCTGTTCAGCGGTGCTCTTCTGCACGGCGGGGCCCTGTTCAGCTGTGCTCTTCTGCACGGCAGGGCCCTGTTCAGCGGTGCTCTTCTGCACGGTGGGGCCCTGTTCAGCGGTGCCCTTCCAGTAAGTCTAGGGAGCCAGACCTGGCCTGGACTCCCTGCTCACTCACCCTCCGACCGTGCAGTGGCAGGCCCCTTCGGGGACGGAGTCCTGGGCCCTTTGTTCTCGTCCCTTGCAGCCGGGATGGGGCTTGTGGGGCCCTCCTGCTCCGCGCTCCTGCTGGCTGACCTCTCCGCCCTGCTGCCCTTTCGCTCCTTAGATGGGGCTCTCGGGCCCTTCCCTCCCCTGGCTGTTGTGGCAGGTGAAGTGACCGAAGTGAGCTCCTTGGGGGCAGCCGTGTCGGTCCTCTCACGGCGGCCCTTTAGTTTCCGGGTCCTCTTGCCTGGGGGGGGGCTGGATGTGTCCTTGCTGCTGAGTGAAGTGTCACTGCCGCCAAAGGGTGGACTCCAGAACCCATGCACCACTGTGACACTCGAAGCAGGGCTGGTGGTGGCTGAGGTGCTCTTGGGACTCTTAGCAGATGGAGGGGGTGGGTCAGGGGAGGGAAAGAGGTTAAGATTAGAGAGGTAATATTTCTTAGGACCAAGGTAAAGGGTAGGAGTAGTGGTGATGGAAGTGGAGGAAGAGGATGTGGTTGTAGGAGAGTCAGGTGTGCTGTCTTTGGGTGCAGGTGACTGAGACGTAGGCTGTCGTGAGGTGGTTGGCTGTTGTTTGGGTGTCTGCCTGCGTTTATGTGTCTTGGAAGAGGGGGTGACAGACACAGTGGGAGAGGACACAGGGGACGTGTAAATGGCAGTGGGGGTGGTGACTGCACGTGTGCGGACTGGACTGGAGGGTGTGCTGGTGATGGAAGCACTGGCTGATGGTGGTGTGCATGCATGTGTGAGTGTAGACGTCACAGGGAGGGAGGAGGGAGACGAGGAGGAGGGGGACACAGAGGTGGTAGTGACTGTTGGAATGTCTGCATCTGGGTGTTGCTTGGGTGAGTGTTTGTGGGATCTGTGGTGCTTGTGTCTGGATGAGCTGCTCTTGGGTGTTGAGGTGTGTGCAGGCTGGTCTGATGGTGTGGATGGGATAGGCTGAGGAACAGGAGACAGAGAAAGGGTGGAGGCAGTTAGAAGAGGGAGGCTGGAAACAGGGACAATGGCTGCCGTCAGTGCTGAGGCCAGAGCATTGAACGATCGTTGATGGGCAGCCTGACCCGAATGAATGCCCTCCAGGTAGGCATTGCTCCGATGCACCTCCCTTTCCACCCCCTGGATGGCATTCAAAAGGGTAGTCT